>NC_081435.1:19440169-19740169 GCF_949786415.1 Peromyscus eremicus
AAAGAAGAAATATACACCCTTATGAGTAAAATAAGAGATAAAGAATGCATTAAAGTACAGAAGATTAGGGTTGGGGATTTAGCTCAGTGGTAGAGCGCTTGCCTAGCAAGCACAAGGCCCTAGGTTCGGTCCTCAGCTCTGAAAAAAAAAAAAGTACAGAAGATTGTGTTTAGGCATGCAGCATAAAGGTTCAGATCACAGTTGGAACAGAATACCTTGTGCAAGATTCATTAATGACAAGAATGCAAAAACCACTTCCTCTAACTCACGGCAACAAGGGGAGATGTTTAAAACAACAGGGAAAAAGTGGGGGTGCTTTAATACTCACGATCTCTGAGGCTCAGAAAACACTGTGACCCAGACCTGGGGAAGCCAGTGGGGGTAATTCTGCAAGTATTTATTTACCTTGATTTTTTTTGACTCATGTGTTTCATTCCAGTTCCAGCCACAGAATGGTCATTTAAAATTCCAGTGCTTACTCCCAAAGAGATAGCTTCTTTTCTGATCAGGTTTCTCCAGCTCAATTAACCACAGTCCTGGAAGCTGGATCACAGGGTACACACACATCTAAAGGGAGCACACTTGGTATAGCATGGGTCTCCTAGAATGTAGATTGCTGGGTAGACGTGGCAGGCTCCCAGCAGTTGTGTTAGATGAGTTAGAATACGATGCATTGTGCAAAAAGGAAAAGGTAAATAGAATGACACACCCCTGTAGTGAAATTATCCTGACAATACTGAGCACAATAGGTCAAGGTCAACATAGAACAAGACAGACGATATCAGCAGATAGACGTCAATAAATACTTGTTCTAATAAAAATATGAAAAACTAAAGGAAGCAGGAAGAAAAATTCCGTTGCATCAATCGACAGTAATGGTTTCTTCCTTTTGTTGTTCCTGTTACTGTTACTACTTTCAGGCTGAAAAATGTGGTCGGGGCTGGGGGATTACTTTTTAAGCTATGCTATCCTAGAGCTCAGAATTCTTCTGCTTCAGTTTCCCAAGGGCTGGAGTTACAACACACACAGCCCCCAATAGATAGTTCAGCTCTATAAAATGGGCATCCAACCAATCTTCCATTCAGTTACAATCACGTGAAATGTGAAAATCGATTATTCTAATGGTGCCAATGAAATCAGTTTCTCACATCTTAATAAATACAGGTCAGTTTCATAAAAATCATGAATAAATTATTGATACCTACTAGGTAATGGATGGGAAGTTTTCTTATCTTTAAAATTTTACAGAAGAATTAGCTGTTTTGACTTCTCAAGTTATAAATAATGTATTCTCTCACTCTTTAAGTTCTGGAATCCCATTCTCTTTAGACTTCATGTTGCAGACACTGAGAGTTTGTAGCCTGGTGGGTGAGAAGACTGTTGGGCTTTCTCTGAGTTCTTCAGTGAAGGGCCAGGCCAACTAACTCATACTGATACTGGTTTATAACATCTATTTCATCATAACCAGGGTTTCAGGTAACACAAGAAAGCACTCCTTAGTGTGCTCTGTGACTCGGAAGCTATTTACCCTTTTAGCTCTAATACCTATAGTCATGAGAAGGGACATTCAAGAGGCAATGCTTCAGACCTACTTATTCGGGATAGGTTCAGATTTTTTTGTTGTTGTTGTTTTGGTTTTTCGAGACAGGGTTTCTCTGTGTAGCTTTGTGCCTTTCCTGGAACTCACTCTATAGCCCAGGCTGGCCTCAAACTCACAGAGATCCTCCTGCCTCTGCCTCCCGAGTGTGGAGATTAAAGGTGTGTGCCACCACCACCTGGCTTAGGTTCAGATTTTTAAGCTATACTATTTATGTCTCTCACCAACTTTAAGGACATGCCAGTACCTATTTCTTCAAATACCTTTTCACTCTCTCTTCTCTTTAGGAAATTCTAGAGCTTTAGAGATTAGCCCAGATCCCTGATACTCTAATCTTCTCAGCATATTTCTCTTTGGTCAAATAGGGTAAACTTCATTGACCTGCCCTCAAATTCACCAATTCTCTTCACTATTTCTGAATCTACGTTATTAGTGTTCCATTTCTGTTATCGTGCTTCTTATTTCTAATATTTTACTCCATTCATTTCTTTTCAATTTTTCTTCATTTGCGGAGATTTTCCATGTTTTTACTTACTTCAAGAGAATTCATAATTGAAGCCTTCGATGGCAGCTGCTTTAAACTCTTTGTCAGGCTTTTAAACATGTCATTTGTGTTACTGTTCTTCTTGATGTGAAAAGTTATGGTTAATGTGTCCTTGATTCTGAAGACAGAAGGCTGCAGGACCCCTGGTCCCCAGTCTTCTTTAACAAGGAGTCCAACTGTGGAAGTGTAATGGAGAAACGGTGGGGGGAGGGGGAATTTATGTCCCACCTCGATGGCTCCTTCTCCTGTCTCCTCACTTCATAGGCTAGATCTCCTGTCTTTCACCTTTATTTCAAAAGACTGTTTCCAATCATATTAACACTAATTTTTTTGTCTGTTTGATAAAGGTGAAAAAATAGGCAGCTTTCACATTCTCGACTTTTCAGTATACGGTGAAGACATGAAATATGTGTGTTTTTATATTGAAAGTAAGAACTCCATGCTCTTAGTTCATATTTACATCTTTAACCTCACATTTTATGTCTCACAACTCTGTAGGCACCTTGCTTTAGCATTAGGAGTATCCATAGTTACTCTACTTAGTGATGAATGTTTCTTGGTTGACATGTCTGATTTTCCCATTGAAATGTGAATATTCAATTTTAATCTGAAATAGTAAGGATGCCTTAAAAACAGTGGTTCTTAACCTGTGGGTCATGACCCCTTTGGGGTAGCATATCAGAAATTTACATTGTAATTCATAATAGTACTAAATTACAATTATGAAGTAGCATGAGATAATTTTTTATAGTTGAGGGTCTCCATAACATGAGGAACTGTATTGTGGTCAAAGCATTAGGAAGGCTGAGAAACAATGCTTTAAAATGTATTCTTGCATGTGTAGTTGTTTGGGGATGATCTAACATGTTGGCAACACTATGTTTTACAGTACCATGAGAAAATACATACCACACAGATTCTTTAATGTTCTATGGGAAAAACAACATTGAATACAGTTTGATAAGGACACTCTTAGGGAGCTTGTAAATCAGTGAACCTTTTAAGTATCTTTTGTGTGTTAGAATATGATTTTTTTTAAAAGGTAAAATTGTTTACATTCTAAGGCATAGTAACTATGCATCAATAAGAAGGGGTACATGAAACAACATAGAAATGAAATGCATTGTTTACTCTGAAATGACTTGAAAATTAGAAGAAACTTGATATACATAATTCTTCATTTCCAAATTCTAGAGTAGAAAATATTTGAATAATCGAGTCTAAATATTAAATTGCCTTTTCTTTCTTTAGAAAACAATATCACTTTGACTCTGTAGCCGCCGCTCCCTTCTGTAATTGAAATGATCTGGGCAGAGCCCAAGGTGGTTTAGAGTTTGAGTTGAGAGTATTGTATTCACACATTCCAAGTTTCCTTTTCTTAACTTGTGACTCTGGGGCTGAAATAATGATCTATTTTTCTTCCCTTTAAAATAAATCTTTTCCCGCTTCTAACTACCAGGGGAATATTATGAAAACATTCAGAACTAACTTCACAGAACTAACACAGCCAAAAAACCACACATCAGCATTGTGAAAAGGCCAGTATTCCCAAAGAGGTAAAAACTCCAAACACTATCAGCAACACAGAACTCTTTACTGTTGATTCCGAGAAGCATTGAGTTTGGAGTTCTCGCTGCTCATTTAGCAAGAATAAACTTATAAGAGAGAGGTAGGAAGAACAGGAAAGGAATATAGATAGGAAAGACTCCCCCGTGTCCTGTGTTACTCTTTATTGAGTAGCCCGTCTGATTCTGAAGTTTGAGAGATAGCAGTAAGATGGGAAGGAGGAGGTGGGAAGCAGAATGAGTCCTGGAGTAGGAACTTTAACACTGCAGAGGGAGTGTCCTTTTTCCTCCACAGTGCCTTGTTCTTCCAGAGATGACCATAAATGACAGATGATTTTAGATTAGTGATGACTGCCTTCTCTCTCTCTCTCTCTCTCTCTCTCTCTCTCTCTCTCTCTCTCTCACACACACACACACACACACACACACACACACACATCACACACATACACACACACACACACACACATCACACACACACACATATACACACACCACAAAACTAAGCTAAATAGCATCTTCCAAGAGTGGTTCCCTGGCTCCTTTTATTATTATGTGGTTGATTCTGCTGTAATTCAGAAGTCTTCTGCAGCCTTTTCTTAATTCCTGGGATGGTAAACTTTTTTGTTTCACTATCTCTTCCTTTGATAAAGAACTCCTTAAGTGTGCCCTTGAATTCTCAAGACCTACACACCTGTCACATAGTAGAGATTTCACGTAACTCATAATTGCTGGTGCTTCCCAAGCAACTACTTGTCCAGTGGTTTTTACATGAATAATAAATACAGCTTGGTTGGGGAAGTTCTGGTTCCAGGAGCCAGGCTTGGGTCAAGGTCCTATGGGAAAGGTCACTCTTTCTTCACTGTAATAACCAGCCATGATCACAGAATGTGGTAGTTTGAATTTAATTGGCCCTCATAATCCCAAAAGGAGTGGTACTATTTTAGGAGATGTGGCCTTGTTGTAGTACATGTGGCCTTGTTGGAGGAAGTGTGTCACTGTAGGGGCAGGCTTTGAGGTCTCTTCTATTCAAGCTTCACTCAGTGTGACAGACAGTCCACATCCTGTTGCCTTCTGATCAAGATGTAGCCAACACCATGTTTTCCTGCATGCCCCCATGTTCCCTGCCATGATGATAATGGATTGAACTTCTGAACAGTAAGTGAACCACCCCAAATAAATGTTTTCGTTTTGTAAGAGCTCCATGATCATGGTGTCTCTTCACAGCAAAAGAAACCCTAACAAAGGCATAGATGGATACCAATAACTTTACTATAGGAAACTAAAAACTCATTTTTCACTATTGCAAAACACTGGTGGCTGCTCCTTTCTAAAGAAAGCTAGACTGCAGGACATTTACATTATGGGGTGCATGGATACATAAAGGGCCTATAGCTTGGATAATAAAAACTTTAACCTAATATGTTGCCAGACTATGAAGTAACAAGTAAAAAAAACATCTTTTCTCATGTTACACTTCAAACAACAGCAAGGACAACATATTGACCCATTCATACGTATACACATGCATGTCCACATGCATATGCATCCATTAAGAGCACAATGTCTCTGTGTATATATAGGGAGGCATTACTGATGAGTGCCCTAAGCAAACCTTTAGCTAGTCCTCTGTGGTCTCCTCTCTAAGATGGGTTGTTATCAGAATAAAAGGAGAAACAGTGTTAAAAAAAAAAAAAAAAGTATCCATTGCAGCAAGAGATCCTCCGTGGCTGAGGTTAGAATTTCAGTCTCATGGAAGACCTCCAGTAGACTGCCCACACACTTATAAACAATTCTTGTGACTAATGAGAGTGTATCAAGCCTCAAGTTCACGTTTCTCTTAACAGCATCCAGGACACAGCCTTATGATTCAGTGCCATGACAATTGAGAAAGCATCAGAGTAGGAGGGCTTGCTCTAAAATAATCAGGTCATAAAACCTTGAAAGTCATTCTGATTACCCCTGGAATTAGGTCCTGAAATCTTCACTTGAAAGGTGTCCTTTCTGTACCCAGAAAAAAGATGCATGTTTGTCTCTGAAGACAAGATCACAGAGAGGAATCTTAGTACTCAAGCCTTACTAAATCTTCCTTAGTTTATGAGCATTCCATAATTGTCTATGTCCAATTATAATTCTCAACAGTCGAGTGCCCCACCAATCTACCAGGAAAACCTACAAGTATAACCTTTTCTTTACATAGTCAATACCTTATGAAGGGTCTAGTATCACAGAAAAAAATGATCCTAAATAAGCTTTCCATATTGTAATGTTTTGATATTAGATAGGTTTTTCTTTTATTTATAAATCTTAATTATAAAGTTATCAACCATGAATTTCAGATAGCTAGAGATGTCTTTTCCAACTATAACATGGCATTCCCACTAGTTTTGTCAACTTGAAATGTGGACATACCTGGAAAGAGGGAATCTCAATTGAGGAGTTGCTCCATCAAAACAGACTCTGGGCATGACTACGGATTTTTTGGGTTTTCTCTCTCTCTCTCTCTCTCTCTCTCTCTCTCTCTCTCTCTCTCTCTCTCTCTCTCTCTGTGTGTGTGTGTGTGTGTGTGTGTGTGTGTGTGTGTTTCTAATTGATGCAGTAATGTCATTCTTACTTTTCTACTGTTATGATATTACTTTTCTACTTTTGTGACAAAGCACCATGACAAGGACAACTTATAGAAGAAAACCTTTAATGGGGACTTAGAGTTTCAGAAGTTGAGTCTATGGCCATCATGGTAGTGATTGTGGCAGCAGAGAGGCAGTTTTGGTGCTGGAGCAGTAGCAGTAGCTGAGAGCTTACATCTGATCCACAAATACCAGGCAGAGAGAAAACTAACTGGAAATGGTGTGGGGTTTTGAAACCTCAAAACTCCTCCTCCCCACTCCCTCCAATGAGTCCATACCTCCTAATCCTTCCCAAACAATTCCAACAAATGGGTCTTAACCATTAAATGTATGAGCCTATGGGGGACATTCTCATTTAAATCACCATAGGTAAGCCCCAGTTCACTCTGGGGAATGCCAGCCCTGGAATGGTGGGTCTGAACTGTGTGAGAATGGTAACTGGGGAAGCAAACAGCGTAAGTCAGTAAGCAGCATTGTCCCATGGCCTCTGCTTCAGTTCCTGTGTTGGCTTTAGTTGATGATGGACTTCAATCTGTCAACTGAAATAAACCCTTTACTCCCCAAGTTAGTTTTAGATAGTGTTTTATCCCAGCACCAAAACTTAAACTACAACACAACTTAGTACCAGAAAGTGGGTATTGCTGGGATAAGCCAGATCATGTGGCTCTTATGCTTTGGACCATATTGTGGGAACAAACCAGTAAAGGATTCCTCCACGGTTTCTGCTTAAGGCTATGCCTTGAGTTCTTGCCTAGGCTTTCTGTGAAGAGAGTCTGGAACCTGTAAGATGAAGTAAACCCTTTATTCCTTGTGTTAGTTTTGGTTGTGGTGTTTATCACAGCAACAGAGAAGCAAACTAAAACAATACCAAAATGAATATCACAATGTCCAACATGTACGTTGCCCCACTGATGTCAAACAAAACAAGGCTCCATCTTCTTGCTTCAGATATTATATGCTAAACAAATGACTTTCCTACAGTCTTTTTTTTCCATTTGTGACTTGTTTTGTTTTGTTTTGTTTTTTTGAAACAAGGTTTCTCCTTGTAGTTTTGGTGCCTGTCCTAGACTTCGCTCTGTAGACCAGGCTGGCCTCAAACTCACAGAGATCCACCTGGCTCTGCCTCCCAAGTGCTGGGACTAAAGGTATGTGCCACCACCGCTCAGCTTCCATTTGTGACTTTTGTTGGGTCTTCCCTGTTTGAAATGCCTTCCAAATCAAACACTTCGATGCTGTACTGTTAGGTGCTTATAAGTATAAGAATGTCGACATATGCCTTACTAAGGAAACCCTTATGTTAGGTGGCCTTCCTTCAGGCAAGAATTAATAGTGCTATTTTCTAATAACTGAGCACTACTTAATTGAAAATATATATCAAACAAGTTGCCTTTAAACACAAACACACAGAAAGTGAATTATACATTGGTTAATGAAGATAGTGTGATCAGGGACTTGCGGAAATCTGACTCTGTATATACTGCTGTAGTAACGTTTCTGTGTTTGATAGCTTACTATTTACAATATTTTGTAGCACATCACTTCAACAAATAACTACATCCATCTGTAACTAGCTATGATAAGTGTAGGAAGCACTACACGGACCACAAAAGCTCATCCTTACAGTGCTGATAGGCAGATGAGAAAGGGGAAGAAAGGTTAGGTGGATCGTAGCTACTAAGGATATGTACACATTGCTTAGATAACTGAAAAACACAACTGGTCTGGGTTGGGGGCTGTGTTCTGGACAGAGAAAGCAACTTGAGTTCCTTGAGAGATGATGGTATGATGGAATCATGACATAAGGAAGGACAATTAGTCATTTGGGATAAGTCCACAAATACCACTCATGCTGTGCCTTCAGGAACAAGATCAAAGCCAACAAGGTTAATTCCATCAGAGAACTATGATAAAGAATCTATTTCATACTAATTTGGTTTCTGGTGGTTTGCCTATAACCTGTGTGTTTCTTGGCTTACATGATTCCACTTGTATATCATACTCTCTGTGGTTGACTGAGTCCATATTTCCCTTGTTTCTAAAGACAGCAGTCATACTGGAGTCGGGGGACTTCTGTATGACTTCTTAACAATGCAAGTCTGCTAATATCTTTTGTTCAAATAAGGTTACACTATGAAATGACTGGGAGCTAAGAGTTTAAAATCAAAAATTTTGGGAAAAACACAGATGAAGCCACACAAAGAAAGAAAGACAGAAAACAATGATTTAGAGATTTGGTGCTGGGGCCTGCCTAAGAATTCTGATAAGTGTGGACTTGACTCTAAAGGCAGTGTAGGGGGGAAATGTGCTTTAGTAGAGAACTATACTCTGCCTAGTGATACTTTTCAAGATTATATGATGTTAGTTTCTTATTGTCTTTGACCTATTTTAACATTTCGCAGTATAATTTACAATGCCATATAATTCTTATAGACAAATACAATTGACTCATCAAAATAATGCTTAAATTTGTATTCATAATTTGCATATAGTTATAACAGCTGTTGGATTCCAGTACCTTCGTTGATTAATGAGCAGAAGATAATTATTAACACATGTTCATTTCTATATGTAAATAAAAGTTACTGTTTTTGCCTTGTTTTGAAAACCATCTTGCACAACAATGTGAAGCCATCAATGAGTAATAAGCCAACAAAGGGAAACATGCTATACAGTAGATCCACTATTAAGAGAAAAGAAGGTTTCTTCCTAGTCAATGAGGATGAACTTTACAAGTCTCATGTTTTGGGAGATGAAGGATGGTTGAGAAAATTAGACACTGTGATGAGGTAAATGGCTTACCTTCAAGAGCCATTTTTGCTAATACAAGATTATGCCTTGATGATACAGAGACCCTCTGGCATCTCACTGATTGTCTGAAATGTTTGTCCTCCCCAAATTATCTAGATACGGAGGTGAATATTGTTGTGAAGGTTGACCAAGACCTTATATAAAGGTTATATAATTAGTTCCAAATTAAAAAGTTCCCCCACCAAGCCGGGCGGTGGTGGCACATGCCTTTAATCCCAACACTCGGGAGGCAGAGGCAGACGGATCTTTGTGAGTTCGAGGCCAGCCTGGTCTACAAAGCAAATTCCAGGAAAGGTGCAAAGCTACACAGAGAAACCCTGTCTCGAAAAAACAAAAACAAAAAAGTTCCCCCACCAAAACTTGTCTATTCTTTACTATAGAAGTCTAGTATAAGCAACTCTGCTAACCAATTTTAGTTTGGAGTGTTCTTAGTATTCAATAATTTGAATAAAATGCATTTCTTTAATTGTTAGAATCCAAAGTAGATTTCAAGTGCCTTCAAAGAACTCTGGAAAGATATCTTGGGTTTAGTAAGCAGATTCAGAGAAATTCTTTCCTTTCCCTCCTGTGTTACAATGACAGCTCTATACCTCCCCCACCTCGGCCCCCCTTGCCACTTTTGCAAGGGGTTAATGGATTTAAGAGAGTATAACTGAGCCGGGCGGTGGTGGCGCACGCCTTTAATCCCAGCACTCGGGAGGCAGAACCAGGCGGATCTCTGTGAGTTCGAGGCCAGCCTGGGCTACCAAGTGAGTTCCAGGAAAGGCGCAAAGCTACACAGAGAAACCCTGTCTCGAAAAACCAAAAAAAAAAAAAAAAAAAGAGAGTATAACTGTCTGTCCCAGTATGGGCTTAAATATACTATGCACTGAGGATGACTTTAAACTCACAGATCACAGAAATGCCCCTGCCTCAGTCTCCAGGTACTTGGATTACAGGTGTGCACTCTCACATCAGAAAGTTCTCTTTAGATATATGTAGTTTTCTTCATCTTGTAATTTTTCATCTTTTGATTTTTTTTTATAACCACTGGGTAATTTCTATTGTGATCATCTACAAAAGTACTGGTCTCTCCCTGCTCAACATTCCTGTGATAAAAAAAAAATAAAAACATCTCAATATATTTAATTATTTATAACTTAAGCTAAAAGTAATTTACAGCTATCTAAATAAATGGAAAGAAAATGTCTGCTGGTGACATTGAGCTACATGGTGTTTTGATCTTTGATAGCATTTGGTGTGTAGTGCTTCATGTGATCTGAATATGTTTTGAATGCTTCTCTACACTCATATTAACAGTCAACTCCACAATTCCTGGAAATTCTTTTCACTGTACCAAATAAAAGTTTTTCCTGTGGAAGGAACCCCCTTCTAAAGACTAATCTTCTCCACCTTGATTGAACAGCCCACCCATGACTTGAGAATCTTTCTATGGAACTGGAAACACGTACAGTCACTCAGGCTCAGAAAGGCAAACATCCTATCTCCTCTCTCATACATAGAACTCAGACTCTAACTGTTAAACATGTGTGACCACGTGGGCGTTAACAGAGATAAAAGGACAACAAACGAGAGAGGGTCTGAAGAGACTAGGTTCAGAAGAGGCTTCAAAAGAGGCATTAGAGAAGACAGTAGATCAAAATAGAAGGGGGAATACTGGGGGCTGAAGAGTACAGCAGGGAAAGGGGTTGGGAGATGGTATGAAGAGTCAACCAAAATTCTACGTATGAGCTGGGTGGTGGTGGTGGCAGCGGCGGCGGCGGCGGCGGCGGCGGCGGCGGCGGTGGCGCACGCCTTTAATCCCAGCACTTGAGAGGCAGAGGCAGGCGGATCTTTGAGAGTTCAAGGCCAGCCTGGTCTACAGAGCGAGATCCAGGAAAAGTACAAAGCTACCAAGAGAAACCCTGTCTTGAAAAAAAAAAAATTCTACATATGTGAAAATTCCATATGGAAACCTGTACTTTGTAAAACAACTGAAAATAAAGTCTCAGCAGTCATCTGGAAGATCGGTGTTTCTCTGTAAAGACATTTAATGAAATCTTGCACAAAGATTACAAAAAAATGTAAAATAAAGTATCTTTATAAGTGATTTTTTTCTGTTGTTTATAATTCTTTTTTCATCCTCAGAAACAATCTCATCTCAACAAGAAAGAGACCTCGACTTTTTCCATTTCATTTGAACCAGGGATTTGCATGTTCTATGGATGAGATGATTACAACCATGAAAAGCAAATGTATATTTCAGGTGAGTATTATACATAAGTCATAAGCTTTACTTATTCAGCATCTGTGTGGAACACTTAGAATTCATAAGGTGCACTGCTGTGTCTGTTGGTACTTTTTATTTTATTATTTGCTATTGTTACACATGCATTTGCTTTTCCAGCTCATGCCCTTCAGCATAGGATATGAATCTTGCCTTCTAGTAGTCACTAAATATCCAAGAATAGTGGCAGACATTGACACACAAAAGAAAAATGATTGATGCTAAATTGCTTATCTTTTGAGTAATGGCTTCTTGATGGGTGACAGTGAGAATTTACAAATCCCTGTGTTTATTAATTGTTAATCTTTTAAATAGTGGTCTGAATAGTAAACTAAATAACCTCACGGCATCCCATTGGAGAAAACTGGATTAAAGTCATTTTTTTTCAAAAGAAATACAATGAATTCAATATTTTAAAAAAGCAGTAATCTTAATTTCTATTGTTCTTTATGTGAAAAGGCTGTAGTGGACATAAGAAGGCTGAATTTGAAAGTTCAATAGGTTAAGAGATGGAGCCCAGAATTGGAGATAGGTTTGCAAAGCAGTGGAGGAATTCACACCTACAGAATAATTCTCTGAAACACCAAATTTGATGCAGAAGGAGGCTGGTAGGGCCATTTATGTGATTTCAATCTCAGAGAGACTTCATAAAATCATTTTGTCTTTCTTCCCCTTTCCTCCCAACACTCCAATCAGAGGTTGTATCTGCACAGAGATAGTCTTCAAAGTTGAGAAGCTGGGCTGCTTCTTAGGTGTAAATCTCTATTTCAAAAGAGAGACATATCATTGTAATAATAATTATATCAGAAGAGGTCATGGATCCAAGAAGGAGTTTAAGGGGGAAGAGTTGGAGGAAGAAGGAGAAGTGGAAATAGTGTAAATAGCATACAGTTTACTCATGTATAAAATTCTCCAAAATAATTTATTAAAAATAATTAAAAGGAATATCAAATCATATTTAGGATAAACAATGTCTGCAGGCTATAATGTTAGAGGTGTGTGTGTGTGTGTGTGTGTGTGTGTGAGAGAGAGAGAGAGAGAGAGAGAGAGAGAGAGAGAGAGAAAGAGAGACAGAGACAGAGACAGACAGACAGACAGACAGACAGACAGACAGAGAAACAGAGAAACAGAGAAACAGAGAAACAGGGACAGAGGTTCCTGGGGCTAGGTCATTCTCTGACCTTAAGCAATCTTTCCTCCCTTAGAGGAGTGCCAGGACACAGCTCATCTGCCCCAGCATTACTTTTTAGTCCCAGGTTTTTGCACCTTGAAGGATAGCTTTCTCCTGTACCTACCTAATGATTACTACCTGTCAGTCTCAGACTGGAGTTCATGGTGGAGTTCAACACTGATTGGCCAGTGGCCAGGCAGGAAGCAGAGGCGTGGCTAACAGAGAGGAGAATTGAGAGAATTCTGGGAAGTGGAAGGCGGAGGAAAGAGACTGCCAGCCACCACCATGACAAGCAGCATATGAAGATGCCGGTAAGCCACGAGCCACGTGGCAAGGTATAGATTTATAGAAATGGGTTAATTTAAGCTATAAGAACAGTTAGCAAGAAGCCTGCCATGGCCATACAGTTTGTAAGCAATATAAGTCTCTGTGTTTACTTGGTTGGGTCTGAGCGGCTGTGGGACTGGCGGGTGAGAGAGATTTGTCCTGACTGTGGGCCAGGCAGGAAAACTCTAGCTACAAAGTCTCTATGTCTGAAGCACACTTCCAAAGCCTAGAAAGAGGTCTTGAGCAGTACCTTGGCTCTGAGTGCAGTGACCTGTCCCCTCCAGTCCCTCAGTCAGCTCTAACAGGTAATAGAGGGTGACCAAAGTTATAGGGAGGAAGGGTGTGAATGATGAAAACTCCAATTATTGTTTTGGCTTTGGCCTCAATTGATTGCACTGTTTCTGCCACAGCTCTTTTCATCCAGGCTGATAATAATCCTCCATTGAGCCTATCCTTCCTCAATGCCTGCAATCCTGTGGTTGAACAAGAAGTTCTGTATGCCAATCTTACCCCTAACCCTTTTTTTTTATTGTTTAATTCTACACACATGCACATGTACACAAGCTGCAAGCCACAGGAAAAATGTAATGGAATCCAGCTACTATGACAAAAGCTACTAGTTGTAAAGGTCAAGGACATTTCTGAAGGTCAAGTCATGGCTTAAGGAGTTTTGGTGATATTTTTAGCTTTTGTATATATATTAGCCAGTTCCTACAATGATTTTCTTGTATGCTATGTGTACTTGCAAGAACTCCTAACAGTGTATTTACCTAAAGTGCCTATCAAGCATCCAAGGCCAAAGGATCTCCTGAACTAAGGTTAACACCCTTATGGAAACAACGCCTGTCTCCTACATCAGGCAGATAGCTTTATTTCTTGTGCAATTTAAGCTGAGACCCTCCTTTCTTATACAGCCTTAGTGATATTAATACTAACATTATAGACTTCTAACATTTTACCTAACCACTTCTAGGAATGTAGATTGAGCACATAAATTCCTTTTTTGATTTATCAGCCGATCTTAGCTCTCAGTTGACCTCCTCTTTTACCACTCCCTTTTTGGGTCGTAAAAGAAAGCCCGATAGTCACTGCCTAAGGAAAATTCTTGTGTGTCTTTATGACCCTGTAAGAATTCAAGCCTGGTGACCTTGCTTGGCCAGATGATTGCTATTGCTCGGGTTTATAACTGAATACCTCAGAGACTTGGTAAGAACTGAGAGATATAAGGAAACTTAGAGGAGGATTTTGACTAGAGAACTTGAGGATAAGATGGAAGATGAGGAAGAGTCAGACGGGTAAGATTGAGATGAGAAAGACCAAGATGGGGCAAAACTAAGATGAATTAAGATATAACATAGAGGGGACAGCAGATAAAGGTAGAGAGAAATCAGGCAAGAAAAGAGCTAGGCATGAGAGCAGAACTGAAGCTGCATAGATAGGATTTTGTCCTAGAGGAATAAAGTAGACTGGCAAAGAGCTCGGCATACTTAGATTCTTTTCCCAAAAATAAATCTTGCCATTCATAGCTTCTCTTCTGGGTCCCTGGGAAGAAGACTATTAAGGCTGGTCCTTAATAATATCAAGATACACACACACACACACACACACACACACACACACACACACACACACACCTGCCTTCGCCATTCCAGTATTTTTCAAAACATGATGTGCCAACTCCAGATATTACAGTATAGATTACAAAGAAAACAGAGTGAATGAATCCCAAATAAATGGGTCCTGAATGAAGAAGGGCAGGTTCCTCGTCCTCAGGTGCGTAAGTTAGGGAAGGACGTGTTGACTCTGGTCACAAAGCTTGGAAAGATATAGATGGAGATCTGAAGCAAAGCCATATATGACTCTGGGACCTGTGGCTTATCAGTCACTTCCTTTATTTGAAAACATTGAAGAGTGTAATGGATGAGTGTGTCCTATAAAACAAATACCACTCCAATTGGTTATGGTCACTTTTCTTTTAACTTTAAAAGGAATTCAAATATTTTCCAAATCCCCACAAAAATATAGTCTAAGGCCATGTTCCTGCTGTGGCAGTGGAGAAGCCAGTGCCAACTTGAAGGAGGATGAAGGAGATATGGTTTAGAGGAAGAGTGAAGACCAGGAATATAATGCATCTGCCTCTTTGCTCTCAACTGAATTACAAAACAGCAGAGAAACACCAGGCTATGCAAGGGAGGGATAGTTTTGATCCAGAGACAGACATGCTGCAGAACAGCACAGAGATGAGAAGTCATTCAGAAGTGAGGCAGAGCCTTCGTTCTGATCTCACAGCACAATTCCAGAAGGCTCCTTAAAGGATTGTGAGGGGAAGAAGAGAGAAGCAGCTGGAAGGGAACTGAGTCAGATCGAGGACAGTGCAGCCAAGTGAACGTGAGACTTCAGGTAATGATGGATGTAAGTACTAAATGAAAGAACTTCTGGAATGAAAGAGAGGTGGGGTCAAAATTGTCACTCCAGAGTCTTCAATTTCAGGTATGTATCACTTTCAGAACTCTGAAAGCAAGTTCTCCTACTGTGAAGAAAGGAAGGCTTGTCTAGGGTGGAGATGAGATTTGGTAAGAGAAAAAAAAAGATTCAAATGAAAAATAAAACAACTGGACCTCCATGTTCTTAGAGACACCAAGTCAAACCAGGGTATAACTGTGCAAGTTTGTCTCTTTTGTCATAAAATAAAATGGAAGTATTATTCTGCTTTGGCTCTTCACAGTAACTTGTGTGACATGGAGCCATGTCTTACTTTTGAAATTATTACCTTTTTTTTTTAATGTTTGAGGATGCCAGTTCAGAATAATATCCTTTCTCATATATTCAGATCACACCTTTATCTTTTCTCAGTAGTGATAGATTTCATCTCCCTTTTTGGTAGCACTATAAAGACATGGTGAACAGAAAATTTGCAAAACCTGAACTTGTTGCTGCCAGGTGGAATCAGGGCTATGTTCCTAGAAACCTCTGGCACAATATTGTCATTAAATTATGAATTTATTGACTGCTTGGTCATTGTTTTATTGCTGTGAAGAGACCTCATGACCAATACAACACTTACAAAAAAAAGCATTTAATTGAGGACTTACGTACAGCTTCAGAGTTAGTCCATTATCATCATGGTTGGGAACACAGCAGCACACAGGCAAACAAGGTACTGGAGAAGTAGCTGAGAGCTACATCCTTATCTTCAGGCAGCAGACAAGAGAGAAAGACCCTGGGCTGGGTGTGGGCTTTGCAAATTTCCAAGCCTATGTCCAGTGACACACTTCCTCCAACAAGGCCATACCTATTCCAAACAAGGCCATGTCCTTCTCCAAGAGTGACACTCCCTGGTGATAAAGCATTCAAATACATGAGCCTATGGGGACCATTCTTATTCAAACCACCACATGGACGTCTTCTATATTTCTGCATAAAAGCCTCTTAATTAATATATACTATTGACAAATTAACACTGAGCTTATGGTCACCAGTGCTGTAACTACTGTCTAAAGAAAATTTACCCAACTCAGGAGTTTCTGCATAAAGCACAACGTAGCTTTGAGTTCTTAAGAACCACATAGGAGGGGCTGGAGAGATGGCTCAGCAGTTAAGAGCACTGGCTGCTCTTCCAGAGGACCTGGGTTCAATTCCCAGCACCCACATGGCAGCTCACAACTGTCTGTAACTCCAGTTCCAGGGGATCCAATACCCTCACACAGAGTATATGTGGGCAAAACACCACTGCACATTAAATAAATAAATAAATCTTTAAAAAAAAAGAAGAAGAACCACATAGGAAATCCATTTTAAACTTTGAATGCATCAACATAAAGCACAAAATTACAAGTGCACAGTATCAAATAAAGCACAAAAAGGACACGTTTACAGAATGAAAGCTGAAAAGGGAAAATCCATGGTTTAGCCTCTGCTGAGAATGTACATTCCAGTCTTCATGTTTTTCCACTCTACATTAGTGTTTGTTGTGGGATTGCAAATACATCTAATCATGTAGACAAATTTGCAGTTGTAGCATCCTTGAGTTATGGCAACCAACAGTATTTTTCCTTAGAAGGAAAAAAAAGCTCTATTCTAGGTATGATCCACTTAGAAGTTCTTCCAGAAATGAGGATCATGATCTCACAGGTGTGGATTTATTCAGTGAGCACAAGGGTCTTCATTTTTCATGAAAAAGTCTCAAACTGCCTTGAGCATACTAATCTGGATTCCTCATTTCTTGTCCTTTGCAGCTTCAGAAATTTAATCCTGCATCAAACATAGTAAGTTGCCCATGGTCATGCTCATAGTTATGGAATTATATAGCTGCAACTTCAATACAGTTCCCACAGATTTTACCCAGGTGATGCCTCTCTGAGTTGTTCCAGGCACTGAGTCATTATGGTCCAAGCAGTCAAGGAAACTGTGAGTTGCCCTGGCTACTCCTTGATTCTACTTTTCTCTGTCCCTTTCTTCATATTCTTTGAGGTACTTGAAGATATCTCTAAACTAGGAAGAGTCTTCTCACACTTTTTAAATGCCTTGAAAGTTTTCTAACAAGTTATGATAAGAGATAATTCCATTTTTTCTATCAGGTATATGTTTGACACATTTCACACCTTCTGTGTCCTTTCTGTGCTCAGTGCCTTCCTATGGCAAATCTAATACCCTAGAATAAGCAGAACTTGTGGGAGTGGCCAACCAATGACTGGTCCAACTTGAGGCCTAGCCATGAGAGGGAGCCCATGCCTGACCTTGCCTGGGTGGATAAGAACCAGAGGCTGGACAGCCCAGAGACTCAGGAAAGAACCAAACACAACTGAAAAAAGAAAAATATTTCAATGAAATGATTCCTAATGATATTCTGCCATATGCATAGATCAGCGCTAAGCCCAATTGTCATCAGAGAGGCATCATCCAGCAACTGATGTGAGCAGATGCAGAGCCCCACAGAGGGGGAGGGAGGATTGTAGGAAGCAGAGTAATCAAGGACACCATGAAAACATAGCCCCAGAATCAACTAAGCAGGGCTACTAGGGGGTCACAGAGACTGAAGCAACAATTATAGACCCTGTATGGGTCTCAGCTAGATTTCTGCAAATGTAGTATGGTTATATAGCTGGGTATTCCTGTGATACTCTTAACAGTGGGAGCTGGGAGTATCTTTGACTCTTTTGCCTGCTCTTGGGACCCTTTTTCTCCTATTGAGTCGCCTTGTCCAGCCCTGATATGAGGATTTGTGCCGAGTCTTATTGTAACTTGTTATGCTGTGTTCAGTTGATATCCTTGGGAAGCTTGCTCTTTTTTTGAAGGGAGATGAAGGAGGAGGAGTGAATTTGGGGGGACTGAGAGGAGAGGAGGGAGGGGAAACTGTGATCAGGATGTAATGTATGAGAGAATATCAATAATAATAATAATAATGTCAAGTTTTCTTGTAGGGAATATTCCATCTTCTAGATTCTTTCTTTCTATCTTTCTTTCTTTCTTTCTTTCTTTCTTTCTTTTTTGGTTTTTTGAGATGGGGTTTCACTGTGTAACAGTCCTGGCTGTTCTGAAACTCCTTTTGTAGACCAGGCTGGCCTCAAACTACCTGAGATCTACCTGCCTCTGCTTCCCAAGTGCTGGGATGAAAGATGTGCACCACCACTGCTCAGCTTCCATCTTCTAGATTCTTATTTCTGTCTCCTTTGGACACATTTTTTCTCTGCTGCTTCTAAACATGGACATTCCATTTCTATAACAGCCAATGGTTCCTGTTCAAGATATACTTCTTCACATATCTTCTTAATGCTTCATCCTTTTCCTAAAAGCTCTTCCTTTTTCTCATTGTCTTACACCAAGAATTAACTCATTCCTGTAGGCCTCCTCGATCTTCAGACACAACTGTTCCAAACTTCTAAGTATCATTGAAATCCCTGTACATATTGATATGAATATATTTGCATTCTCATCTTATGTAAGTGGCTAGGAGCCAAAATTAATTTATCTTTGTATTTTCCACTTGCAGAACAGCATGCATATTTATTATTGCACCTGACATCTATTAACAGTTTCAGCAGATATTTATTGGACATCTGCCACAAGCCAGACATGCTGCTGGAGAGAAAATAAATTCCAAAATAGAGCCTTGCCTTGTCTGAGTGCATCTCACAGGGAAGGAAATTAAACAGCAACAACAACAACAAAAAAGTTACAGTTGCATGTCTGTAAGGTGATTGTGTTCTTAGAAATGTAGTGCAATTTGAGTGTTGTCATTGTGAAAACATCATAAACTACAGTTACATAGATCTTCATGATATAATCTACCATTTGAAAACTTACGCCTGATATATATATGGTACACATCCTTTAGAATTATCTCTCTGTATCTCTCTATATCTATTCTATATCTCTCTATATCTATATATTTATTTGCATATAGATATATGTATTGAGAGATATCTATATATAGATAGAGATCTAGATAGAGAGAAATGTTTATCTTCTTATATAATATATTATATATTTTATGTGTGTTTATAATACATTATTATTCCTGGAGCCACAATGAGTTCTACAAAGTGAAATTAAATTAAGTTCATAGAAATGATTCCATTGTCAGATGTAGAAAACACAAGCTCTATGAGACTGCTCCTGGTACAACATACCATAATGTTTACAATGAAATTTTTTATAATTATTATTATACTGGAATAATGATAAAGAATATAGCACAGTAAATATTGGAGCCAATTATAGTTTTCTATTATCACTATCAAGTACTACACACAGTGTGTGCTGTATTCTCACATGCTACCGTCCTTAGCCCAGCCACCAAAAATGTGTTGTGCTACAGTATTAAAAAAATCACAGCATTGCTGGGTACTAAGACGTTATTTACTCCATTATACTCTTCCAGGACCTATCTGTGATCTCTCATTGACTGAAATATGTGTATACAGTATGACCAGAGCTAGTCTTCATTACCCATTAATTTCTTACTTTGTTAATTTGTCTACTTACTAAAGTATGTGTATAATATCTGTTACAGATTTAGTTGTCAGTTTGGCATGCCTGATAAAGACATCATGATTTTAAAAATCAGACTTCTCTGGCTTCCCAACATTTTAGGTATTCATCAAAGAAATCATATATTCTGTATCACAATTACTAGTATTTTTGTTCCCAGCACCCACATAGGGTGGATCACAACCATTTGTAACTAAAAGTTCAAGGGATCTCGCATTCTCTTCTGTCCTTGGCAGCATCTTTCCCCACCCATACAAAGAAATAAAAATAGAATAAAATCTTTCTGAAAAGAGTTACTTCACTAATTTATTGAAATCATTAAATAAAATAATATACATACAGCTGTTTGTCCAGTGCTGCCTCACTTCCTCCTTCTTTATCTTCAGGTGTGTTCCGAGCTGAAGTAGGCAATAGGTTGTTCTAGTGTCTTAGTTCCAAATAACTACTGACGGGCAGCTTAACCACCACAGCTATGGATGCTGGAGATAGGATGTCACCAGGATCGGCGCCAGAGGCGGTTTGTTTTCCAGTGGCAATCTATCAATTCTCATTGTGTCTTCTCATAACAACAGTTCCAGAGAGTTCTTTGGTCTCTTCTGGATTAATTTTTTTTTTTTGAGACAGGGTTTCTCTATGTAGCTTTGCGGCTTTCCAGGAACTCGCTTTGGAGCCCAGGCTGGCCTGGAACTCACAGAGATCCGCCTGCCTCTGCCTCCCGAGTGCTGGGATTAAAAGCGTGCACCACCACCGCCCGGCTATCTTCTGGATTCTCATGTATGAGTTTTCATCCCCTTCATGAACATTCTACTCTCATGGCCCAATTTATTCACCTTTGCATTGGTGCTTTGATTCAGCATAAGAATTTTGTAAATGCAACGTTACTTTCACAAAAATTAGCAAATAAAGTTGACATAAAGCCATTTTTAACAGAGTTTAGAGTTTAGGGTTGGGGGTAATTTTCAACCAAATTTTCATAAAAGCGTATTGAAAGTGCTGTGAAAAACAAACATGTTGAGGGATTGCTTGTATTTTTGATATAGGGCTTTGAACTTATAATCTCCTCCTGAGTGCTGTTTTTATGGGACTGTGCTTCTCATCCATATGAAAGGATAGTTTTTTTGAGTGATATTACTTAGTTGTATTGTGCAAATAATATAGCACTGAGAGGCTTTGCGTGACTCAGTCTACTCATTTATAAACTCTGGTAGGTGCTGGGGAGAAATATGGAAATTACTCCAAGGTGCACAGTAGTTGAAGGGTCTGGTCTTAATGAAGTTTGGAGATTTTCATTAAACTCAAACAAGTACCTAAAGACGACAGTCTGTGCCAGGACATAAAATTTACTTTAATGTTCTACTAAGATTAGTAAGCTCTCATCTACAGTAATAAAAAAAAATTAAAGTAGCCTAACTTCAAATATAATTATGATTTACCTCATAAGGAATCTAGATGGAAACAACTGTACCATTATTTGGTAACTCCATTATGTTGCCAAAGATGCAGGGACCTCATATCCTTCCCTTCTGCCAACTCTAATTTTTAACTTGTATTATCAAATCACATCTGAAAGTCTCCATATGGTCTCCAGACTTCATTTTATTGTGACATCCTTGTATGTGAGAAGGCAGGGTGAGCACAGTTATTTACAAATTAAATTCAAGCTCTACTAACGAAAGAAGGGGGGTACTTAAAACTCAGCAGGGGGTATAAACAGTGAAAACTCTTGTTCACATCATGTCGAGAACTTTGGAGATTGTTCTCATGAGACATAGAAAATGACAACAAATGAAAATGGCCAGACCTTACACAAAAGGAACTGTGACCCACATTCTGCACCAGCCAGTCCAGGAGGCCAAACAAAGCCTCGGTAATTGCCTAATTGAAACAATCATGACTTAGTGACTACCAGCCTTCCTGGCTCCACCTGCTCCCCAGCTTCCAATTTTGGAACAACCAGAGAAAAACAGGTATCATACCAGCCAATCATAAACCATGCTTTTATCCAGCTGGCCTGCAGCTTCTCCCTGCCAACAACTTCCATTCAGGTCATGCTGAAAGATGTCCATTTTCTCAGCCTTAATCCTTTACACTTCTCTGATTTCATTTGATTTTTCTACTAAGCACAAATGATGGTGGTTAACTTTTTTGCTATGTCAAGTGAGCAAATTGCCTTTGTAACCTCTAATAGAGGTTAGACTTCCCTTGCTGCCACATCCTAAAGATTTTTCAGAGGTCTTAATCAGAGAGATGACAGAATGAGGCTGCAGAAGAGTGGACATGCACCAAGTAGTTAGGGAGTTTGTTAGCTAATGTAGCTAAAGATTTCAATAATATAACCCTGAACCTCACTGTTTACCAACAGGAAATGTATTTCTAATTTATATCACAGTCCACATAGGTTTCTGTTTCCCAAGCATTGATTTAGAGACTGAGGGTTTTCCTATACTGTGGCTTGCCCACTTTCAGAGCTTTATACCATTCTACATAACTTCTGTATCCAAGGAGGATTTAAAACAGAGACAGGATATGCTAAATGACACTGAGGTTTGATGGCCAAGACTGCAAGAGCTATACTTCTTCCCTTCTCCAGTTTTCACCTTCTAGGTTGAGTCTCCTGGCTTATAGTCTGTCTATCAGTAGGAGTGAGAAATCTGGTATTCCAGATGCTTCCAGAAAAATGATGAAATTCAGCACTTACATGATGTCACCTTTGCCACAGAAAGCCACTGGAATAGCTCAGGAAAGAAACAGTGTTTCCTGGATGAAAATGAAAAGAACTTGACAGGATCCAATATCTTGAAGACAAGGTATATGGTATATATGGTTATAATGAGTCGTATCATAGTCCATGATACGATCCTACGTTTCTAGTTTATAATGATGTGTGATGACAAGGATCAGAAAACTTCTATTTGTTTAAGTGGAAATGCTTAAGAAGGATGGAATATTGAAAAGTACCTAGGAGGAGAAGAAAAGCCAATGCATGACCACAGATTTCCTAAGGAGATGATAATTTAATAATTAGGAGGTGTGACCATGTGGTAAGCCTGGAGGAAAAAGCAGGCCTAGGATCATGACCATGCAAAGAGTCACAAAGTCATAGAGAAAGTGAAGCAGAGCTTGTAGAAAAAGTGTGGTCAGCAGACTAGGGACCCAGGAATCTATACCAACA
Source organism: Peromyscus eremicus (assembly GCF_949786415.1). Taxonomy (NCBI): domain Eukaryota; kingdom Metazoa; phylum Chordata; class Mammalia; order Rodentia; family Cricetidae; genus Peromyscus; species Peromyscus eremicus. The sequence continues at coordinate 19,463,237 of NC_081435.1, forward strand.
ACTGCCAGCTTGTTGTGAATTTTCTCCATGAATAATATAAAAACATGTAGTCATACTGCACTTCTCAGAACTTGGATTTTATTGTGTCATTCTATTCAAAGAGAAGAAAGAGGGTACTGTTAATTGTTAGTCATAAATATGCAATGTATGGGATGTAGATAAAACTGGTCTTGCCTCTGGAAGTTGGGATGTTAGATCTGTAGTAAATTAGAAGGTGTGCCATGCTTGAGCCAGAAAGAACACATGGTGAGGAAAACTATAATCACAAGAAAGCTATGGATCATTGTAACAGCAAAAGAGTTATTTGTGTTATGTTTATAGGAAATGGTTGAGTTAGCAATCAGTGAAAATGCTCCTTATTTGTCAATTAACAACTAAGTAAAAAATAAGTGAAAGTTCAATGACTCTAAAATACAGAATTGGGGCCTCGGGAGATGCTTTAGTGTGTAAAGTACTTGCTATGCAAGCATCGGGATTGGAGTTCAAGTTCCTGGGACTTACGTAAAATTGGGCACAGTAACACATGTTTGTAATCCCAGTACTGGGAGGTTGGAGGGAGATGAATCCCAAAGACTCTCTGGCCATGTAAGACAATAAGCTCCAGGTTCAGTGAGAAATCCTGTTTGAAAAACAAAAACAAAAGCAAGGTGGAGAGCAATAAATAAAAACACTCAACCCTGATAACTAGCCTCTACACACACAGGCAAGTACACCTACAAACACATATTCTAACACATACATACAACACACACACACATACACACACACACACACACACACACACACACACACACACGCATGCACCTGCTCAGTGTGTGTGTGTGTGTGTGTGTGTGTGTGTGTGTGTGTGTGCGCGCGCGCGCGCGCGCGCGCTCGCGCGTGCGTGCGTGCAAGTGTAAGTGCATGCATCTTGAAGGCAGACATCAACTTTAGGCACATTCCCCAGAAACACCATTCATTTAGTTTTTCAGACAGGCTCGCTCATCTATGTCTATACCACATTGAATGTGCCTGATTTCATCTGAGCCAAGTGCTCTTACTAATTTGGAGCTCCCCAGTCAGTCTAGACTGGTTAGTTTCATGGATCTTTCTGCCTTCATCTCAACACTGGAATTACAAACACACACCACTATGCCCAGCATTTTACATAAGGACCAAGGCTCAAACTCCAGTCTCCACCTTGCATAGCTGAGCCATCTTCCCAGATCCATAATCAAGGTCTTCTGATTATGCTTTCTAGGAAAATAAGTCTCATCCCATTCCTGCTCTATAGCTGAGATGTTTGACAAGGGTATTATTCAAATTCAGGTTTTCTTTCCTTCCTTGTGCCATGAAGAAGGCAATTTCTTATTCATAATATGAAATGATTGCAAAGAAATTTACATTTAAGTATGATACAATATTTTCAGAATAACCCATTTTTTATCCTTTCCCTTTTATAGCTAATGTAAATTATAGTCTTGAATGGAATCCCCTGAGCCTTGGGGGCTCCTTCACTGAAATGACTGGTGGATATTCATTAAGCCCATGCTTTCCCACATTGTCACTTGAAAAAATTGTCAACATCTTAAATTAGGGTAAGACTTCTAATGTTTCTTAGCACTATTGTATGTTCTATTAAGTTATTGAATTTTAAAATACTTTAGGGTATTAGGAAACTTATAAGGGAAATTTTAATTAGAGAAAAAGGATTTGTGAGGCCCTCTTAATCTTACAGTATCATAATTGTTCATGATAGAAGCCCAATAATAGACAGTTGCTTTTAAAGCTCTAATTGCATTTTTTAAAATTACAAGCTAGAGAGAATAAATTGGATCTTAGAAATGGGAAAAAGCTAAACTGATTATCACTGTGAGTCATGAGCAATTGGAAGAAGAGATCACAATGAACAAATTTCTAAACCATTATTAAAAACTGCTATTAGAATAATTAAACATGAAATTGAAATGAAATGGAAAACAAAAACAAAATAAAAACTGCACCTCCAAAGGAAAATTAAGTGCCAGATCACATAGTCAATGGGATAGGCTATTAAACAAAGAAAGCATTCACAGCTGTGAGCTATTTTTCTACAGACAGGCAATTGTGGTTGCCTGCAGTACAAATTGTGTTGCATTATTATTAGTGTGTGTTATATTCATGAGTGGAAAGGAAAAAAATAATAATTTCAGAGTGAAAATGCCTGAGGCTCCCATATTCCCTATGGAAGCTTCTTGCCAATTAGATGTTAATACTAAAATCCACCAATAATCTGATTTATGTGTCGTCTATAAGAGACACTATCAGTTTGAGTTTTTGGGACTCTTACCATGCATACATGGATTACCAAGACAGTCCCTAATGGTGCCTCTGCTTTTCTTGAATTATTAATACATTTAGTATTGTGCTGTGTTCATGATTACTTGGGGTTCAGTTACTATTATTTTAATTGTTATAAGCTAGTGGGGGAAGGATAGAGTTAGAGTAAAATAAAAAGATACTTTAGAGCCAAGTTAAAGCCAAATAATATCATGATCTTGTTAATCTAGACAGAAAAGAGAGGCTAGAAAAAGGAACTTTCTCTGTATAATACAATGTAGACTTGCTAAATTTCAAAGAGCTAGTTTAGTAAGAAGTCAATGTTGGATTCTGTACATGTTGCAAGCCATAGAGTTTCAATAAAAATTTGTAATTTACTAAATTCCTACTCTGAAGTGTTTATATTTAATTCATATATTTATTTGGTTTTACATACACATATATTTAAAATTGTAAGTTAAATCAAATCATTCCAAAGACAATTTAAGCTCTAAAACCAGACAATTTAATTACTTTTACATGTCAGGATTCCACAGCGTTAGAGAGGTGGTCTAATGGTTAAAAGCATTTTTTGCTCTTTCTAGAAGATCTGAGTTTAGCTCCCAGATCCCCATGGGGCATTTCACAACATTCTATAACTCCAGCTTCAGGGGATATAGCAACCTCTTCTGGCCTCCATAGGCACCTGTATATACATGATAAGCACTCACACAGACACATACACACACTTTCCAAAAAATTACTGATGTTTCAAATACCTGATTTAAATTCAGTTTCTCTGTGTCTGTCGAAAGTATACCAAAAATGGAGTACTTGCCACATTTGGTTACTGTTGCACAGCTCTGATGTTTATAAATTCTTTATTTTATTATTGAAAACATGTTTTCTGTCTGTCCTATTTGGTAGTAGTTACACATAGACAGAACTCACATTTGTTCTTGTTTGTTTAGTCAGTTATAGAAGGGTAATCATCATGGTCTTTGTTAATATACACGTGGCCTTTGTTGTATCAAAGAATAATTTTTAGAATTTACTTTGGGGACAATACCGTGCATTTACCGTTTTCCCCTTTCTAATCTAAAGAGCAACAGCCCCATTCCACTCAAAATTTCTTTGATTTTTTTTGACCACTCAAAATTCTAAATAACTTGTATCTGTGATTATGTGGGTGTTATTGTTTTAAAATGTGGTACTTAGAAATAAATACACAGGCCCAGCAAGATGGCTCAGTAGGTAAAGGCATTGTTTACTAGGACTGACAACCTGAGTTCTGATCCCCAGAACCCACAAATGGAAGAAGAAAACCAGCTCCCCAGAGAGTAGTCTTGTCTCCACTCCACTTGGTGTGCTCACACCAGCACTGCTTCTCACACAATAATGTGTGGGGGTGTGGTGCATGCATACGTGTGTGTGTGTGTGTGTGTGTGTGTGTGTGTGTGTGTGTGTGTGAAATTTGAGAGACATCCAAAAAGGCAGACTTTTTGATAGAACCTGCAGAAAGAAATAGGAATTATTAAAATCAGTAGTGTATTATACTCAGAGGGGGCAAAAAACAGAAGCAAATAGCAAACTATATTTGCTTTAATTTTTTGTTTTGTTTTGTTTTGTTTTGTTTTTTTTTGTTTTTTTTTTTGCTTTTCGAGACAGAGTTTCTCTGTGTAGCTTTGTGCCTTTCCTGGAACAGTCTTTGTAGACCAGGCTGGCCTTGAACTCACATAGATCCGCCTGTGTCTGCCTCCTGAGTGCTGGAATTAAAGGCGTGTGTCATCACAAATTTTTTAAATATACTTGTAAAAGAAGACCAAAATGTTAAGATTAATGTTAAATGTTACAAGAATAAATTACAAGAACTCAGAAGGTTCAGAAACTGAGTTCCAGTTATTATTGGCAGCTTCTAGAAAATAGCTGTAGAGTTTGGTCCTGAATTGCTAATTAGAATATACCCAATAGAAATCACTGAAGCACAAATATTGGAAATGTCAAAACAAAACCCAGATGTTTTTCCGTTTCTTTGTCTAGTCCTTTTTCTCCTCTCCACTACACAAAAAGAACTTGTGCTGGAAACAACCAATTAATAATCAAATCTCTTTTTTAATGGAAACTGGAATTTAAATTAGGCAAAATAGTTTTGTGCTTCTTCTCTATCTGGCTTGCATCAGGCGAATGCTACTACATTATTTTTATTTTTTATTTATTTATTTATTTATTTATTTATTTTTTTTTGGTTTTTTTGAGACAGGGTTTCTCTGTGTAGCTTTGCGCCTTTCCTGGGACTCACTTGGTAGTCCAGGCTGGCCTCGAACTCACAGAGATCCGCCTGGCTCTGCCTCCCGAGTGCTGGGATTAAAGGCGTGCGCCACCACCGCCCGGCTACTACATTATTTTTGAGCCGAATTTCTCTTCTGACTCAATTGGGAAAAAAAAAAAAAAAAAAAAAAAGTTTTGTCAAAGCAGGAAGACTGGCATGTAACCACACAAGCCATGCTTCCTGGTTTTTCCATTTGCCCTTAAGCAAGATGGCTGGCCCTACTTGCACATGCGTACAGCAGCCCGCCGAGGGGCTGTTCCGTCGCATTTGATGGCGTTACGGACGAGGATTGCTAGGTTACGGGCGGAGGGGCGGGACAGGAAGTTTCCGTGTTTTGAGGCACCGGCGGATCCTTGCTGGAGTCTTTGCGGTGTCTGGCTGGTTGTGTGGGTTCTGCGCTCCGGGCTGGCCATGGGGGAGGCGGAGAAGTTCCACTACATCTACAGCTGTGACCTGGACATCAACGTGCAGCTGAAGATGTGAGAGCCACGGCGGGGAGGGGGCGAGGGCGGGGAGGGTCGGGCTGCTGCCCGGGAGAGGGGCTGCTGCCCGGGAGAGCGGCGGGCTGCTGCCCGGGAGAGCGGCGGGCTGCTGCCCGGGAGAGCGGCGGGCTGCTGCCCGGGAGAGGGGCTGCTGCCCGGGAGAGGGGCTGGTCCTGGAAGGGAATCTGCAGTAACCCGCACAGAAGTCCCCAGAGGGCCTCCGAGCAGTTGGCATTTTCGACTTCTGTGCGACCACTGCTATCTGATTTTTACGCAGGAAGAAATCAAAACTTAGGAAACGAATTTCCCCGCCTAAGAAAGAGGAAGAAGATCTTTCCTTTTAGAGCAGGGCTGGAAGGTGGAATGGGGCATTTCACAGTCGGGACGATGGGCTAACTGAGCACATGGGTGCAGTTTTAACTACGTGCGGAATGATGGAGACGTAGATCGAGCCTTTGGGCAGTTTGACGTTTTAAAGGTAGAGACGCTGAGAGGGAATCGGGAACAGAGTCTTTCAGTAAAACCTTGGGGCAGCATGTTTAAAATAAAGGTCAAGAGCATGACATCTTGAAATGAGAACTCTAAAATAGGAAAGAAGAGTTCCCAGAGATGATAACTTCAGAATTGTAGAAATATCTGGGTAACTAGGGAAGCTCACTTTTCCAGGCAAGAGCAGTTTTGCTGTGTAATTTACATACTGTCAGAACGTTGACCTGTGCCATTTCTTGAGGATAGGGAGACAAATTTGAAGGCTGTTCCTGATGAGAGCCTTCTTGATGGTGAAGACTTCAGACTCCTACATTTTGCATGCTGCTCTTTACCTCTTTTGCTCCTATCTCTCCTACGTGTCATTTAGTAGGTTTATTTTCAGGCATTTGTCTAAGAGAGAGAGAGGCCATGTCAGTTTCTCTTGTGATGGGAAAACAGTTGGCTTTGGACTCCTTGCTCTGGCTCTTTTCCTCAGCTATTAACTTTCCCATCTTGGATAATGAGTTTGATCTCTGAGTTTCTACTTCTTCATTTATAAAATGAGAACGTGGTTTTAAAAAGCACACATCAGAGCCGGGCGGTGGTGGCCCACACCTTTAACCCCAGCACTCGGGAGGCAGAGGCAGGCGGATCTCTGTGAGTTCGAGGCCAGCCTGGTCTACAGAGTGAGTTCCAAGACAGGCTCCAAAACTACACAGAGAAACCCTGTCTCCAACCCCACCCCCAAAACAGACAAACAAACAAACAAAAACAACAAACAAAAACAACAAACAAACAAACAAACACAAAAAGCACACATCCGATTCCTAGTGTGATTACTAATGTAATATTGATGTCCAAGACATACTTCTGCTTCCTTAATAATATCCCTGAATATCTAGTATGGCTTACAACACTATGTTTTTTTTTGTTTGTTTGTTTGTTTCGTTTTTTTTTTGTAGTATGAAATGGTGAGATAGTATGAGTATATAGTTTGGAAAAAATGAATAAAAAATAATACCCAGGTAAAAGTAAGTTTGAAGACAGGTTCTTACCACGTGTCTCTGACTGACCTAGAACACACTCTGTAGATCTGACTGCTTCTGCCTCCTGAGTGCTAGAATTAAAGGTGTGCACTAGCACACGTGGCTTAACAGTTTGTTGCAATACTGTGCTGTGTATCTCTTTTATTTATTTATTTATTTATTTATTTATTTGTTTTTTCGAGACAGGGTTTCTCTGTGTAGCTTTACACCTTTCCTGGAACTCACTCTGTAGCCCAGGCTGTCCTCAAATTCACAGAGATCCTCCTTCCTCTGCCTCCCGAGTGCTGGGATTAAAAGCATGTGCCACCACCGCCGGGCTTATATTTATTTATTTTTATGTGCATTGGTGTTTTGACTGTGTAAGTGTGTCCAGTCCCCTGGAACTGTAGTTACAGTTACGAGCCACCATGTGGGTGCTAGGAATTGAACCTGGGTCCAGTGGAAGAACAGTCAGTGTTCTTAACCACTGAGCCATGTCTCCAGCCCATGTATCTTTTCTGATGTTTCTAGTCTATACCTATACATTAAATGTTTGCTTAAAAATTGGGCAAGTAAGTTGTCATTTTAATTCAGCAAAATTTTGTTTTGTTTTGTTTGTTTGTTTTTGAGACAGGATTTCTCTGTGTAATCCTGGCTGTCCTGGAACTCTGTAGACCAGGCTGGCCTTGAACTCAGAGATACACCCACCTCTGCTCCCCAAGTGCTGGAATCAGTAAAATTAACCTTAAGGCCTGGATCAAGAGTGGGTGACAGGGCTTAAAATGAAACTCGAAGAAGAGAAATCTTTCCATGAAGTTAGAATAAGCTTAGCAGTGTTAGGATTTTCAGAGTTCCTTATCATTTGTAAAAGTGGCATTACTTTTAGAAACAGGAAGTTATTATGAGATGGTTTATGGTTACTTTAACTGACATAAACTTCTTGTCTTTATATATATATTCATGCATGCTTTAGAACTATCCATCTGAAACAGTGTTTGTGCTTTCAGAGGAAGCTTGGAAGGGAAGAGAGAAGAAAAGAGCTACAAAGCTGTCCTGGAAGACCCAATGCTAAAGTTCTCCGGGCTGTACCAAGAGACATGCTCCGACCTCTATGTGACTTGTCAAGTTTTTGCTGAAGGGAAGCCTCTGGCCTTACCCGTCAGAACATCCTACAAGGCATTTAGTACAAGATGGAAGTAAGTTTTTTCCTTCGTTGTTGTTATTTTTTTTTATTTACCATGTGAAAGACTATAGACTTCTTCCATAGCCCTGTTGATATTCTGAGTAGAGACAGTTTAGCAGGGATCACCAGGAGTTTCTTAACTGTAGTTGACCCTTGGAAGCGTGTATTACACAGGTGTAGATAGTTCTGTTGATGTGCTTTTGACTCTGTTTGTATTTAATATGTTGACATTTTGCAGAGTAAGTATTTTACTCTTTTACAACATGAACCAGAACACAGCCATGTCTGTGGCCTTTAACACAAATACTTTAGATAGTTTGAAATGGCCAACCTATTGTTTGGACTTTAGAAGTAGATCTTATATCATGTGCTCAGGTAAGATTTATATACTTTTTTTGTTTTCCAAATGAAACTTTCATTTTAGGTTTATGGTTTATTCATGTATTTGCATAGTATATTAGCAATACATTGTTGGCATGTAGGGCCAGAGTAAGATAACATGAAACTGTTTTTTGGAATAGTATTGTGACTCCTTAATCTAAGGTCCCGATATTTCTTATTTGATAGACTTTATGGGGCGTTTCTAGTGTTTAGTCAGTTTTATTCCACAGTCACAAGGGATGACAGATGCATAGGTATTTGCTACTTTTTCTTTTTTCATGCACGTGTAAAGTGTTTTGCCTGTATGTATGTATTTATGCCGTGAAGGAGTGTTAAATTCCCTGGAACTGGAGTTAGAGATAATTGTGAGCTGCCACATGGGTACTGGGAATCGAACCCAGATCCTCTGTAAGAGCAGTGAGCATTCTTGACCACAGAGTTGTCTCTCCAGTTCCAAGTGTGTGCCCATAAGGAATGATCTATGCTCACAGTGTCCTGGAAGACACATGTCATGGCCACATGCACAGTCACACAGCTCTGTTGATATACCGGAATCTGGGAAAGGCTTTCCGAGAGAGGAAGTTTGAACATTACTGGTCTGACTCCATCCAAATTAACTGTTTCAATAGTATAATTTCTCTAGTTCTCTTTTTGGAGTCAAATATGTATAAATATCATATCTATATAGCACACACATATTTACATTTTATTCTGGAAAATTTCAACTATATAAAAATATAGAAAATAATATGGCCAGGCATGGTGATGCATGTCTTTAATCCCAGCACTCAGGAGCCTATAGCAGGTGGATCTCTGTGAATTTGAGGCCAGCCTGGTTTACAAAGTTAGATCCTGACTCAAAAAACAAAAACAAAACAAAGCACAACAACAAAAACATTATTATAGTACTATCATTACATCTAAAACAATGGACCAGAGTTTCTCAGTTTAAAATATATTTAGATGTAGAATGTCATTGTCTTTGGTGAATACCACCTTTTTTCCCCATTTCTCTTGCTATGGAAAACTTTTATTTTCTGTTCTCCACACTGCCCAAAAGAACTTAGAACAAAGACAACTTTGCCTCCTCTCATTTGCTAGTGCATTCATTCTTTGTTTTTGCTATTATATGTTTACAAGGTTGTAAAATTACACAAACAGAAAAAGAAAAAAACCTTAAAACATTGATCACTAAAAGATCTAAGACAGCCGGGTGGTGGTGGCGCACGCCTTTAATCCCAGCACTCGGGAGGCAGAGCCAGGTGGATCTCTGTGAGTTGGAGGCCAGCCTGGTCTCCAAAGTGAGTTCCAGGAAAGGCGCAAAGCTACACAGAGAAACCCTGTCTCGAAATTTAAAAAAAAAAAAAAAAAAAAAAAAAAGATCTAAGACAATTGTAGAACATAGATTGAGGAAATATTTAGGGTATGTAACAAGAGAGTAGGCATTTAAAAAAAATAGACTGAAATAGAGAGAAAACAGATTTTTTGCAGTCTGCTCTTGGTATTTGAAAGGTGAATTTATTGCCAAACTCACCAAAATAAAAACAATGAATAAACATTTTCCACTTCCATTGTCCTATATAAGTAGTTCCCTACCAGAAGTGGTCTATAAACTGGGAGAAAAAGTTATTTTGTAAAAGAACCTCTTACTACTTGAATTGCTACGTTTCCTTGATTTAGTTAATATTTTTAGGGGCATAATACGGTTCTGCATTACCTAAATGTCTGATTGACTTGTGTGAGTTCTAATAATAAGGAATTCACCCAGAATGTTTCCAAGTCTATCTCAATGCGTCCTCCTCTGTCACGTCCTACAGTAAGCTCTCCTAAAGAAGGAGAACATGGCCCAGTGAGTAAAAGCACATCCATCAACCCTGACAACCTGAGTTTGTCCCTGGACTCTACATTTTGGAAAGAGAGAACCTTCTCTTAAAAGTTGTTCTCTGACCTTAATCACAGTTAATGCTGATCTTCAAGGTTTCATTTTTAGTTTTCTGTAATTCAAATTAAGAGATTTGTTATTGTTACTGTTATTAGGATTGTTCTTTAGGCAGGTTTCTTTCTTCCATTCTTTCTTCTCTTTCTCCTCTCCCTCCCCCCACCCCCCTTCCCTACACAAAACTGTGGCTTGAACTCACAACTTTTTGCATGCTAGGTAGGTTCTCCAACACTGAGGTACAACCCCAGCTCCTTAAAGTTTTTAAAATTATTTCGATTCTATCCTGTTCTCTAAAACATATGAAACAGAGACAAAGAAAGAAAGAGAGTGAAAGAGCATGCGAGAGGTGGGAGGAGAGAATAATAGGGTGGTATTAATTTAACAATTTCTATTTCAAAGTGTATTCATCTCTGGAGAATAGTCCAGTGGGGGTCATGATGGGATTGCAATATCCAGATTAAGATCTTGTAATCTGGACAAGGATTATTAGGGATTGGACTAGTTCTGGTGGATGGGGAATAAGATGACACAGTGATGTTGAGAACACACAGCCTTTTGATGTTTGCATAGATCCTTTCATAGGATTTGCAACGTCTAGATCAGCTCTTTCATGTGTTAGCTGGAAGACCATTTTCCTCTACAACTCGAGCTGCAAAAACCCAGCCTGTAAAACATTGAATCGAAGTTACTTTGATTTAAAGAGCTCTTGGGGCCAGGAGTTAGATAGAGGAAGATTTGAGGGAAGGACCACTTGATCAAGGTCCTGTCTCCCAGAATTTAAAGGGTAGACAAAGAGATGAGAGGTTCCACAGATGAGTTTGGATATTGACACTAGTTTTTCTCTTTAGCTTTACCTCTTGGTAATTGTTTCCATGTCAGTCAGCTGCTGTGGTTTCTTCATCCACAGTTGATAACACTGTTCAGTACTTCTTTTTAAGTCTGCTCTGCCATGTGAGTAGTAATTAACTTAGTTGCTTATACTCATCTGTAGAGATAATGACGCTCTTAAATGTGCAATTTGGTTTTTTTTTTAAGAACTTTATATAAAAAAAGATTTGGTGATGTTTTGCTTCTAATCAGAATTGATGGATATCTCTAATTTTCTTGGAATTTCAAAATTTATGGTTGGCCATAAGTACTTTTGTTGAGTCTTTGAAACTTTTGTTGTGTCTCACTGATGATACATGTGTATTTGATCTAAGATAAGCTGCTTTCAGGATAATTGTGAGTGAATAGAGTTCTGTCTGCTTTCTGGTTATTCATGTTATTTGGGATTCTTTTGGGATTTTTAAAAGCCATCTGCTTACGGTAGTGGCAATTATCAAATGAATCCATTTTAAATGCTGAAGAATATCTACAAAGATGAGTATAGAGTAAGAAATTGCTGGTTCTTTCTATATTATTAACAAACACATTAACAAGTTAGCATTTGCAGGCATTCTTAGGAAGCATAGAATGCTAATAGCTAAGTGTCAGTCAAATAAATCGAGGCGCAGTGATCAAAATATAGTGTGAAAATCTTTAATAAGAAAGAACTTAATGAGATAGAACATATGTGCAAGTTGGTAATGTCCACGTGTTATAAAAGCAAGTCAGCTTTGGCTTGGTGAGGTTTTGGTTATTTTGGGTTGTCTTATTACCCTCAGGAATGCTTTAACATGCCATGACTGATTATTTTATAATTGCAATATGATTTGGTTGTTTTCATAATGTAAAATTGTGTTCTAGAGGATTATTAAAGAAAATGACAGCTTGGTTTAAAATTTTTAACATATTGAAACATGTTTCCGGGGCTCAGAGGTTAAGAGCACTGGCTGTTCTTCCAGAGGTCCTGAGTTCAATTCCCAGCAACCACATGGTGGCTCACAACCATCTGTAATGAAATCTGGTGCCCTCTTCTGGTGTGTAGGCATATGTGCAGGCAGAACAGTGTATGCATAATAAATAAATAAATCTTTAAAAAAAAAGAAACATAAATAAACATAAAAAATAAAGATTTGATTATTTATCTTTATTTTTCTGCTGTTCTATTTCCATACATCTTAGTGCTCTAACTTTTTCTTTTTCTCTGCTTTTTTTGGGGGGTGGGGGAGATGGGTGTAGCTGAATTTCTAAGCGGTCTTATTAAATAAAGAACATGGAGCCAAATATAGGAGTGAAAGCCTTAGAGATCAGGGAAATAGTGAGAGCCACCAACCACCTTACCTCACCAGCTCTGTAGCTTCCAAAATGCAAGCTATTTCCTATCTAACCTATGCCTTTATTGCCTTGCTGTTCTGCCCTCTCATTGGCTCTTAGCCCAGCTACCTCACTTCCTTGTCATTGCCTGTCTGTACAGACCTTCATGTCTCTGTAGTTTTTATTGGGATTAAAGGCGTGTGTCACCAAACTTGGCTGTTCCCTAGTGCGTCCTTGAACACACAGAGACCCTGCCTGTCAAGTGATCAGATTAAGGGCGTGTGCTACCACTGCCTGACTTTTGTGTTAATGGCTTGCTATTTCCTCTGATCTCCAAGCAAACTTTATTTATTAACATACAAATAAAGTATCACCACAGATGCCTATCACTTTGTAGCTTGGGCTGGACTCAACCTCACAAATCTCTTTAGGCTGGTCTTGAACTAACAATAATAATCCTTCTCCCTCATGCTGAATTCTGGGATTATAGGCATATGTCACACAGCTCAGCTTGAGTGTCCTGATTAAATGTCTTGATATAACAGTGCTATTTTTCAGGAGCTATATTCAAAATTTATGTGCGTATATTTGAACAAGCAAAAGTGAGGGGGTTTCCACATTGTTTTTTAGCATACAGACCTAATCTTTTTGGAGTCTTCTCATCTGGCTGAACCATCTTTTATTGGTTAATTTGAAAGAAAGATACATATTTATTCTGTTGACTTTGTTTCCATAGTTGGAATGAATGGCTAAAACTCCCTGTGAAATACCCTGACCTGCCCAGGAATGCCCAAGTAGCCTTGACTATATGGGATGTGTATGGACCAGGAAAGGCTGTGCCAGTAGGAGGAACAACTGTGTCGCTCTTTGGAAAATATGGGTAAGCGTTCTGCCCACTAGTCCACAGAGGGCTGTTTCTTGTTCTTTCCTAAAGAAATTTGATTGTTTATGCAGTCTGGTTTTCTCTATGAAAACCAGTTAGGTACACAGGCCTACATTTCTGAGATTGGACCTGAAATGGATTTCCTACAGGATATGCTGTATTAGTTACTCTTTTCACCACTAAATCAGTGACAAAATTCCCAACAAAGGCCACTTAAGGGATGACAAGTTTGAGGGTCCAGTCCATCATGGTGGGGAAGGCGTGGCTGGAGGAGTGTGAAGCAGCTGGTCCCATTACACCTGCAGTCAGAAACACAGAGAGATGGAAGCTGATGATCAGTTTCCTCTGCTCGTGTAGTCTGGGGTACCAGCTTGTAGAATATTGCTGCCTACATTAGGGTGGGTCGCCTGAGTTAACCCAATCTAGACACTGCCTCACAGACATGCCCTAAAATTTGTCTCCTAGGAGGTTCTGCATCCTACAGATTTTATAAGCAGAAGTAACCATCACAGCAGCTAAAGGAACCAAGAAACACAATTTGTATTACTCTACTGTTAAGTGAATGCTACTGTCATTTCTATTAGAATGGAGTCATTGTGAGTGAGAACTCAGGGTCCAGATCTGGAAACTGAAAGATGTAGTGCCTTTCAATGGAAAGTCCTAGTGACTTTAACTGTCTGGCTGTTACCAGATGCTTTGATTTTTGTCCAATTTAAAGTTTAAAAATATTAACTTACACATCAATACATATAACTGAGAATTATCTTAATAGGTTTCTTGACTATTTTCTATAAATTGCTTTAATGATATCTTTTTCCCATTTAAAAAAAAAATACAGTTATTCACACAAGTAGTGCCTTTTTTGATGTTGTTGAGACAGGATTTGACTGTATAGCCCTGGCTCGCCTAGAACTCACTCTATAAATTAATCTGGACTTGAAGTCACAAAGATCTGCCTGCCTCTGCCTCTTGAATTCTAGGATTTAAAGGCATGAACCACCATGCCAAGCTAAAAGTGCCTTCTTTCTAATTGTTATTTTCTTAGTGATGTGTGAGGAGTCTTTGAACATGGAGGAAATTAGCCATTTGTGTTCTGTGTTAACAGTTACTTTAAAAACACTAGTATTTCTTTTGGTTTGTTTTCTGAGATATATATTTACTAGATTAAATTTATGGAAGCCTTTCTTCCATTACACTTTTATTCCTTTATATTTAAATCTGTAATTGATCTAAACTTTTATGAACAGGGTGATGCATTATGAATTGACTTTAACAACAGAAGCCCAAATCTGAATACATTTGTCTCAGTTCTTTTACATAAGCCATCATCTATGACGATTTTAAAAATCCGTCTTTATATCTGAATCTAAGAAAAGCAGTAGTAGAGTGTGTGAGGGAGGGAGGTTGTGGAGGTGGTCACCCAGCTTTAGATGCTGTTTCTTCAGTATCTGGTCTCCTGGGACAAGTTAGTGAATAGCCTTATGCCTCAGTTTCTTCACCTGTAAAATGAAATAATACGTCCACTTCATCATTTAAGGTGATTATCTAAATAACATTTAATGAGCCTAGAAAATGTTTTATTTTTAAGTGTTTTATTTATCAATAGTACATGTGTTGGGTAGTTGACTAATGATTGATGTGGAAGGGCCCAGCTCATTGTGGGTCGTGCCAGCCCAGGGCAGGTGAGCCTGAGTTGTATAAGAAAGCAGACTGAGCAAGTCAGGAGGAGCAAGCAGGTAAGCAGCCTTCCTCCATGGCTTCTGCCGGGTGGAGAGGCTTAATTTGGTGTGGGATGGGTCTGGAGGTTATGGGCAGGCTAGGAGGGTCTTACAGAAGCCTAGAGATAGCTAGAGAATGCAGGGACACTGGATGTTTGGCCTGGGATAGATCTGGGGCCTAGGGAAGATACATGGAAGAGAGGATTAGGCCTAGACCTAATCCTCACAGGCCTAGACCCAGGCAAAACTTGTCTGCAATTCTTTGTATAACTCACTGAGTGAAATTGCTTTTGCCTCCTATCCAAAGGGAGTGGAAAATGTGCCTAAAAGACAAATTAAATCACAAGGTTCTCCATAAAGTTAGTAGTAATAATTAGGAGTTCAATTTGTTTTCTTGACATGAGTTAGGATTCTAAATTTTAGAAATCTGTTCATGCTATTTATCCATGTCCTGTGCCATCACAGGTGTGGGATTTTTGGGCAACAGTGCTTTAGGCCATCATTTTCTCAGATGTTTCTTTAGCAGTAAAATGTCACCAGTGGCCTCTTCTTCTGAAGGACCCTGGCACACACTTAGTAAAGTAGCCTGTAAAAGTGGCCCTTAAAGCTTTTAGTGGAAGGTGGCACAGTGACTACCAACTTGAGCTCTTTGCCAACATCTGTTTGGTATATGTGAGTCAATAAGGGGGAACATTTTAGCCAGTGCTAATAAATAATTTAAAGACTGATCTTTTACTATAGTTCTGCTAAAGCAAACTGTCTTTAACTTGAACATCTAGCTTCAGAGATTTCTAAGTAGCTTAAGAGCAAATGCTGTGCAGGTGTGTGCGAATTCTGAAGTCATGGCAGTGGCTGCTACGGTGGCATGGCCCTGCCAGCTAGAGCCGCATCGGCAGCTGGTACCGAGCCTCTGATGGAGCTGAAGAAGGACCTGCTGTGCCGTTGCCCTGTCTCGTCTGTTTGGCTTAATTTCCCAAGGGGACACAAGGCCGCACACGTCTTCTGCCTCCCCACCTGGGAGCTGTGTAATTTTCGGCAAGTTTCCATTAGTGTCCAAAGCAAGTGGTGTGATCACGTCCTCATCACCAGTACTCAGCATACCCCTCCCCAGCACCCCATTTTAAATTCTTTTCTAGATCTATCCCAAGGTGCCTAAATCATTTATTAGACTGTCTTCCTGCCAGATGTGGCTTTTTGTCTTTAGTAAATTCAGCCAGAGTATCCACTGAGGAGTGGAGTGGCAGAGAGAAGGAAGGGATGCCATGTGCTGTTTCTGAAGGTGTGTGTGAGGGGCCTCACTTTTAGGAGGGCTCAGTTACATCACTGCAGCCAGTTCCTCGGAGCCTGCCTTAAGGTTGTTCTGTGTTTTGTTTCGTTTGAGACAAGGTCTCATTCAATTGCCTGTGTTAATCTAGAACCTGTGATCCTCCTGCCTCTATCTGATCTGTTTGATATTAAAAGAGAAAGAAATTTAACCTTATAAGAGGCTATGTTTATGTGTTTTTGTAATAACTTAGGAAAGTCTTCAATATACAATTTTTTAAAAATTTTTTTAAATTTTTTTCAGTTTTTCAAGACAGGGTTTCTCAGTGTAGCTTTGTGCCTTTCCTGGAACTCACTCTGTAGACCAGGCTGGCCTCGAACTCACAAAGATGCTGGCTCTGCCTCCCGAGTGCTGGGATTAAAAGTGTACGCCACCACCACCCGGCTATACTATTTCTATTAATGAGAAAACTGGTGTAAGGAGTCAACATTATTTATTCACAGTCACAGCCACACATGCCATAGATGGTACAGTTGTCACCCAAACCTAGGCAGGCTTACAGAAAAATTATGTACCTTAGCAGTTTTCATTTCCATCCTGTAAATGTGATAATATTCTCTTGGCTAGAAATTTCGTATCTGCTTTTCTAAGATGTTTGCTGAAGTGGTTGGTGAGTGCTGTTCTCCAAACGTGGCTGACACCATTTTCATCAGAACAACTGTGAACACTTGCAGAGAGAGATCCCCTTTGATTGGCCTTGTTGACTTGCCACTCTTCAGAGAAGGAGGGTGTAGGGAAAGTCACTGGACCCATACATGGGATTCACACTGTTCCCTCATGCATCTTCCAGCCGTTTGTATGCATTTCTGCCCCGACTAAATGCACCTGCATTGTATCAGGAGGTGTTAGTTTATGTAGACTGTGGAAGGCTAACTGAAGTGAGGCTGCATTAGCGTGACCATGGGCAAGTATGTTCTGGAATGAGACTGGCCCATGTCTAACTGCCTTGTGGTCACTTATGTTCCTATAAGTAATTGCTCGCTTATGCTCTGGATTTTACCTTGGTTTGCTACTGAACCATATTAGAAAGAGGTACACATTTGCTTAAGTCTGCCCAGGAATGAGTTCCCTTAACACTGATAACATATGCATTGAGTTTAGATCATTTCTATAGACTACTCTCATTTTCTGATTATCTGAGGGAGAAAGAGTGGCCTGAGGAGAGATTTGTGGATTTTAGCAGCTCAGCTCAGTGCTGCACAAACCATGGGGGACTCGGAGCCTGGCAAGCTTGACACATTTCTTTATGATGAGCTGCCTAAGTTACTTCTTACTCGGAACTTTTGTCCTTATAGCATGTTTCGCCAAGGAATGCATGACTTGAAAGTCTGGCCTAACGTGGAGGCAGATGGCTCCGAACCCACAAGAACTCCTGGCAGAACAAGCAGCACACTCTCAGAAGATCAGATGAGCCGCCTTGCCAAGGTACACAGGCTTCTGAGACAGAGAGAACTCTGACTGGTGCGAATCAGTGGACCTTGACATTGGGAATCCTGTCAGTTGTCTTCTCGGTTTAAATTAAACTTTAGTGGCAGTTTTGAGATATGATTCATGTACCTTCACTCTTGAAAGGTGTATGATCCATATCCTTGTATTCATCCTAGCTGTCTGACTTCAGGACATTTTCACCTCTAAAAGCTCCATGTGCTTGAGAGTCACTCCTCATTCCATCCCCCCTCGCTTCCTGATGGCTGCTGGTCCACTTTCTGTCTGTGGACTTCTGCACCTTTTATCTAGACTTGCATCAGATTGGAAGTGTAGGTCTCTAGTATTTTCGTTATCATGTCTGTTTTCTATATTGTTCTTTTATGTGAGAAGGATAGCATAGCTCCCTAATAGGTATGCTTACTAGTATAGTCTTTCAGATTCCTTTCTCTCTTTCCAAATGAATAAAACTGAAGATGTATTTCAGCTGCTCATTTCCAGGTCTTGCCTGTCTTCTTCCTGGGTGTGTAGGACAGTTCACAAGCTTCTCCTATGTCTGCCCTCTCGTTAAGAGTTTATCAGCAGCGAACTTTGATTTGGCTACTTTCCGTGACTTATACATAGACATTTTATTAGAATCATCTCATATATACTCTGTGGGCTACTAAAATTTGAAAGATTTGGTTTTTCAGTGTTTCAAGGCTTGCTACCAAAGGATAATGGGACTGTGAAATGAGCACCAACCATTAAAGCCCATGAAAAGATGGTGTTGGGTAATTATTAAACAAAGATTGTCAACTCCAAGCTGGAATAATGCTTTTACTCCGATTTGTTGCTTAACTATGGAAGTTAAATTCTAGCTACAATATGAATAATTAGCATTTGAAAGCCCACTTTCTAAGTTTGACTTTTTTTAAAAGTCCTAGTAATTTTAATGGAATGAATCTCTCTAATGATTCAGACTGTTTTATAAACCTGCCTAGTTTTTCTTTGAGGAAAAATGGCTCTGAGACAGAAGTTATACTGTATAGTGCTCAGCCTAGGTCTTGTTTTTTTATAATTTGGATATCCTAGAGTTTTAAATAGGGAACAGAAAAAAAATGTATGTATTAAAATATGCAACTCCCTACATCTTTCCATCTCTAAACTTTTATAATTGGTGCTAATTTCTGTTTCAATGGATTTGTGAACATAGTAAGAGACCAGACTTGAGGGCTGTCTGTTAACTTTCAGAGTCTGGACCAGCCTCTTGGTAGTGATGGACCAGTGTGTACACTGTTCCCTTCAGCTCTATTTTTCAGCTTGTCATACTGTAAGAATTTTATGATGGGATGCATATCCTCCTGGGGCTTTGAATGTGACCACTGGTCTCTGGCGTTTGATTTATACTGAGTCTGTGTCTTTGGACTTGAAAGGTTAGCGCAGAAGCATGCTTTCTCACTGTCTCCTTCTCATTTTAGCAGCTCTGCGTGATGCCTTCACAGTGTGCTTTCCTTCCTGTCAGTTTGATTAAGAGGAGGCAAAGAGAAAGTAGCAAGGAGATGACAAATGTTTCGTGGTCTGTGTGGAGATAGTTGGGAGTGTGGGGAACTGGGCACTCCAGCAGTGAAGAGCGGAACCAGGGAACTTCACAGAGCTCCATCTGGTCACTGTGGGGTGGGGTCTGGACCTCAGGCTTATGGCAGCAGGAACCAGAGGACAAAAGGTGGACATGATACACAGAAACAGGACAAACAAATACCACACTTATCCTGCTGCCTAGATTGGGTTGCAGATTGTGGGGGGAGTACTCATTTTCTTAAATGTTGTTTATACTTAACTATAGTACTACACTGCACATACTGTTCACATTAACATGGCAGTTTATAAAAACTGAATGGAAGGCATTCTGCCTTCAATCAAGCTATTCAATTATAATCTAAGTCATTAAGAGAAAATACAATAGAAAAATGATAGTTGAAAGTATGAACTGTCTAAGTAAGTGAAGACCCAGTGAAGTACAGACATTTCTTACAAAAAATACACATTTTTAAGGAAAGCATAGACATAGAGAAGAACCAATTGAAAGTCCTTTTAGGGAGTTAGTCCTAACTGAGAAACAGTTGAGACTTGACAGCATACCGTAATGAACACACTACAGATACTGTCTTTGCCTTAAAGTAGGAACACCCCTGTTCACATATTTGTGCTTTAGTCATGGACTTTAGTCATGATGAACAATCTCAACTTCTGTTTTTTAAGTGCTTGTCTTACAGAGAAAGAGAATTATTGACTGATTAGAGTTCACAGAGAAACTCATTACTGTACAAATGGGAAAAATATACTCCTGGCCATAACACTGGGTTGGGTGAAAGAGTCTCATGTTGTCTCATTTATCCCTCTAGATGTTTTTAAAGTGACAGTAATTAAAAAATTAGAATTATGATGATTACTGTTGTGATTTGAATGAGAATAGCCCCCCATAGTCTCATATATTTGAATACGTGGTCCCCAGGTGATGGGACTGTTTGAGAAGGAGTAGGAAGTGTGGCCTCGTTGGAGGAGATGTGTCACTGGGGGTAGGCAGGTTTAGAGATTTCAAAAGCCCACACCATTCCCAGTTAGCTCTCTCTGACTCCTACTTGCAGACCAAACTGTAAGCTCTCAGATGTTCTGCAGCCACGGTTTTGCTCCACCATCGTGGACTCTAACCCTCTGAAACTGTAAGCCCCTAATTAAGTGCTTTCTTGTATAAATTGCCTTGTTCATTCTGTTTTAGGATGGCATAGAAAAGTAACTAGGGCAGTTGCTGAAATTACTCAAGGTTATCAGGCTTGTTCAATGGTACCAGTGACATTACCTAAAATACCATAAAGAATAATTTTTGCTCTGGATGACATACCTTTTATAAACAGCTTGTTTGGTTCGATTATGTCTCGACATTGTTTTGTGTTACAGCCAGGGTTTGGGAATCCCTTGTCAATTATTTCCTGATTTTGCTGAGTGGCATCTTCTCAATTATTCACTTGGCTTACTCACAGTTCTCCAGTACTATCAAAGCCTTTAGACTCGGCTTAAAACAAGTGGCACTGAGTAGACTCTGTTTTAATGGCAGTGTGATATTGATCCCTAAAACATTATTGACTGATGTTCTGAAAAATCTATTCTCTATTTTTACAGCTATAGTTTCTGCCTGAGGAAAAGAAAGTAACATGCTTTTAAAACTAGATTAATCTCCAAGAAGTTTAAATGAAACTTTTATATGGCAAATACTAGTCTTCCTGAATAATGAGACTTATGAGTAATGTTCAAAAGTAAAATTGAAGAATTGTGGACAAGATTTCATTAATCCAGAAGATAGAAAAACAGATGAAACTCCTTTGCTTGCTAAGAATTAAATATATAGGCAAAGGCAGACTCGGACATGCACATATGTGTTCTCACAGTTCCTTTAAGTCTTAGTTGTTAAGATGAATTTTATATATGGCTATATTATGTCTTAGTTACAGATTATTTCATAGCTTATGTTGGATTTTGATATAGATAGGACTTATTATTTTTGTTTATTTCAGAGATACATCTTTAAATAATAGAAATCTGTGAGACAGCCACAGTCTGTCTGTCTGACTGACTGTCTTGCATGCCCCTGACACGTATATTAGGGCCAGGAATAAAACTTTTTGTCAGTATTTAGTTACATCAGTTTGTTCCAGGCTTAAGAATAGTGTTAGGCCAGGAACAATGGTACATGACTTTAATACCAGCACTGGGGAGACAGAGGCAGGCAGACGGATTGAGTTCAAGGCCAGCCTGGTCTCTATAGTAAGTTCTGGGTTAGTCAGTCAAACAAACAGACAAAACAAAATAGAACAAAAAGGAAAAGTAGAAAAGAAAGCAAGGTACTAGAGGTGAAAGAGTCAAGTAATGACCTTTTTCCCCCCTCTTTTTCTTTCTTTCTTTCTTTTTTTTTTTTTTCTTGTTTTTTTTGAGACAGGGTTTCTCTGTGTAGTTTTGGTGCCTGTCCTGGATCTCACTCTGTAGACCAGACTGGCCTCGAACTCACAGAGATCCACCTGGCTTTGCCTCCTGAGCACTGGGATTAAAGGCATGTGCCACCACTGCCTGGCAAATAATGACCTTTTAATTTGAGGGAGTGTAGAGTAAAACAGCAGGAATTTGCAGAAGTACACCTGATAGGATTATGCTGAAAAAGTCCTGTCTATGGTACAAAGCAGCGGGGACTGGCCAGCATGGCTGTATTCACAGAGGTTCTGGGAATTTGAAGCTTTTGTCTGCTGAAAAACAATTTCATTTTACTTATTTACGTGACAGAGAAAAGAGGCAAAACAAAACAAATGCCTGCTTTGAATTACCTGTGGAGCCACGTGAACAGTTTTTTGATGGGGATTTGGCAAGCTGGTGAAATAATTAGCACTGTAAACCGGAATGGAAGAAAACCGGTTTATGTACTGTACCGCACGGTGGTGTCAGAAGTACCATCTGACTGTGGCGATGGGTCATGGGGTTTCCATTTTGGAGTAGATCTTACATCATGGCAAACCTCTTTGCAGTTTTCAGGCATGTAATTGTCACTGTGAAAATGAGGGCAGTCCTGGTCGGGACACGTTCCTTTCTGGTGGTTGGTGTGAGCCACTGTGCACGAATCTTGTCAGGCACTTTCTGTGTGTGTGTTCGAGGGCAGCTATGGGACCTGGCTGAGGCCAATTTTGTTTGATCGTGCCATTCTGCTGCTCTGCTCTTTGGACAGGATAAAGCTTTTTTTCCCCTCCATCTTCCTGTTAAATGTTTTTATTACTTTATTCATTTATATGAATTATTATTATTATCATTATTACTATTATTATTATTATTTTTTTTTTTTTGGTTTTTTCGAGACAGGGTTTCTCTGTGTAGCTTTGAAACTTTCCTGGAACTCACTTGGTAGCCCAGGCTGGCCTCGAACTCACAAAGATCGGCCTGGCTCTGCCTCCCGAGTGCTGGGATTAAAGGCGTGTGCTGCCACCGCCTGGCATGAATTATTATATCACTCCCTTCTTCGACTTCTAAGTCAGAAAAGGTCCTGGGCAGAGATCAAAAGTTTGCAAATATTTATTGTCCGTCCTGTTTGTCATCCTTCTACTTAGTTCTTCTCACTCAGTATATATATAAGTAAGTGATATAAAATACGAGGCTCTGCCAGATTCATGGCTTCAGCACTTGAGCTGCTTCCAGCAGGCCTGGCAGACAGGGAGCTGCTCTGTTTCCAGGGTCCGCTATTTGACAGGCCCTTCCCCACTGCTCCTGGTCTGGAGGTGGTGGCAAGCTGGGCCGCTCTAGTCCCTGTCCTTTGCACTTTTATCAGCACCCACTGACCTGTGATCTTGTACTTGAGCATGATATCTTCCATGATATCTGATAATGTGTGATTAGAAATCCAAGGAGTTTCCTGGCCATGTTGCTGTTGTATTGATTCTAGTCAATTCTTTTATTTAAATCGCCTTGACAACTCCTTTCCGTTTAGTTCTGGATGAAGTTAGGGCATAATAATTATTCCATTATTTGGGGGACACTGACCTTCCAACTCTGTCTGGCTTCTTGTGACTCCTTTAGAATCCCCCATATGTGACAGAGTGACACTTGCTGACTCTTCCTAGAATGGATACCCAACAAAGATGATTACTTCACAGGCGTTTTTTAGTAGGGTGCAGATCTTGTTGGAAAGATGTAGGTCACTGACATTTCAGACTCAGAATGAAATGGAAGTTTATCCCAGGAGCACATACAAGTTGCCTACACTCTCCTTTGTTGAAGTCCCTTTTGATCCTCAGCATCGGTAGAAATGGAGGTAACTAGCTGAGACTGGAGGACTACTCTTGTTTGGATGTTGTTATCATCACCAACAAGTGATGCCTAACATGGGGCTCTGAGGAGCTGCTTTCAATGTGCATAATGGTTATAGTTGTGTAAATCTGATACATGTTAATGCAAAGTAACATTTAATTATTAATTATTATTTCATGGTCCTTGAGCTCTGCCTAAAATAAAAGCCGTTACGGTTTGAAGATCTAAAAGGAACTTTGGGAGCTGAAGCGTATTGAACTTGTTGTGTTGAATTTGGATGAATTATTTAGAAGAGTTTCCCACCAAGCCCACACCATTCCCACCATGGTGTGTAACTTCAGAGAAGCCATTCCGAATGATCCGGCTCCAGCTACATGTCTCTCAAGACAGTAGCTTCTTCAGAAACCATGGGAAATAATGAAGTGAATGCTGTAAGCCTCTAACTGGGCATGCTTTATATTGATAGGT
Organism: Peromyscus eremicus; assembly: GCF_949786415.1. NCBI lineage: Eukaryota > Metazoa > Chordata > Mammalia > Rodentia > Cricetidae > Peromyscus > Peromyscus eremicus. Next base: position 19,487,137 of record NC_081435.1, read on the forward strand.
AAATAGGGTAAATGTCTGGAAGACATTTTCAGTAGTAACTATTCGGTTCTGCAGAACTTCTGTAACTAAGTTGAGAAATACCTAGAATTTCTGTAAATATCAAGGTGTAATGTAGCAGCAATTGAACAGTCATCATAACATATGTAAATGGCTCTTGATTTTCCACTCACATTTGAATTCTTCATTATTTTCCTCTGTTGAGGCATACAGACATTACTTACTGTTTCTGATTGCAGCATTTTAGAGTGTATGTGCTCCTGTCACTTACTGAACAGCTCCCGCAATTGAAGTCTGAAAGATAATTTATACTTGACCTTTGTGGTGGCTTTACCAAATTTAGTATTCCTTCTGTGACAGCTGTTTAGAAGACTGAGAAAGGTCATATTTGGTATGAAGCTAGGAAGAAAAGAACACCTAGCATGTGCAGGGAGTGACATGTATTACCAGTGGCATAGATTCAGCTGGTACAAATGGCTACAGAAAGTTCCCGATGTATCTGGATATGCGTAATGAAGAAGAAGGAAACCTCACTTCATTTTCCACCAGGAAACAACTCGCCATTGCCAGTGCTTTCCTCAGAGCAGATCATTGTGGGGACCAACTGTTGGATCATAAACACAGAACTGATGTTTAGTGAATAACAGAAACCAGAGGAGCTGAAATTGTGTAATAACTGTGTACCCACCGAGAGTGGACAGCAAAGACAGGCGGGTGAGAAGTGACTGAGTCTCACCCACATCATTCCAAACTGGCTTTGACAGTAGAAAACACAAAAGTTAATCTACCTTTTTTTGTTTCTGTGAGCAGAGAGTACCAGTAAGGATTTATGTAATATAAAGAAACAACAACACATATATCAGCCTTTAGTACCTGTATGGGATGGTACCACTTTCATGCTTTGCATCTTCCTGCATGTTAGGGCACAGATAGAAAAGAATACTTTTTATTGACATGGGCTCAAAAGTGACAGAGTTTAAAAAGAGTTTGTCAGTGTTGCAACGAGGCATCCAGCTTGCAGTGTAACCCTCTCCTGTAAGCCACACTGCTTGGTCTTTGGTCCTTATGACTGCTTCTTATTCTCGCCTTTGTAGTTCACACGTCCGTCTGATGTTCTACCAGAGCCAGCAGAGTATCTAGCCCTTGCTGTATGCGAGTCATTACACTATTCACTCACCGGTGGTGTTGTGCTTTTATTAATTGTTTAAGTTAGCATAAACACCACGTGTTTCAAGGCAGCATCTCTGTACGTTGTGTCGTACTCTATTCTTACCCTGCCCTCTTTCACGTCCTGCCTCTGATCTGTTAATCTCCTTCCTTCTCCCAGATAGTCCCATTTGCTGTCAGGTCCCACGTGTTCCATTATCCTCCCCTTTGTCCTCTCCCTTCTTAAAGATCTCTTCCTAGTTTCAGTCCATTTATTACTTTCATGTTTTACACACACACACACACACACACACACACACACACACACACACACACCACAAATTCACATCTAGATTCAGCCTATGAGAAAATATGCAGTATTTATCTGAATCTGTCGTATTTCATGTAAGATAATGATCTTTGTTCCATAATTGTCTCTCAGGTGTGATTTCATTCTTTATGACTGAATAAAATTCCTGTGTGTGTATGGTGTATGTGCACATCACATTTTCTTTATCCATTCATCCTTAATGGACTTCTAGACTGCTTCCATTTCTTTATAAACATGAGTAGTAGTTACTAAGATCTCTGTATCTGCTTTCATTTAGAGGTTACCATGGGAGAAAAGGTACTGTTTGCTGGTCAAAAGAAAGTTGATTATTTCCTAATTATTACTTTTGTATTACAATGGACCTCAAACTTTTTTAAAAAGGTTTTATTACATATGTGTGAGTGTTTTGCCTATATCTATATCTATATCTATATCTATCTATCTATATATATATATATATATATATATATATATATATATATACACACTACTTGTGGGCCTCCAGCTCACAGAGACCAGAAAGAAGAGAGGGGGCACTGGGTCCCTTGGAAGTATAGTTACTGGTGATAGTCACTATGTGGGTGCTGGGAGCGGAACTCTGGTCTTCTGCAATAGCTTCGAATGTTCTTAACCACGGAGCCATCTCTCTAGCCCCTGAACCTCTAACAGTTTACATAAGGTTGTCACTCTGAAATGCTGTGAGCTCATAGTTGTGGTGGTGTCGAGGAAGATGAAGAGTACTAGTGCTTATGACTTTCAGTTGTGAGTGAGGTGATAACTAAAGGTACTGTTTGATGTCTTTATGGGCATACTGCCCTGTCATGGACAGTGAGGAGGAAATCGATGATCTAAGGGAAGTGGTGATAGAAGGTTCAGATGCCCAGTTTTGCTTCATTCTGTGAATTTGTTGAGAAAGTTTTGATATATAAATAAGGCTGGCGTTTAAAATTTACGGAGTCAATACCAAAGGTAGTTCTAATCTGAGGACCCTGTAGCTTATCTTGACTTCTCTATGAATCTTAAAAGCCACTATGAGATAATTTATGAAACTAGGGCAAGACAGTGTGGAAAACCTCAGTGCACTCAAACATTGGTAATGTGAGAATTTTAAATCCTTTATTGTTGTTTCCTAAAATAAAGGCACACATGCATGTGTGTGTACTTAATTCTTAGAATAATGATTTATTGGTCCCCAAGAATTGCCTGTGTATAGCTCATTTTTTTTTCAGAATATTTGTTACATTATAAATGAGAAGAATAGAGAAAAGGTGGTTTATTTTCCCTTAGAAGACCTTTTATTATAATTTCATGTATGATAATCAAAATATAAGAGCTACAGAACATCTAGATAACATTCAGGTAGGACTATGTTCTTCTCTTGCTTAGTAACCATGGCAAGATTGCAGGCTTGATTTTAAAGACTTATTTTTAATACTTTTTTTCATTTTCAGAGAAAGGTTTGTCTCTTGCCTAGTTTCTTATTCTGATATTGTATGTGGTTTTGATACATGAAAGTGGTTTGTATGTGGGAATCTGAGGTGCAGGAATGGTTCACATGTGGAATCTGATGTTCTAATGTATGGATTTATACATAGTTTGTAATGTGTAGGAGTGCTTCATGCATGTAATTGGATGTATAGAAGGGCTTCTTATGTGAAATTGACAGTACAGGCTCAGGATTCTTCATCTTAGATCTTTGAGCCCAAGTGTTTTGAATTTTGGATTATTTCAAATTTTGAAGTATTTGTACATACTTGATAAGAGTATCTTGAGTGTAGACCCCAAATATAAGGATAAAATTCACCTATTCTAATCTACATTATATTGTCTTAAGTGGTTTGAGAATTATTTTTAATGTACTGTATACAGTGTCCAACCCTATGAGGCCGATGTGGAGTTTTCCATTGTGACCTGCTAAATTGCTCTGGGTTTTGTAGTATTATATATTCTTGATTTTCAAGTCAGGGTTGAGTGATCAGTTGCCATCCTTCATCTTCCTTTTTGTTTGATCTGTGTTGAGATTAACCCTGTTGTACTTTCTGCAGCTTACTAAGGCTCATCGGCAAGGACACATGGTCAAAGTGGATTGGTTGGACAGATTAACATTTAGAGAGATAGAAATGATAAATGAGGTGAGTTGTTTTCTTTCCTATGTCAGAGTACATTCTGTATATTACTAAATTAATAATTTTTTTCTCTGTGTAGCTTTGCATCTTTCCTGGAGCTTGCTCTGTAGACCAGGCTGACCTCGAACTCACAAAGATCCACCTGCCTCTGCCTTCCTAGTGCTAGGATTAAAGGCGTGCACCACCACTGCCCAGCTGGAAAAGAATTCTTTATTGCCAGCTAGCTGGCAAATAAGTAAGCCCTTACTTCATAGCTGTGAGTTTTACATTAATAAACAACAAACCTGGCCTCTTAAAGTTAATGTAACTTGGACCATTAGCAGGGGCTGCCTGTCATATGTGAAGGCTCAGAGGGTCCTCGTTTGTGTTCTCACTCATGTTGTTTAAGTTCCTGTCACTGTTCGCTGAGTACTGCAGTAGTACTGTCTCCTCTCTGAAGTTACCACGTGGCATCTTTAGAAGTGCGCTCTCCAGCCCACACATCTGTTTTATTAACTACTTACTGGATGTTGGACCCTCAGTAAGTCTCCATTGTACATAGTCTACTTTTTCTTGACCTTGTGTATCGGTCCATTGTAAACATAAAATTAAAAGATGACTTCAGTGAGTCTTTTTAAAAGTTATATTTGAGTATTACGTATATTTGTTTTAAGAATACCATATGTTTGATACAAGATTTTGTGTCTAGAAAATGGAAACAACTTTATGAATCAATTCTAAGAGGAGAATATCACTGATAATGGTAATGACAACTGTGATGTACATATTACATGACTTAATTCTTCTGATACCTCCAAGGATTCTCAGCAGTGGAGAAGGAGAGGGAGAGAGGGAGAAAGATGGTAGAGATTGAGTGTGAAGAACCACTGTTCTTGTTTTAAATGAATCTGGTAGTGCTTAACATTTATATTGATTGTAAAATTGAGATCTTTTTAAAATGAATTCATATGTTCTCAACACAAACTACTAGAAGAGTTAACTTTTGCACTTTTAATAATAGTTCCATTAAAAAAAAAAAAGTTCATTCAAAACATGTATGTTTTCTTCCATGTCAGTGCTTTGTGTGTAGAAGTGTAGCATTGGGCTTACTTTACCCTTCCTGTCTGCTTTTCACCAGACAGTAGGCTGTACTTGATGGGAATGAACAATTTAATAACACTGGTGTTGTACCTGCTTATGTCTGTGTACCACCTGTGTGTAGTGCAGACAGAGGCCAGAAGAGGGAGTCAGATCCACTAGCAGCTGGAGTTACAGATGGTTGTTAGCTAATTTACAGGTGCTAGGAATTGAACTCTGGTCCTCTGGCAGAGCAGTTGGTTCTCTTAACCAGTGAACCATCTCTCCTCTAAGTAACCTGTTTATACATTATCATTTTATGTATTGGATCTAAAGACATATGTAAAAGTGTTTTGGGAAGATTAATCAAATCATTTTGGTTTATTTATTGTTTTTGAGAGTACATATTACATACATATGCACATAGATAGATTAGCTAGATAGGTGGATGGATGGATAGAAGATAGATAGATAGATAGATAGATAGATAGATAGATAGATAGATAGATAGATAGGTAGAATCTATTTTTTGTTCATGTCGAAAGAAGCAAATAACCTCCAGTGTATATACACTGTTGATAAAAGTGATTAATGACAGGTTATCTCAGGAACATTCAGAAATTGTAAAAATTTTATAAAAATTACTTAAACCTCTTATCTTTGGTTATGAACTTAAAAGAGAAAAAAAATACAAGGTTACTTTTCTGTACCCTTAATAATTCCTGAAGTGGGTTAATTATGTAGTTTAAAGGTGGCGTTCCTGAAAGTTGTTACAAGCACAAATTGTCATCTTTATTTTTGAAATAAAGTAAAATAGTTCTTAAAACACCTTCAAATTTTTAAAATCATAAAATCCAAAATGTTGATTAAACCCTGAATCTTATTGAGATTAGAGATGGTCTGCCAAGTAACATACTCTTCTAGATAAAACAGTGATTCTGTATGGGCTATAACATGTAGATAACAACAAAAGTTAGATTTTAAGTAGTAGTTGATTGAGTCATATATTGCTCAATTGTGGTAAAAATTCTCATTTAATAAGGGTTGAAAATGATCATTTATGTACATTTTTTTCTTTTTTTTAGAGTGAGAAACGAAGCTCTAATTTCATGTACTTGATGGTTGAGTTTCGCTGTGTCAAGTGTGACGATAAGGAGTATGGTATTGTTTACTATGAAAAGGTATTTTCCTTGGAACTCTTTTTGCTTTCTAGCACCAAGGGCTGGGGTAGAGATCTTCCTGCTGAGACTCAGGGTTTGGTTGCAGAGAGCAGTCAATAGCTTTCAGCAGCATCTGCTTCTGCACAAACAGTCCTGTCACATAGCTGCAGCCCATTTTGCTCATGCAGTTCTGGGTCACAAAATTCAATAAGTATGCAAGTGATTAAAACTCTCTGATTAATTGTTCTGCAAGTTGGTGAGTATAGCACTAAAGTAATAGCATTATTTACAGCTATCCATTTGCACAATAAAGTAGGAAATCGTAGTGTTTTGTTGGCAAGACATTGAAAGTTCAGATGTCAGTTGTTTAACCTGTATGTAATATGTTGGAACTATATATGTGTCTTTGCTTATTGAAAGCCTTCATTGACATGCATTTGTATAGTTTATTCAAATTTTGGAGACCGTGTTTTTACTCAACTGAAATAACAGTTGTGTATTGTTCATATTTACTCATTACAGGAAGGATAGCCCAGTGTTCAGGATAGCTATATCAAAGTATTTGTTTTAAATTCATGTTGAAGGGATTTCCTTTAAATGTTACAGAAATACTTATATATTTAAAGGAATACTTATAGACTTATATGTATACTTACATAGGTAAATGTATACTCATATTTATATGTATACTTATATACGTAAATGTATACTTATATAACTTGTATGTATATTTATATCTTTGTATGTATAGTTTGAAACCTCAAAGTAGAGTTTCTTTCATTACTATGGAAATAGTGTTTAAATCACATAAATGAGAACAGAATTCTTGTATGTAACATGAGATGTAAACACTTGTAGCACACAGTATTTATACATGGGGTCATTTGTTCATTAGAAGTAGTAGCTCTTCTAATCACATTTGCATATTAGTATCACTTATTGATGCTGTTTCCAGTGACTTCACGCTTATATACTTTGAAGATGGTTACTTGAAAGGTTTTCATAAGAAAGGATTTGGGTTTGCATTGTTAATTTGTAATTACTTTGAGATCCTTCTCCAGTTAATGTTCTTTTTCCCTTCATAGTTTGTTCTTTTCACTTTAGTGAAAGATTAAGATAATTTAACTTATTTCAGCCTTTTATATATGAGAACGATTGGGAAAGGTGGAAATGAAGGTTATTTGATTGTGTGTATTAGTTTATTAGAAAACATCAGTCAAAAAGAAAGGAAAATGTTATTGAGTAAAATTTTCACCAATGTATTTTAAAATTACTTTTTGTTTTGTGCTGTACGTGTTTATTAAAGCCGTACTGCTGCTCGTGTGGGGCTTCTGCGTGAAGAACCTGCTAATTGGACGACACTTTCAAGCATTGTGAGGGATCGTTTGAAAGGCAGCTTAGCCAGTAGATGGAAAATAACAGAATAGAAATTAGAATTTTCAATATTTTTGAAAGGTTACTGCTTCTAGGGGGTTGCTGGTGAATTAATGCCTGTCTGCCCATCCTGTCATATTTCCACTTAGTGTAAGGATTGCTGGGCCAGTGCATCACAGCCTAATGGAAACAGACGTTCTTGTCACCTGTCTTGCGTGACAGATGGCCTTAGTGAAGATTACCTGTCACAGTTAGGCTGATAAATGTGTTTTCTGGTGTTGTGACCGAGATCAAGCCTGTTAAACAACAGCTGTGGGAATTTGTTGTTTCCTGTAAGACTCAATTACTGAAGTGAAGTCGTAGTACTTCTTTAGTCCCTCCTGATTTCCTTGCATATATGTAAAATTGAGAATGCACTAACCCCTGGAAATAGCAAAACATAATGCTAGGTACACAGTCCCCAGGGAATAAATTTTGACTATAATTAGCCTATTGCAGTACATCTGCTAGAGACATGTATTATGCTGAGTTCAATTTAAAACAAAAGCTCATTCTTCAGGAATGGTGACACCAACAAGGTAAGACATGTGTCAAGAATTAGTGCTATGCTCTTGTCCCTGGGATGGCTTGTGTTGTCCCCTGAGATGCTGTGTTGCCGCTGTCTCTGACTGGCCAGAAACGTGACCCATGCTTGAGTCCTTGAATAAGCTTTGGTTATGACACCTGGACTGATTTAAGTTAAACAACTGTGGTGTTTTCTTGTCCATTGCCATAATAAACCAAGTTTTGAGATTGTAGCTGCAAACAATAAAAAGTAGACTATTTGTTTCCAGATTTCATATCTTTCTAATTGTAATAATTTTTTTCTTTTTCTTTTCCAAAATGTTTTATTAGTGATAGAGATTAAAAAATAAATATGAAATTTAAAGAAAACAAGAGTTTATAAATGGGACGGTGATTTTTAAAAATAGAATTTAAATATATTAGCATTGTATATTATTATATCTACTTATCATTTGGGTAAAATTTCTCCTTTTTATCTTTTAAACCTTGTACTATATTCTAGGATGGTGATGAATCGTCTCCAATTTTAACAAGTTTTGAGTTAGTGAAAGTTCCTGATCCTCAAATGTCTATGGTAAGCTGTTGTACAGAGCTTTTAAGAACATATTTTTCTCTAGAATGAACACAGCTTAGACCCATGTAATATATTTTAAAATAGTAATCCACATATCTCAATTATCCAGACACAGTTTGTAATACGTGCACTTCAGCTGTTTGGAGTGAAATTCAAATGGGATGCTTATAAGGAACAGTAACATCCTAAAAGAAAGGTCTGATTGATGCAAGACTGAGCAACCACTTTCTTTAAATTGTGAAGAGCTAGTGGAGGGAGTTGTTGAGTAAGGGTTATGTAGTCCAAGTTTGCTTTCTCTGTGATAAACGCAGGACCAGTAGCAACTTGAGGAAGAGAGAATTTATTTGACTTACAAGCAAAGCTAAGGCAGGAACTAAAGGCAGGAACTGAAGTAGAGACCATGCAGGAATGTTCTTGCTTTCTTATATCACCCAGAACTACCTGCCTAGGAGGGGCACTATGCTTAGTGTGCTGGACCTTCCTACATCCATTATGAATTTAAAAATGCCCCACAGGCTTGCCTACAGGCCAGTCTGATGTTTCTCAGCTGAGGTTCCTCTTCCCAGATGGCACATGCTTGTGTCACATTGACAAAAACCAGCCAGCACAGTCATAGAAAGAGCGTCCTACAGAAGATGAACAGCCCTGAGTTAAGATCAGTGGATTAACATTTTATGAAGATTGAGTTTATTATGAGATTGTTGCAGCTGCCAGATCCACTAGGCAAAAGGCTTATGCAAAGAGATGTTAAATGCAAAGACAAGCAATTCAGAATTAAAAATTAGTAAAAGGACAAGTAAGAATGTGTTATTAATAAAGTAAAAATCAAAAGTATCCTTTTTTTCTATACCTGTATATACCTATAGGTAAATTAATTAATTAACTTATTTATGTATTTTTGTATTTATATATTTATTTATTTATGGTTTTTCAAGACAATGTATCTTTGTATATCCCTGGTTGTCCTGGAACTAGCTATGTAGACCAGGCTGGCCTCAGCCTCCCAAGTGCTGGGATTAAAGGCGTGTGCCACCACTTAGTTACAGGTATTTCAGTGGCTCCATAGATAGCATTAATAATACAGTTGATGATTTTGGCCTGTGTCAAGCAGTCAGCAGCAGGAGAGTATAGTCAAGCAACAGGCTTACTGTCCGTACCCACAGCTTTGGAGTAATGTTACAGGTGTTGAGTGGCTGGTGGGGTTTGTCTGGTGGTGGTAGATAGTAGTGTGAAAGTGATGATACTTGATAGAGGATGTAAGGATTTGGGGTATTTGGAAGGTGTAGGAAGTGGGGTGTCATCTGCATATTTCCCTACTGGAGCTACACTCATCCATAGTCTCACAGTGTTATAGTGAGTCCATGGGACTGAAGTGGCACCAGAATCAAACATCAGACATCACACAATGGCTGTAAGACAGGACTTGGCAATTTCTAACTACTGGAGCTTTCTTTTTCTAAGGTTTACATTCTCTATATATTTAAATAATTAATAGGAGAATTTAGTGGAGAGCAAACACCACAAGCTTGCTCGGAGTTTAAGAAGTGGACCATCTGACCACGATCTCAAACCCAATGCTGCCACAAGAGATCAGCTAAATGTAAGAGAATTTACAGACTGTATAAAACATCTAAATGGACAATTTATTATAGCTAGAATTACACATTATTTTATAGTTGATGAATTGTGTAAGTTCATGACTTCAACAGTTTCATGTGGTCTGCAGCATGTTTTTTTTAGTCATTCAGGGCTTTCAATAAATCTGTCAGTGTGGAGACTAACTAGAAAATTGTAAATATTTTCAGACTTTAGTGTTCTTTGAAATGATCCCTGAGGTTCCTTAAGAAGGCTGGTATGTAAGCATACAGGATTATGTGTTGATTTGACAAGAGGAAGGTTCATTTTGTTTTTATGGATTTTGTGGTAAAGGGCATTGCCACTTTGACTTCCTTACTATCTAGTTGAATTAAATAAGCTCTGAAGTCACATGTTCATATGGAGCATGGTTGTCTCATCTTTCCTCATATGTCCTAATGACCTGCCTTTTGGATGGATCCCTCAGCACATTTTTGCCTTAGCTGCCTCTGTATGCCTTCTCCCAGCTTGTATAATAATTATGTTACAGAAATATTAAGCAAATGAAAAAATGAAATGAAATACATATTAAGTGTATAGTTGACAAATGTAATTTTTTATCTTTTGTTTTAGATTATCGTGAGTTATCCTCCAACCAAGCAGCTCACGTATGAAGAACAAGATCTTGTTTGGAAATTTAGATATTATCTTACTAATCAAGAAAAAGTAAGTTTCTTGAGTAGTTTATGTATCAGATTTACCTGTAGACTTTTCACTATGATCAAGGGAAAGTAAAACCACACTACAAATGCAGCTTTGGTCAAGCAACCATGCTACACAGCAGTATACTTGCTACAGCATTGTTTACATACATAGTAAAGGGTGTCTACTCAGAGGCACATATTCCTGGGCTTCAACTCCTAGAAAATGTCTGAATGAATTTTGAAGGTGGATTTGGGTTCAGTTTCTGGCTCTGCAATTTGTATACATTAGACATAATAGGGTGGCATACTTTATTTCTTCTTGTTCTAATGGAGACAGCTTTTCATCATAGATGAGATGACAGTATCTATTCCATAGCATGTGAAGAATAAATCCTGACTCCTTTCTTTCTTATCCTCTTGGTCTCTGCATTCCTTGGTGATTAGAGATGCAGTTACACTGATAAAAAAGCTTGTAAATTCTGGAGGTGATGGGCATAGAGGAAGAATGTGAGGAATGGAACTTGTGATGGGGAAACTGAATTAGTGCAGTGTCATACAGCTGGTTTGCAGGATGGAGGTGAGGTGAGAACTGGACATTTGGTAAGGAAACTGGAGGGTTGGGGCTTCTGGAGGGAGAAAGAGGATGAATTGCCAGGAGTAGGTCCAATTCTGAAGACGTGTTGTGTCTAAACTGTTAACACTGCACAGCTTTTAAACTGTAGGACAGTTGTTTGATGGATTGAAGCTGTAGTTTACTGTGCTTAATATGGGATGATTCCATGATAATGAATTTTGTGTTCTTGCAGCTCTTCTGTCTTAGGCTGAGGGTCAAAGATTAATTAATTTTTTTAATTAGATTGATTTATTTTATTTTATGTGTATGAATGTTTGACCTGCATCAATGTATATGCTCCACACACATTCTTAAACAGCTGATGAATCCTAGGGACCTTTAAATCCTTCAGCAAATCACTGTGTGCATTGTACATCACTGTCACACAGATAAGGATGTATTACAGAGCCACAAAAGTACACATGCTGCTTCTTGAGATGCTCATGTTTATGGTTTAGAAGGGAAGGGTCTGTGAAGGTACAGAGAATAGAACATAGAAGATTTGCAGCAGGGTTTCTGAGTACATCAGGGGCACAGCAGAGATGCATTAGGAAAGCTTTGCATCAGAAACCTGTCATCTCATGGTGGAGATTGAGCCAGTGTGTTGCAGTCTCATGACATGCTCTACTTGCCTTGGTTCATTTTTCTAAGGTAAAAGTAAAAAAGGAAGTTAGCGATCAGCTTAAGCTCCTCAGCTTTCCCCTCTTTCATTTATTGATGACTTGGAAACCGTCTGTGGATGAGTCTTATCTGTTACCTTTTTATCTATGAGAAGGGGGAGAGGATTTTATGTTACTCCAGCTTTGCATGCCTGTTCCCCTCAGTAGCATGTGGCTTGTTAGCCTGTATTCTCTAGAGCTTGAGTTAGTTGCACCATGCTGTGCTAAGTGAAGAGTCATGTGGTCACAGAAACCATGGCTTGAATACTGTAGTCATGTAATCTGCATGGCAAGATGGGGAATTTAATGTGAGGATGTTCAGAGCCAAAGCATAGGTCAGCCTCACAGAGCAGAACTTCCTTAGACAGAAAGGCTTGTAAGAGAAATCCTTTGTTTTATCTTAGTAGTCACTTCCCGCTAAATTCAGTCACTTCTCAATGCACATGAAAGCTAGCATGATATAAGATGTGTGTCACAAGTCATTTAGATTCCAAAGCTGCCGATGAAGCCTCTGTTCTTAGACATTAAGGATCTTAGGTCACTGCGTGGAGTAAACAGTATTTTTCATGTTCAGGAAGGGCTGTTGAGCAAACCAATGTAAATTGGCCTTGAAGTGCCTGGAGTAGTCATCACACAGCAGCCTGTGGATCCTATGGTAATGCAAATAGCTGTGTAGGAAGCACATGTTCCTGTGCCCCAGCCCTAACTGACACATGGGCATTCTTTCAGTCTGGTTCTCACATTGGGATGAAGTTGGTTGGCATTTGGGCTTCAGGAGAAGCAATCCTGATCTCAGGAAGGCTCTAGAAACAGTTTGGTGGAAATTAGTTATTAGGAAATGACACTTTTTACTACTTTCATTAAATTTATTTTTCACTAAATGACCTGTCTAAAGAGTGTTGGAAGAAAATCTTGAAGTCTTTACTTTATTTGCTACTAAAAAGTTTACAGTCATAACTGTTTGATAAGACCATTAATTTTTTTTAAATTTACTTAAGTTTTTGGTTTATATCAGACAAGAAGTGATTCATTCTTGTAGAGTCCAAAGTGTAAATTTTGTAATTTTCCGAGCTAGTTTGCATGATGAACTTTCTTCAAAAAATTGTTAATTAATAGTAAATGTTGGACTGTTGTGATTGCTAAGTGGGTACAGGTGCTTGCCACCAAGCTTGATGACCTGAGTTTAATTTCCATGGTCCACCTGGTGGAAAGAGAGAACCAACTCCTGAAAGTTGTCCTCTGATCTAAACATACACACACACACACACACACACACACACACACACACACACACACACACGTACAAATAAATGTAATTTTAGTAATTTTAAAAAGTTTTTAATTCCTTGTCTTTTGATTATGTCTGGCGAAAAGCAGTAGGGAGATCCTTTCTCAGTGGAGATAGTAAAGATGTACTTGTTGTTTTTTAGAAAGCAGCATCTGACATGGCTACATCAGGGCAGAAGTTATCTCTGTGTTGCCGACTAGTTGATATTGAACCAGAGCAGAAGTGGACTCAGCTTAGATGCGTGTATTATCTGGTTGGCCTAGCTGACTCTGAACATACCATGTCTCTGCTTACATGCATTACAATTGACAAAGAATGTTGCCATCCAGTTGAAGTGGGGTAGTGATAGACTGCTTCAGTAAATGTAGGTAGTTGCTGTAATGAAGTGTGAGGGACGATGCCAGCCTGTTGTGGATGCGGGTGGCACTGGTTGTCAGTTATCATTGTAAGCAGGTGTTTAGGTTCAGGCAGGAACAGTGGGATGAAAGCAGCCTAGATTTGTACCTGGGAATTAGATTTCACTGGCAACTGGAAACCCCAAATCAGAAAATGTGACTCAACATGCAGTACTTTAGGGAAGGTGAGCTCAGGTACATTGGAGCAGAGCTGAAAATGAAAAGAAAACATGATGAGATCTAAGAGACCCAAGTACTTACTAATGGAACAGTGCTAGGGTAGGGAGAGGTGGGAAGAGAATGCTCAAAATAAGCTGATTGGCTGCCATTACCTGGGTGAGGTCTGACAGTCTGAGAAAAGGAGGATGCCTGAACTGGCCTTCTCCTGTAATCAGATTGGTGACTACCCTAATTGTCTTCATAGAACCTTCATCCAGTAACTGATGGAAGCAGATGCAGAGATCCACAGCCAAGCACTGGAGTTTAGTTGAAGAGAAGGGAAGAGAAATTATATAAGCAAGGGGGTCAAGACCATGATGGGGAAACCTACAGAGACAGATGACCCGAGCTAGTGGGAGCTCACGGACTCTAGATCTACAGCTAGGAAGCCTGCATGGGACCCACCTAGGCCCTCTGCATGTGGATTACAGTTGTGTATCCTGGTCTGTTTGTGGAGCCCCTAGCAGTGGGACCAGGATCTGTCCCTGGAGCATGAGCTGGCTTTTTGGAACCCATTCCCTGTGGTGGGATGCCTTGCTCAGCCTTGATGCAGTGGGGAGGGGCTTAGTCCTTCCTCAATGTGATGTGCCATGCTTTGTTGACTCCCATGGGAGGCCTTACCCTTTCTGAGGAGTGGATGGGGGAGGGGGTAGGAAGGAAGTAGGGAGAGGGATAGGAGGAGAGGAGAGGAGGAAGGGGAACCTGTGGTTGATATGTAAAATAGATTAAAAAATTAATAATAATTTTACAAAAAAGATTATCAAAGTCAAAAAAAAGAGAGAAAAGGAAATGTAACCAGAAAAGCGGAATGAGAAGGTGGGTTTCTCTCTCTCTCTCTCTCTCTCTCTCTCTCTCTCTCTCTCTCTCTCTCTCTGGGGTGTTTGTTGTGTGTTGTGGGTGTATATGTGTGGAGGGGAGTTGAGTATGCATGTGCAGTTGAAGTCAGGTGTCTTCCTCCTTGATCACTCCCCAGCTTATTTTTTGAGACAGGGTCTCTCGGTGAACTTGGAGCTTACCCATTTGGCTAGAGTGACTGACCATTGAGCCCCAGGGGCCCTTCTGTCGTCACCGACCTTACTAAGTTCCTCATGCTGTGGAGTTGGCACTTCTGGGAGAATTGAGTAGAGTTTTGTTGAAACAAGATTTTAAAGTGTTAGAACTGTCTTTCTTTAAGGGCTAATCCTTAGATGATACATTACTAACAGAATGGCCAGAGCTGTGCATTCTGCCAGGAGACCTGTCTGTCGGGCTCACCTTGAGGACAACAGGAGTGTGCCTTTCTGAAGTGAGCATGTGTTGATTGTGCAATCAGGAGTGATCTCTGCAGGGCAGCTCAGGCAAACTTGGGGACAGGGCATAGCCAAAGAAAGAAGCTTCTAGAAAGAAGACCATCTGCCATACAGACCGTTTGCGGCTGGTTCTGGACCTAGCTGTCTTGGTGTTTGGATTTTAGTGTTTTGTTTTGATTGTCTTAATTGCCTGTCTCTTTAAGGAGTTGCTTCTCAGAGTGACATCCTGGTTTCTGTTTCATCTTTATTTGAGAATATGAAGCAGAGCTAAGGAACCCACCCTGGTCAGATACTGAGTGAGGCCAACTGTGGGACTTTCACCATGGCTCATGGGGGTTTCTTGTGAGATGATGTTGATATTGTAAAGCTAAGATGGTTTCCAAGACATGTTAATGTTCATGGGATTTGTGTCAACTATTTCCTTGTCTTGAGGCCCCCAATATTTTTAAACCACAAAAGCAAATTTAAAAACTTATTGTGTCCTGCAGTGTTTTTTATCTTGGAAAGTATAAAGTTACAAGGAAAATGCTTCTGTTCTGTGTCCTGCGCTGCCGCCCTATGACCAGGACCCTTCTGTTAAAGATCCTCCTGTCAAGGCCACATAGACCTCAGCCTTCATCTTTCACCTGGCAATAGGATATGGTTCTGAATGTCAGCTCTTTTCTGATTCTAGGCTTTGACAAAGTTCTTGAAGTGTGTTAATTGGGACCTACCCCAGGAGGCCAAGCAGGCACTGGAACTTCTGGGAAAGTGGAAGCCTATGGATGTAGAGGATTCCTTGGAGCTGCTCTCCTCACATTACACCAACCCAACAGTGAGGCGTTATGCTGTGGCCCGCTTGCGGCAGGCCGATGATGAGGTAGGTACATTACCGTTCATTACCCCCGCTTGACTGTCTGACAGGTACATTTAAAAGGAGTCCAGTGTAAGACAGGTCACTAGTTACAGGCTTGTACATGTGTGTGCTTGCAAGACAGAAGCAGACAGAGATAGAGACAGAGAGAAAGAGAGACAGAGAGAGGAGGAAGAGGAAGGAGAAGAAGAATTAGAAGAAGAAGAAGAAGAATTAGAAGAAGAAGAAGAAGCAGAAGAAGAAGCAGAAGAAGAAGAAGAAGAAGAAGAAGAACAAGAACAAGAACAAGAACAAGAAGAACAAGAAAAAGAAGAAAAAGAAGTAGTAGTAGTAGTAGTAGTAGTAGTAGTAGTAGTAGTAGTAGTAGTTGTTGTTGTTGTTGTTGTTTCTAAGGAAAATATATACAGATGTACTAGTTAGGTTTCCAGAAGTATTTCCACAAGGGTGCTGTGAGAGGAAAACTGAATTCCAGGTCTGTTACATGATGGGACCCTCTTCCTCCAGTACTTTCCACTGGCACTCAGCTTGTTAATCACAAAGGGCATTTAATGGACTCCTTGGGAGATGTCCTGAGCATGGAGTTTCCATTCCCATGGAGGTTCAGGTGTAGACACAGTCTTCATGCTATTATTTTGTATTCTGGGCACTTCCTCACAATGGCATGATTAATGAAACTGTTGGCCATTGGTAATGAAAACTGCACTTTTGGACAGGCAGATCTAACTCTTAGACATTGATTCCTTCCATAATCTTTAGAATAACTGTTTTATGAAACTGTCATAGGAATCTTAATCTTAAGTCCTTAAGTTGAAGTAAGAGATGATTGACAGTTTTATGAAGTTCAGCCTTTTTGCATGGCAGTGTGAATTTTTATTCACATCTCTTATAAAGTCCTATGTATTTTTTAAATTAAATGTATCATAGGGCAGTTACATTGTTACTATTACAAAATACTCATTTCTCATATTATGCATTAGGTAAAATAAAAAGCTGTCATTGTACAGTGCTTGTTTTTGGTCACCTCATTGTCCTTCTCTCTGGTTCTTATGCATGTTTCTTGAGCACTCACATTTCCTAGGTGTAAGATGATACCAGAAAAGCTACATCTGCTTTTCAAGGCTGTGTTGCTCGCCTCTCATTGCAGTTAAGCACAAATAATATACATCTTTGCCTTGCTTTTATTAGTATGAATGCCTTTAGTATCTTGTCCTCTGAAGTGTGTTTTGTTGTAGTTTTATTCAAATCTTTCTTTGTTTAGAATGGTTCTTTTTATGTATGCTTGTGTTTTGAGTGTGTTTGCTTGTGTTTTGAGTGTGTATGCTTACATCAGGAAAGACTCTGATATGTTCACCTTTGGCTATTGCTCTGTCGTGTCAAACCGCATTGTGATACATCTTCCTAAGACTTGACCACTCTTATAATTGTAAAGTAAATCTCTTAATATGTGTATGAATTTAATTTTTTAATAATTCTGTTTAGGAATTTTTAGGTATTGATTCTTGCTGTTACATGGTTCAGACAGGGAAGTTCTGCATGAGAATTGAGAGACGATGGTGTTAGAGACACATTGGAGGAAAGGTGTTTATGTTCCACATAGAGAGCTCGGCATGAGTAATGGTGGGGACAGCAGTAGAGTGTGGGAAGGGGAAGCCAGAGTTGTACGTGCTCGCACGGACAGTGACTCCTGTCTGCAGGCACAGGGAAGACTGTGCCTCTGACCGCAGCCTTGCTCTCTGAAGCACGGAGTAAACTGTTCTAGCGAAAGGTGGTGGTCACTATACATACTTGTGGTTCCTGGGAAGTTTCTGTTTCATTGACTTGTGTAAAAATCTGTTTTTCCCCTTCTTTTGCTTTGTTTTACTTAAAACTTCCATCTTCCATGTGTAGAGGATTTTTTTTCCCCCAACATGTGACTATATAAGGAGAAAGCAGGTGGTTTACTTGGTGTTCCTGTTGATTTATTCCCTTACAAATGGGAAGAAAATGTGTTGTTTGAATGTAGAGTACCAGACATCCAGCCAATCAGATGGTGATATGTGACCTAAATGGGGGATGTTTTCTGACATTCCCCCTTTACTGGGCAACTCAGTGAGAAGCAGTACTTTGCCAGTGGGAATTGTCTTTGAATCTTGAGTCTTGTCCAAGGTTTTCTTTTTAAAAGTAAATTTTTTTTTTTTTTTTTTGTGCTTCCTTAATAGTGCTGGAAAAGAGCACATATCTACATTAATGGAGAAACACGTCATTCCCTCACAAACGTTAGACTTAGAGACTTCACATTAGAGAACATTCCAATGAGGAACAGCTCTTGCCATGACAGCAGTTCCAGACTCCTGCTGACTGCCAGTAAGGAGCAGAAGGGCTCAGGCTGAGACACCAATGCTTCAAGCCCTTCCTCTGACCAGAGTGTTAGCATCTGCTCACAGTCTCTCCCATGTATTTGTTTGAAAAGAAGGACATGGGGTTGGGAGAGGTGTGGTGGTGTGATCCAGGAGGACATAGAGAGGTCTGTGGATATGGTAAAGTACATAGTATACATGAATGAAATTCTCAAAGAATAATTAAAAAGAAGAAAAAACGGCTCAAGGTTCTTTAAACTCTGGCTTTTAAGGGAAAGAAGAACAAAATTTGTTTCAGAACATGTCCTGAAACAGAAATCCTTTTGAAAATGTGAAGTGCGTTCTCCAGCAGTCTTAGACATGGGATGCATTTGACTATCTGCTGATAACAAGGCCCTTCTTTAATTCCTTAGGAGCCAGCTCAAGCTCCCTCCTTACTTTCCTGCTTTCTTGTTTTGTTGTTCAGTCAGCCCTACTTACGGGAACTCATCCGCTGGCCACTCACTGTGTGCCGCACACTCTCCAGTCTCTTTCTTCGTCTACTTATTTAGTGATTGTGTCTGTTTCTGCAGTCTTTGCTGTCCTGCTCTTTCTATAAATAAAGACACAGGATGCAGCCAGCAGTGACGTAGCTTAGTAACATGGTAATGGCAACAGATGGAAGAGGTAGACATTGCAAGTCGAGGGATGTCCTGGCTCTAGGAGTAAGTGTGCTGGGCTCTGCTAATACCAGTTTCTTTGTCGTTCATTGGTTTCTAGGACTTGCTGATGTACTTACTGCAGCTGGTCCAGGCTCTGAAATATGAGAACTTCGATGACATAAAGAACGGTTTGGAACCTACCAAGAAGGACAGTCAAGGTTCGGGATCAGAAAATCTGTCCAATTCTGGAATCAGTTCTGCAGAAATAGATAGGTATGGCTCTCCAGGGAAGATTGTTTTTACATGTGACACTTTGTCCCTTTTCGAGTTATCCTCTTCTTTCATTTATATTGTTGTCTTCTTTCCTTTCTCTCTCATGTGCCAAACAGACTCTGGCTTTTCTCATTTTGATTTTGACTTTGGCATGGAAACTCATCAAGTGAACTCAAGAATACATATGCACAGATTACTAGAGACCAGTCTTGCCTTCTGCCTAGTCAGAGAACCAAGTCTCAAGTCTGCCTGTTTGCTGCGCAGACTCCCTGTTACGTTCTCGATTGTGTGACTGCTTTCTCCTCTTAAGTCAGGATGACAATAGCAGCCTCTTGCTTGCAGATAAAATGGTTACACAGGATTCACATCTCGGTTTTCTCTTCTGTTCCGTTTTCAGCTCCCAAATTCTAACCAACCCTCTTCCTCCGGTGTCATCTCCTCCTCCTGCATCTAAAGCAAAAGAAGTTTCAGATGGGGAAAATCTAGAGGTGAGTAAAAGCTTTCCAAAATTATGGTGCAAGAGGTCCTGTCAGTCGGCATTCTGTGTTGATCTTTATGACCTTGGTTTAATTAATAAACTAACCATTGTAACTTTGTTCAATAACTGGCTTTATGGTGCATGTTATGACCTTTTCCCTTGTGTAATATGCTGGATATTGCTTGGTTCACTTTATTGGTGTTTGGGACATATACATAGGTTTATATATAACATGAAAATAAGCTAAGTTCAAATATCTTATAAGGGAGACTCAGGGATGTTCATTTTAATATATTAATGAATGTTAGTGCAACTGTCAGTATTTGTAATTGTACCACAGAAATGTATGGTTCTATAGAATCATATACTAAGCAGATGTTTTTAATTCATATAGACAGGTAAACTCATTTTTTAAGGGAAACAGCTCTCCTAGACTAGTAGTTATCTGAAAAGAATACACCAGCTCTTGTGTGTGTGTTGAGAAACAGCAGGGGCCAGTCCTAGGTGAGCACATGAACATGGAAAAGATGAGGTGTGAGGGAGAAGTAGGTGTCTTTGCTGTAGGGCCTGCAGGTCATCACATGAGTTTTCTTTAGAAGTTGATGAAATAATTGAAGTGAACATCTTGCGATCCTTATGCTGGGAATGTTGTGACGTGACCAGGTTGTGAATGTTGTGTTCAGAATGTCACCCTACTTACCTAGCATACAAACTTTAGCTTTAACAGTTCTATCTATTTCTGATCTTTTTTTCTTGTGACTGATGAACCAACATTTTTGGGGCTGACTGCTATTCACAGTGTTCATATAATCCAAACCATGAGAGAGATCTTTTTGAGTGATGACCCTCCCTCTTCCTCAGCCTCAGAGAAGTAACAATATACAAGCCATTAGCCCCTTCAAATTGGTACTCACCGAGGTTGGTCACACCACTTTTCTCTGTATCATAGACTGAGATACCTAGTCTTTCCTTCTCCACACCGGAGCCATGTCTTCTGGCCTTCCTTGTTTCTTTCTTAGAGATTCAGACATCAGTTTATATGAACAGCTAAATGTAAAAACATGATAAAAACCTGTGTTTTCTGAGATCTTGGCTAGATGTGAGGTCCAGCATTGCAAGGAGTCAGTGACAGGAACTCAAGGCAGCTAGCCTACAGTCAGTAGCAGAGAGCACTAAATTCATACATACATGCTTGTGTTTACCTCCCTCCCTCCTCTTTCAGTTTAGAATCCCCTGCCCAGGGAATGATGCCACCCACAGTGGGTGGGAGTTCCTTCCTCATTTACTATAACCCAAGATAATCCCCACAGACATGTCAACAGCCTGAACTAGAAAACCCTTCATTTAAACTGTTCCTACATGATTATGCAAGTTTACAATTAAGTCCATCACATAGAGTGAAAGTTCCCTGTAAGATAGGGGAATTGTGAGGGTTTCTGTTGTTATTTGTTTTGTTTTGTGCATGCCTGTAGCTGTATCCTTGAAATATTTTTGAATCTCTTTGTTAATTAAATGCATCATATGTTTGTAGCCTTGTATTTCAGGCTTACCACCGAACAGCCCAGATAGTGAAATCTCCATTTAAATTTTGTTTAGCATTCTGTCTCACTTGTTTTTTGTTTTATGTTGTTGTTGTTTTAATAGAACATCTTATATAATATAGTACTCTCCTTGTTCATCTTTGACTAAATCCATCTTCCAACCCTCTCTACCTCCCTAGTTTATAGGTTCTGTCATGATTTTTTTTTTTAACTAGTTAACTTGGGTATTTTAATTTAACCTGTGTTCTTAACTTTCATGTTTCATAATCATTACTTTTCTTCTAAACAATATTGGAAGCAGTACAGACCTTGCCATCACTGGTATGGCATTGTTATCAAGTGTCTTAGTTCTGTATTCTTAACTTCTAGTTTTGGTTGTAAACCTAACCTTTAATGGCTAAGCCATCTTTCTAGCCCTATTCTTAACTTCTAAATCAGATGAAATTATTATTATTATTATTATTATTAGACAATTGGGAAATGCATAGAGAGATACATGCCTCTAAGAGTACCTGTATCCTTACTATTTCTTCTGTTGTCTCTGATCTGTTTCTGTGCACAGTATGGTTGTTTCTTGTTATTGTTGTTTTTATTCAAAATTTTTAAGCATCATCTAAATTGAATTTTAAAATTTATAGGATAACATTGTATGTTTAACAGTTTTAAAAATTTAATCTTCCATATTTATAATCTACTAGTAAATTTTTAAAGAAAAAATCTTAGTAACAGATGAAATATATTAATTGCATGCTTCATTATAAAAATGTATCTCCAATTGACAACTGCTTACAAAGGAAAAATTAGTTCTTTCCAATTAAGTCTCACTGAGGATATCAACCACACCTAGTGTAGGCCCCATGCCCAACAGTAGATGGCCAACAAAAAGGAACTCAATGACCTTTTTCTAAGTTTTTTGTCTCATATTAATTTTTTTTGACATCTTTTTTTCTCATTGGTCCTTTGTATATTATGCTTTCTGATTTTGTATTTTTATGGGTTTTGTGTGTGTGTGTTTCTTGTACTTTTTCTTTGTTTTATTTTCTTTTTAAAATTCTGGTTTGTTTGCTTTTTTATTTGCCTGTTTGTTTTCTATGAGAGGGAAAACAGGAATGGAGTTGGAGAGGTGGGGAGAATCTGAGAGGAGGTGTGAGAGGGGAGAAACTATTATCAGAATATATTGTATGAACAAACGCCACTTTCAGTTGAAAAAGAAAAGTAATGTCTCCATAGTCCGAGGATAAACCTTGAGCCTGGATTTGTATCTGTTGAGCTTATGCACTGAACGTTACTTCATGACTGTCTATTTGAGAGTTATCTTCATTGGATTCTTGATACATGTTAAAATGTAGATCTAAACGTTGTTCATGGACTGGGGATGTGGCTTGATAGCAGAGGTCTTTCTTACCATACTTAAAGTCCTTTCTTCTCTCCCCATTGCCTTCAATGGAAAAGAAACTCCCTAGAGTTGGAGCTATTGTTATCACCACTACCGCGTCAGCACATCTATTTTCTGATAGCCTCTGATGGCTCCAGCTTTCCTCTTAGGGAGCTCTGATACACCGAGACCTCTGACCCCTGTTTGCTTGCTCTCCTTTTCTTGGTCCATCTGCTCATCCTCCTTCAGTATTTGCTTCCCTCTTAATGTAATTTTCATCCTGTGCCTCATCATATTAGGCATTCTTTTATGAGCATCTTCATTTCCCCTGGAAAGATCTTAACTCCTGGTAAGCATAATTAATCACATAATTTCTTCATGCCTGAATGTTGCTGAGGAAAACACTTAGCTTAATGTGTAGTGTCAGTGCACATTCATATACCTCAACTTGAATTAAGACTCTGCAACCTACTGTCCTGCATTGCCTAGGTGGGCTGATCTCCTTTGCCCCTCAAGGACCTTCTCTTTTTGTTCTTCATGTTCTACCTCCCAGTCTCTAGGCAACAATTGGGCTTCATGGTTGCTGAACACAATAGAAACCACTCAGAGGAGTGATGAGTTCTGTCTCCAGATCTATAGGAACAGATCTCTCCTCATCCTTTCCTTCTTTCTCTTACAGAGAAGAAATGGAATGCCTTACAGGTGATATTTTGTTCTTTGTAGAAATAGCCAGATGTGCATTAGTCTCTTAGTTTAGAAATTCAGAAAATGCCCTGTCGTGCCCATTCCTTCCGACACCTAGTTCCTTATGTGCCTTCAAGACCAACTCAGTGATTTTTATATCTTGACTCTCCCCTCCCTTCATTCCAAGGCTTTAGACCCCATCACTTTGGTTTTACTTAAAACTTACTTTGTTAAGTTTCTAAAGGGCTTTGACATGGTCACATAGTGTCCAGTTCTATTGAAGGCTCCTGTCTTGAGAAGCTGTGGCTTCCTAAGGCTTTAGGCAGTAGGATTCATCTGTTTTACTTTTCAACTGTAGTGTTTGTTTTTGTACAGTGCCCTTCATCAATATCTGTATTTGACATTGTATTGTTCCCTAACGTCCTTTGTTACCATTTATGATTTCCCTGAGCTGTACTAATACACATACACTTCAGTATCTAGCTCAGATCTCTTGTCTGAGCTTCTGATTTGTGTATCCGAATCCTCACTTAATCTCCATGCTCTATCTGACAGGCATTTCAAAGTTAATGCTTCACAAATGCTGTTCTCTTTTCTGTTTTCCATCTGTGATGTAACAAAGCAATCTATTTACTGAATCCAGAAATTTGGAAATTACTGTCAGTTCGATCTTTCTCATTTCTTCATCAGAAATCCCTGTTAGTTATGATTTCAAAACATTTCTTACCTTGTTTCACTTGCCATCTTCACTTTCTAGACTATTGTTAAAACATCCTAACTGACCTCAGGTCTGCACTTTTCAGACACCTGAACTAACTAACTGTCAGTCAGGCTGTCACACACTCCTGTCAAAATCCTTTCTTGGGTATGGATAACCTCTGCTTTTCGTATACAGTTCACACTCTAGATTGTACCCAACAGTTGTTAAATAATTTGACCATTCATTGTTTAGCTCTTAAATCTGTTCTTTTACTGCTCACTGCAGTTGAGCTTCAGGCCGAGCATAGAGCCTTTTTATACACTGCCATCTTGGGCTGGCCTAGATGTGATGGTTTCACCATTGTCTTTTCAGATCCATCGAAACTATTTCTATGATTGTTTTTTCATTGTCTTTGTCAATTACCAATTACAGCGTCTCAAGTATTGTCTTAGTTTGAAGTCAATTTGAGGTGGGTGGATTGTGGGAATGGATGGGAGAGATAGATGGCTAGATGAGAATCTGCACTGTAACCTCAGGTGAAAACTGATGGGCTGGCTTAGGACCTCTCATTTGCCTCCTGTTAATAGCAGATGGTGATACGTATTTCTTTTAATTTTTTTCAGCAAGATCTATGTACCTTCTTGATATCAAGAGCCTGTAAGAACTCAACACTGGCTAATTATTTATACTGGTATGTGAAAACAATTTTGTTTGTTTCATATCACTTCTTTGAACTACTTTTCTCATGCTGTAAAGTCAGAAAACTTACTATGAAGGCCATCACCAGATGCCTGGGTTCTGTGCTTATGTCCCGTCCGTCCGTGTCCGTCCGTGTGTCGTCCCCCCCCCCCCCCCCCCCCCCCCCCCGTCACTGTCATAGCTGTTTCTAGAAGTCGGTGTCATCGGATTCTTTCTTCTGCTAATTTTTCGAGAACTAATGGCTTTGGTTCCTCCCTCCAGTTGGGTCTGTTTTTCTTTTTTGTTATTTCAGTAGTATAGAATACTTTATAACTTTTTAAGAGTGTATTTTTATATTATTTACCAAACAGTTAAATCCTACAGTAATAGAAATTGAAATTAAAAATTATCTTCGCTCACTTTAAAGAAGAAGAGGCTGAGGCAGAAGGATGCTCTAACTGAACGTGACAGGTACTGATTAGGATAGATTATCTGAGAGGTGTCCCAGTGACTATTTTCCACTCTTCCCTGAGTGGTTACATGAAGTAGGGGTAACTATCGTGGTTTACATGAGAGCAATGTAAAACAAAGGTAGAGAGGGGCAACTTCCTGTACCAAATTAGTATGAAGTGTGGCTCCCTCCCTGTCTCAGAATCTTAAAGTGGAGGCCACATTGATAATACATTGAGTCAGTGGGGAAAAAAAATCATTGGGTTTAAATGCTGACAAATGAATCCTGTCCATTTTTGCAGAGGATCTTGGGGTACAGCCTGCTGGGTGAGCTCTACTGGAAACATGGGTTTTTTTTTAACTATAGAAATGATTTCCGATTTAATCTTATATTTAATTTATGGTTTTAATTTAAATAGCACAAATCAATAGATGTTCATTTTGAAAATTCCTTGTTTTTCAATAATCATAAGACATTTTACTTTTCTTGAAGAAATTAAAATGCTGTCTTATTTTAGACAGGATTTGAAAACCCTGTTGTGTGGGTTGAATCAAGCTTCAGCTCATTCTCCCTTTTTCTTTTTTTTTTTTTTTTTTTTTTTTTTGGTTTTTCGAGACAGGGTTTCTCTGTGTAGCTTTGCGCCTTTCCTGGGACTCACTTGGTAGCCCAGGCTGGCCTCGAACTCACAGAGATCCGCCTGGCTCTGCCTCCCGAGTGCTGGGATTAAAGGCGTGCGCCACCACCGCCCGGCTCTCCCTTTTTCAAAAAGGAAGGGAACCAGAGCACTTGTAAAAAAACACAGATGCCTGGCCTGCATAAACAACATTGTCTAAGCCTTTATGGTTTTCTCTACCACAAAGAAAAACTAATACCAGTGATTTTTTTTTTATAACATGAGCCATTTTCTCCAATGAGACCTATGAGTTTTCCCTTTGCCCAATGACTGAACTATTGGAAAGCAAAGTATCTCCAGGTGTCTAGTTCAGCAGTTGAATGTATTATTCATAAAAATATATTTCTTTCACACTAAATGTTAGGATGCCCTTGGAAATACATTACAGAACATTTTGGCTAGTTTTAATTACCAGTTTTCCATTTAAGAGTTTACTTACAAATTCTCAGATTGCCAAATTGCTGTTTTGATTTAATAGAAACCTATAGTTCATGTTTCTTGCTTTCCTATCTGAATGCTTTAGTGTGCTTCTGTTCACACTATTACAAAAAAGCATTTTCTTGTGAAAAGCTGAGTAAATATTTAAAAAAGAAAAGACAGAAAAATTTACAGGGAGCACAAACCATGGGCAGCCCCACTTGACACTCTTCAGAGCATCCCATCAGACTCAGACTCCATGTGGGTTTCTCCACTGTGAGTCACTGAACTGTCTGTTCATTTTAAGATTAAACTTATTAAACTCTACATATTATGTATTTAGAAATAAATATTCATTAGTGAAAAAAATGTTGATAGTAATGCCTAACTTTGGTAGACACTGCTATTTTATGAGTGTAGGATAATTGTATGAGAAATAATTTCTTAGTTTTCTTAAAGTGATCAAGTTTCCTCTGAACATGAACCAAATGTCAGGGTGTAGAGCCTCTCACCAAGCTTCCTCTGTCCTAACAAATGAATTTAAATTTCAAGTTTAACTGATTGTACTGTTTTCTTCTGAACACCCTGGGTTTCTTTGCCATTTTTCTCCCATTTTCAGTGGTTTCAATAGGATTTCTGCTGTAGCCAAATCCTTGAGGGGCCAGTAACTGTGCAGACAGCCCCTTTAAAATGAGTAGTGTCAACACTTTAATCCACAGAGGGGAGTTATGTCTCTAGTCTGTAAAATGTTGGCATCAGAATCTATAAATCCTTGCAGTTTTTTATTTTTATAGTCATTGCGGTGTGTTGAAAGGAAAGTCAACTTTGGATGCTGTGACATGTTTTCTCTGACTTCTAAGACCTTTGAAAGTAGTGAAAGTTAGTTACTCCACAAAACGAAATTGTCAGAGAAGAGTGAACCTGCTGATGTCATTTTATGATGAGTACCTGGACAGATGATCACTTTTCCCATTTAGATGATAGCTTTCCAGGAAATGCCATGCAGGGCTCTGTAGAATCTAGTTGATAGGTGTCAACAGCAAGTTGTGAAATGATTAGACCCTGGGTCTTTTGGTCCTCATCTGTCTGTGGAGCTGATGCTCATTTGTATTTTAGATGACTCATTTTGTTTTTAGCAGAACACTGACATGAAGTACTAGAAAGGTGTTTAATTATGGAGATCAGCATGCACCTTCAAGTTCTGGAAACTGCTGTAGCCGTTTACGCTATAGTTAGCGGGTAGTGAACACAGTGGTGAGGCCTGCGGACATGGTCATGTTTGTTTGTAGATGAGTTTGCTACTTAAGTACATAGGAAAAGAAATGAAATTATAATGGTGGTGGGGGCCGTCAGTGAGTTTAAGCAGCCAGGCTCAGATTTGGTGAGGTCCCATTGATGATTTTGGAGTTTGCAAATACTCTTGTTCTGACATTCTTATGGGTGGTCCTCAGGTGACCACACATTCTGAAATGCCATAATAAAAAATAGGAGTTTATCTTGTTTGGGTCCTGGCTGAATCCTCTACAATAGAGCCATCCTCTAAACCTTCTTTCTTGGTAAATGATCCTCAGAGCTGTTCATCTGCTCTCTGAGCACCTGAGATGTGGGCAGTATGAAGCACTGAAGTTTGAATTTACTCTGATTTATTATTGTGGTTTTCATGGTTTCTTGAAACAAGATCATGTATGAAATACATGGTGGTCTAGAAATCAAGTTGCTCCTGCCTCAGCCTCCCAAGTGATGAGATTATAGGTGTGCATCTTAATACCTGGCAAATTGGAATTGATTTTAATCTAAAGAGAGTCTTGTGTCTAGTGGTGGTGTAGATGTTCTATAAAGCATCTCTAGTCCTTCATGCTTTCATTCGTTTTTAGTTTACGACTCTCGTTGAGAATGATGTAGTGTATCTAGGGTCATGCTTTAACTCCTCACAGCACTTTCCAGGAAACATCAGACCTCAAGAACATCTGTGCTTGTGGTATAGCTTAGCTCTGAGAAGAGGGGAGATGACAACTCTTACCTCCTTTAAACAGTTATCTGTCTATAAGAACATGTCAGATGAGAGCATTTGAGGTCAGGCACTTACCTCAGTGCCTTTACAACCTAGGAAGGTGCTGAGAGTTAACCATGTGGAGCAGTGACAGACAGCTGTTGTCAGGACACGTCATCTGAAAGAGTCCAATTATAAAGGAAGTCCAGAAGCAAGGTGCATAGACTTCGGAGAGAGATGGGCTATAGCTGTGACTGAGTAGAGTGTGGGACGATGGGGAGATGGGGAGGAAGGTATCTTTGGCAGATGCTGCCATATGTGCTGAATCAGAGAGTTGGTGCTTAGCAGCGTCAGAGGAGACTGACCTGCCTGGAGTATGAGTTCATATCTGGGTGATGGAATGGACACGTCAAGCTCAGGTAAGCACAGTCTGTTTTAAAGGGGAATGCTGATGCTTCTGCTCTTATAGGGAGGACATAATTACAGTGTTTGAAAGAAAATTTGAAGGTGGTTAAGTTGAGGAATAAGAATTTTCTTGTTAGAGTTGAAGAAATGTGGTATTAATTTGGAATTTCTGGTAGGGCTGGGCTGGCTGGTGCAGAGGCATCATAAGCATTTAATGGAAGCAGTTGGCAGGCTGCATGGAGTAACTCGGCACAGGCATGTTAGGGTAGGAAGAGGACCACAAGCTGAACATGCCTCTGGACATGTGGAGCAGCGCCGAACACAGGCAGCACAGGTGTTAACCAGGGCTTGTTCTCTAATTTGGCTGTGTCGTGTCTCACCCCCTGTTCATGTGATTGAGACACGCTTCCTGCTTGACTTTTGAGAAAAGTCTTCATTAATTTTATTTACTACATGAAAAACAAGTTCATCTTAAAAGCATGGGGGATTTATTGATAGGGTGTTCAGTAGTTAAAGAAGAAAGATTCCGGTTAGTTTGGTAAGTTCAATTTTATATATTTTGTTTAAAAATACTGCAGTATGTTCTGGTGCTTGAAAAAATCACTGGACGAATATGAAACCAGATAATATAGTAAGAAGGAAATTATACCTTACATGAACAAAAGATATATAGATTCATATTGTATAGTTAGTTACCAATACTGAGATTTTATCTGAATCCAGAGCATCCGAGTCATTCAGCAATGAAGATTGTCTTCTACTACAAGGCAGAAGCCTGCAGGGGTGTAGTGGAGAACAAGACACATGAGCTCTCTAGTCTTAGACAGTTTACCCTCTAGATGGCTGAATGTATTCTTCAAATAACAGTATAGGGGACAACAGTATGTGTCTGTGACTTGACATTCGGCAAATGTTATCAATTAAGGAATTTGTAAGTTTCTTGTGGGTTTTGAAGTTGGAGTAGAATTGAGTAACTTAGCTGAATAGAAAGCCAGGGTTGTAGAGAGATGCTCTCAGGACAGTGCATTTGCTGTTCAAACATAAGTTTGGTTCCAAAGTACACATAGAAAGCCAGGTGAGTAGAGGACATTTGTAATTGCCTTCCTTGGGGTGACAAGAGACTAAGGCCCAGAGTTCAGGAGCCAGTTTGCCTAACAGATTGCTGAGCTCCAGATTCAGTGAGAAATCCTCTTTTAAGGAAAACAGTGGAGTCAACCTCTGACCTCCATAGGCAGGAGTACATATACATACACATGCATGTCTACTAATACATACATGCGCCCCTGAACATACTTGTGTGTGCGCGTCTGCGCACGCACACACACACACACACACACACACACGCAGGGTGGGGGCAGGAGAATGAAGATAAATACATGGATTCTGACTTGGCAGCCATCTCCTGAATCAACCAGATGTACCATCCTGAGAAATACATGTAGTCTCCCAGTTTTCACTGTTTCGAGTCATGATCTCATGTAACCCAGGCCAGCACTAATAACTTGGCTTCTCAAGAGCTAGAATTAGACTTGCTCCACCACCCCCTTATCTCCACATTTCACTGTTGGTAAGACAAGCAAGTCAGTCTAAATGTGTGTTTATCATGGCCCACTGAAAGTGCCTTAAAGCTGCTTTACCATTTAGCATTGTTATTTAAACAATGTAGATTATAAGAAATATTAAGTGCCATAAGGTTCTGCTTTCTAACTTTCTGCACCTGTGTTATACATTATGGTTTGTTCCCATCAGAACATTTAAAAACATTTAAAAAAAATTATCTCTCACTTAGCTTATTTATGTATGTGTGACTTTTATAATCATACAAAGAATTTAGATTTAGGAAAATAAGGTCAGCGTTAACTGTCTAAAACAAGTTTTATAATAGAAAAGTTGTAGATTTTATAGAGTTTTTGAGAAATGGGGGAATTGGATTGGAGAGAGAAAAATCAATTCAAACTTTTAATCATCTTGTGAAAATATGTCAGAGAAAAAGGTAGCTCCAGAGGGGTTTTCAGAGTAAGACCTACCGTTTGCTGTGCCAAGTATGAGATGGGGAAGTAATGTCTTTATTGTACAGTTACTTGGTGGATGTGCAAGCTTCATTGACAGAGGAAGGCATTAGTAGTATTCCAGGTATTTCATAACATAGTGGAGTGTGTTTCTGTGATATCACGTAGGAATCATGAGGCATAGTACAGATTGATGGTAGCCTTGTTGATGATTGTGATTGATGGCTGCTTATATTGTTGCTTAACCTTCACTTCTAAAGGAATGGACATGAAAAACTTTACTCCCGCTTAACTCTTTTAACCATGTTTTAATCTATTTAATGAAATGATATAAGTATTTACTAGATAAATCTGAGTTTCATTTCTCATCATATGAGCATCTTAAATGTGTTTTGAAGGTATGTGATCGTGGAGTGTGAAGATCAGGACACGCAGCAGAGAGATCCAAAGACTCATGAGATGTACCTGAATGTCATGAGGAGATTCAGCCAAGCCTTGCTGAAGGTACTCAGGAGCTGCAACTGGGTTGGCTAGTAACCTTGTGAACTGAGAAAAAAGTAAAAGAGGGGACTAGGAGATAGTTCAGTGGTGAAGAGCACTGGCTGCTCTTCCAGAGGCCCTGGGTTCAATTCTCAGCATCTACATGGCAACTCAAAACCACCCATAACCCCAGTTATAGGGGATCTGATACCATACCCTCTTCTGGCCTCTGTGGGCACCAGGCATGCCTGTTGTACACAGATTTACACACAGGCAAAACACCCAGCCAAATAAAATAAAAATAAACCTATTTTGTTTTTAAATAAAGGAGATTAATATTTGTGATACATGAAGATTATTTGAAATCCCAAGTTCAGTGTTTATAAACAAATTGCTGGAACATAGTTATTCATTTTCTAGTGTGTGTAGCTGCTTTTGTTTGACACGAGTGGGTGAATCATTGGATAGGAAACTAGACAAGACTAATATTTTTATTCTGACACTTACACTAGGTTTTTGATCTTTATTAAATAAACCTTACATGGACCAAGCAACGAGCAAATTCCTGCTCTTTTAATTTTACGTTTTTGTCCTCTTTTCTCATCTAGACTCAGTACTGGTAGTTCTTTTGTAGATATTTTACCCGACTTCAGCAACATCTTCCAGGGCCATTTTTCTGCTGCTTTTGCTTCTTTAAAGAAGCAGTGTCCAGGTCCGGCCAGCAGAGGGCTCAAGGGTAAAGAAAAGCAGCTGACATGTTTCCTGGCAGCTTTTTACTGTGTCTGCTGTTTCCTGTCTCAGGTTCTTGAAAAGCTAAACTTTCAGACTAAGCTTGTGTACAGCTCTCAGAGCCATGTGAGGCTCACTAAGAGGTGAGCGTTCGATTTCACCTCATCACAGCCTGGCTCTCTCCCTGAGCCTAAACATCCGGTGTGGGTTTTTGTTTTGTTTTGGTTTTTGGTTTTTCAAGACAGGGTTTCTCTGTGTAGTTTTGGTGCCTCTCCTGGATCTCGCTCTGTAGACCAGGCTGGCCTCGAACTCACAGAGATCCGCCTGGCTCTGCCTCCCGAGTGCTGGGATTGACGGCGTGCGTCACCACCCCCTGGCTTGTCTTTTTCAAAGAGATTTCTTCTTAAAGCTTCTTTGGAATCGGGATCTTTATTAACTCAGTAAGTAGAAGCATTTTAGGATGGATAAATCCTGTCCTGTCACATGGTCTTTATATTATGGATTGAGTAATGATTGCTCAGGACCCAGGGAATTTTCTGCCCCAACCAGTTGGTGGTGTTTACCCTGGACAACAGTTTCTCATTACTTCTGAATCAAAATAATTAGTCTGTTCCAGTCTCACTTTGTTTTGAAGTTCATAGCTTTAGAAGGGGAAGGGAATGATCACACTGTTTTGCTCTCTCAGGGTGACAAGTCCGTCAGAGTCATGCGCTCCCTCCTGGCAGCTCAGCAGACCTTTGTAGACCGCCTGGTGCATCTGATGAAGGCAGTCCAGAGGGAAAGTGGAAACCGCAAGAAAAAGGTGAGCCCCGGGGTTGCTTCCTGTATATGGCTAAAAGTGGCTCCACATCCTAAAATCCTGAGTGTTGACAGTTGTCTTGTTGGATTGGCGTAATGTACAAACTTATATTGTTCACTTCCTTTTTAGAGACAGTTTCTTACTTGCTTTGTAGCCTAGACAAGCCTTGAATTTATCCTCCTGCCTCAGCCTCCTGAATGCTAGATTTAAAGACATGTACCACTATGGCTTGCTTTCTATGAACTTCTTCTGGGTAATTAGAGTTCCAGGAGCCCAAGACACTGATGCCATTGGGATCCCTTTGTGTAGGTTATCATATGTTAATGTAAGGTGGTGGGGTTTCCTAGCTGTGAGGAATGGCGGGTTTAGAGGATTAAGAGATCAGTTTTCCATTATCACACAACTAGTAAGTTTGAGAACTATTTATCCTCATGCATAGTTTCATCTATAATGCATTACTTTCTCGCATCTTAGAACCTTAGTTGTTTAGAGACTAGATCACTTATGTAAAAATTTTGAGAAAACAAAGGACCAGAATAGATTGCAGAGCCAGTGTGACCTTTATGTCTGCTCTGGTAGCAGCCATCTTTCAAGTGGAAAACTTCTACATGATAAACAGAATAACTAGGTATCTCCTCTGCAAACACTGGTTTTTTTCTGGGCTGTAACTTTAATGACATGAAGGACTCACACGGTGTCTTCCTTTCTCCTAATCCTGTAAGATGACAGGCAGATGTTTCTTGGTGGCCTTTGTCAAACACTACAACCCACCTGAAGAATATAGACATATGAGGGAAAAGTTAAAGAATCGAGTCAAAACTTAAAAGGCAAGAGATAATTAAATTAAATAGATGATCAGAACAGTTGTTTCCCTGACGAGAGAAGAAAATTGGCTGAACAGAAACACGTTTTTATTGAGTTGGCATTATTCAGAAGAATCATAGACCGTGATCCAGTAAAGAAATCCCTAATACCGTTTGCCCACCACCACAGGCTCCACCTGTCCCCGAGTGAGAAGCAATCCCTAGCGTCTCCCCAGCAGTGGGTGCATCTACAGCTTGGACCTTTGGTCTTCACAGCAGCACTCTGCTTAGTCTGATGAGATTGTGAGGGGTGAAACCCCAGGAGACAGTAAAGTGATGGCAGGATTTGGATTTCATGTGAGCAGTCGCCATCCATTTTGTGAAGGAGTCTTATTCATGACCTTTACTGAGATGCATAAATAGATCTGTGCCAGTGAAGAATTGATTTTTAACTTCAGAGGCCTTGGAGTATTGCTGAAGGAAAGTCATTTTGTACTTGGTAGTCCTTAAGTACCATTCTTTGACCATCTAGTTCCTAGTGATTCTAAGACTTCCTCCTCTGGTGCATGTATCATGCCTGAAGTACTTTACAGCTCTAGATACGTAAGTCAAGTCGTCCCTCTTTAAAGCATAGGTTGCCTATTTAAAGACTACAAGATTCTGCTGGCTTCAGAGAAAATGGGTTGTTTTGAAGCTGGGTAGATGAGCTTTAGTGGATGTCAAAGATGACTTGGATTGCTCAGATTCTGAGATCTGTGTTCTATTCAGTTTGTCTACAAGCTAATGAAAATGAGAACCAGGGGTAGTAGGTAGGTAGCAGTTTCCTCCAAATTAATTAAATATTCCTCTTAAAGTTAAAAGATGCACTGGGGTAGCATAATGTAATACTTGTCTAATATTTGGTCATGCAAAATTAAGCTTCAAATGAAATTACACTTCTCTGTGGCTTCATAAATCCTTCAGACAAAGAAATTGAACCTTTGCGTTCCACTCAAATGTACACTCCTGGTTCTTCCTCAGCTGCAGTAAGAAAATACATTCTCTGTCAATCTTGAAGAAGTCTAGCTTTTTGTAAGATGGTACTTCCTGAAGGCATGCTGCTCCTTGTACATAGTGGGTCATTTACTAGAGACTGTTGCTTCATGCTTGAGTGAAATACATAACATTACATGTTCTTGTGCTTTCATACACTTAAACATTTTTTAAGTGAAATAGGATTATATCACTTCCCACTTCCCTTTCCTCCCTCTAGTCCTTCCCAGTTACCCTCACTTGAATCCTCTCATGCCCCCTCTCAAGTTGATAGCGGCTTTTTCTTTGATTATACTTGTTACATATACACATCCCTGTGTATGGAGATATATATGTATATGTATATATAAAAACCTGCTGAATCTGCCTTTGTTGGTGGTGTGTATAGGGATGACCACTCTGCGTTGTACAACCCATAAGGGGACTCATTCCTAAGAGGCTAATTCTCCTTCTCCCAGATGTCAGTGATTGCCTGTAGTTCTTTGTCTAGGCCTGGGCGCTTGTGATCTTTTCCTTCCATGTTAACATGTCAATTGATATTGCCATTGTTTCAGTCTTGTTTATACAGCCATTTCTAGGAGAGACTGTTTCATAGCAGACTTCCTGGGGTCACAGCTCTAGAAGCAGCGGGACCTGGGAAAATGGAGCTAATGAATGAGCTGGACTAAAGTCACATGAAATAGCCAACTTTGTTCAGGTCCTCAGACAGATTATACTCTGAGGGTTGAGAAAGTCACCTGAGTGAAGTTCTCGTGGTTTCAAACTGTTTACAGTCGTAAGAACAAACTGAGTGTGGCAGAAACATGTTTTTCCATCAAGGCATAATTGTATAAAAACAGCAAGCAATAGTGAATAACCTGAAATAAATCCACTTCTATCTGCTACGTGTCTGAGGAGCATGAAAACACATTCCAAGAACAGTTCCGTGTCTTGAAGAAACTGAGTTCACAGGACTCTTGTCTGGTTTTCTTACAAATACTCAGAATTCTCTTCACAGGACTCCATTCCTGGACCATCTTCCAACATCTTACAGTTTTTTTTTTTACCCCCTCTTCCACTGTGTTCACTGAGCCAAAGATGCAGAAGCTATGATGTAGATGTATCCGTTGGGGCTGGCTCCCCATGATCTGTTGCTCTCTGCATTGTGTCCAGCTGTGACTTTCTGTGACAACCGCATTGGCTGGAAAGGAAGCACTGAGGACGGATGACGGCGGGTGGGGGATGGCAGCTGTACTTCTCTGTGGGTAGAAGGAGAAGATATAGAGTGTAGTAAGGCATGAAGCTGGCCTAGCAAGTGGAGGTAGTAGATTCTTTTCTAGGGCCCATGACCTCACCAGCCCAGAAGGTTGGCTAGGTTTCCAGTACCAGGCATGGTTTCCCTCCTTTGGAGTGGGCTTTAAGTCCGATTGATGAGGGCTGCTGGTTGTTGCCAGTGTGTAAATGCAGCTTCTCACCTTTGTGGGCCTTTTGCTGTGCTGGCAATCGTGGTTCCTAAGCCTCGCATCTTCTTGATTGCTTCTGTCCCTTGGCAGCTTGCATAGTGTTTCCTGGAACCATGAAAGCCAGACCTCAAGATTTTAGGTCAGATCCAGCTCATGAGTCACGTGTCCTAAGTGCGTGATATCTCCAGCAATAGGGGCAAAGAACACTAAAGTTATTTGATAAAGCCTCAAGGAATCCTATTCTTTTATATTTACCTAAAGTTACATACCATATATAGATATAGATATATTTATCATGTATAATGTGCATACACATATTTGCATAAACATACTCATACACATGTATGTGTGTGTCTTAAAGGAAATTAAGTAACTTGGATCGACAGTGCTCCCTCCAAGTTCCATAGACTAAAAAAAACTCCAGTGCCAGGAACAAGAAACTGCCTCGTTTGTGAAAGGGTGAGGGTTGTCCAAGTGACTCCCCAAACACTGTGGTTTATCAGTACAGCCCTTGGTTGCCTCTTGGGTTGAGGGAAGGCCTTTGTTGCTGCAGTTTTCAGATACTTTTATGTGCTTTGCAAATAATGTTACTAGAATCAGTTTAGGCCTTTATTGTGTGCTTGTGAACTATTTTTTCATTACTCCTTTATAATTTGTTCTAGAATGAGAGGCTTCAAGCATTGCTTGGAGATAATGAAAAAATGAATTTGTCAGATGTGGAGCTGATCCCATTGCCGTTAGAGCCACAGGTGAAAATAAGAGGAATCATACCAGAGACAGCCACACTGTTTAAGGTAAGTCTGGTGGGTTGTCACTGTGTTTAGAATCCGAGCAGAATCGCCACCTGGGAAAGTGAAAACATTTCAGGGAAGAACCGCATTTCACTTGGTAAATGTTACATTAAAAGAGGCTGCTTTATTATTTTTCATTTGTATGTTTTGTTATTCATATTATTGTGATTGGATTCATTTATATTTATATGAGCATTATGCCTGCCTGTATGTATGTGTACTGCCTGTGTGCCTGGTGCCCTCAGATCCGAAGAGGGTATTGGATCCTCTGGAACTCGAGTTGCAGATGGTCGGTCGTGAACCACCGTGTGGGGGCTGGGCCCTCTGCAAAAGCACCAAGTGTTCTTAACTACTGAGCTACCTTTCTGGCCTGTTATTATTGTATCTTTTGTGTTACAATTATAGAGATATTTCTAATGAAAATATGTCATATTTTTGTCTCTGAAACTTTATTTTTTAATATTTACTTCTTTGAACAGTATTCAGAGCCACAGTTACTATTCATATAGGGTAGTTTTTAAAGGCGAATTTCAAGGCTTACATTATATATTCAGTTCATAAGTTCAAATGGCTAGATGTCAGGCCCATTTACCATTTTTTTTTTAAACTTAGCACAGTCCTCATTCCTGTGTACTTTATATTTCTTGGGTTACATTTTTAAGTGGCAGTTGTCTTTATTCTTAGCAGTGTGCCACATGTTCTCTTCCCTGGCTACCGACTGTACAGTAGAGTTTGAATCAGATTATCAGGTGTCATGCACCAGGTATCATCTGGGAGGCACTGTGGGTAAAGTTTGGTGATTGTAGGAGTAACAAATTCCCCCTAAATGCCTGCCTTGAGGAGATTTCTACCAGGGTCCAGAACAGAGGCTACAAGCAGCTAAGGATGCTATCTGAGGGATATTCATTGAATCTAAACACACCGAGTTTGTTAGTCCATTCACTTTATTCTTCTAAGTCAATTCTATCTACACTGTTTCTTTTCTGATCTCACACTTAGCTCCTCTCAGTTCCTTGTAGCAGGAATCTTAAAAGTTCTTACTAATAAAATCAAACCCGAGGCCAGTTATTGGGGTCAATGCTGGTAGATCAGAGAGACAGAACAAGCCACAGCTATCTCACCTTGCCGGATCCTCAGCTGGTCTTATCTCCTCAGACTGGAAGCTTCTGTGTCCTCATCCCAATGACTCTCAGCTGAACTGCTGCTAGAAGCCTGAAAGCTTAACCAGCCAAATGCTTCCAGTTTCTGGTCCTCACGCCTTATAAACCTTTCTGCTTTCTACCACCACTCCCTGGGATTAAAGGCTGCTTTCTGGGATTAAAGGCGTGAGTCACCATGCCTGGCTGTTTCCAATGTGGCCTTGAACTCACAGAGATCCAGAGAGATTTCTGCCTCTGGAATGCTAGGATTAAAGGCGTGTGCTACTACTACCTATCCTCTGTTTAATATTGTGGCTTTTCTGTTCTCTGACCCCAGATAAGTTTATTAGGATACACGATATTTTGGAGAACACAATACTACCACAGTCCCTCCTGCTCCCAATCCCTCCTGCTGTTCTCTCATGTCTATCTAGTTCTTTCTGTCTCCATCCTCATCTTTGTTCTTCTAAATCCATTCCCCCAGTGCTCCCTGAGAACCAGTATATATAAACATGCAGTAATTCTTTGGCAAAGCAGTGCGAGGCTTGAAGTTTTCAGGGTCAGAGGTGATAAGGATCCATCCACACATAAAGCAATAAATGTCAGCTTCCAATTACAACCCCCCAAAAAGGGAGTTCTGGTAGGGTCAACTGAAGGCTAAGATCAGTTAGGGGATCTAGGAATAGCACCTGGCTGAGGAGGAATTAAAACTTAATTTGCACAAGAAAGAAGCTTGGCACCTATCCCCTGCCTGGCCTTGACAGCAATCTCCTTGGGTCAGTGGGAAGTAACTGCCTTAACTTAATATTTAGCAAATGGCTAAAACATCATCCCAGGAATGTGAGCAGGAAATCTCTTAAGTTAGGTTCTTGTGTAAATAACCTGAGGTGAAGGTAAGAAGTTGAGGATTTAATTGCTTGTGGCTATTTTCTCTGTTTGTGAGTGAGATGAGCTAATGTTTATCTATGAGCAGTTTTGTCCTTGGAAAAAGTTATCTTTGTTGAAATACTTTTGTCTGGAGAATGGCCCTAGCCAGATATATGTTGATGAAAAAATAAACACAGCTGGGGACAGTTATCTAAATACCCAAATGTATAGGTAAATTGTGCCCAAGATTGAGATACAATCGTGATATTACATGTACACATAACATGGAGATGCACGGTAAATGGGGAGACTCATAGCTGTTATTGCACAAGAAGTTTACAACAAGAGACAGCCAGTTCATTTGAAAGGCAGTAATTCCATAAAGCCTTGCGTGATGGTTTCCTCTAACAGAACCCTTAGTTCTAATAGGTTGACCTTCTGAACTCTAGTTGTCACTGATGTACACTCTCATGGACTTTTGCTACCAGCGGCTCTCAGTATAGGAACACACAGCCATAAGCTTCACTGATATCCTTTCCTATCAGGTAAGGAAGAGCTCCTAGAACATGATAGATGAGACCGTCTAAGGCAGAACAGGAGCTTTCTAGTGGTGTACTAGAGCATCCAGTCCAGCTGAGCTCACACAGCTGCACAAGAGCTTCCTCATACAACATAACCATACTGGAAACATCTATTGTTTTAAAATGCTTTAAGAGTTTTTGTTTTATTTCTTTCTTTGTTTTTGTTTTTTTAAGTCTGAGTTTTACTGTGGCCTTGAAGTTTTGAGTCTCCTGAATGTGCATCTCCTCACCATGTCTGGTGACCCATCATGGTGGACCAGTGCTCTACCAATGAGCTACAACAATAACCTCTTGATTGCCTTCAGTTTTAAATATTTCTCTCAGCTCATTTAATTGGCTTTGAAATTTGTTAATAATTTAACAATCTGCAACTTAAAAATACTGATTTTATAACCTACTGTTGGATAATACTGGTATAGATATACTGCTACACACATTGCTTTATTCTTACATTCTGCTGGGGGGTTGAAATACAGAAAAACAATACGTGAACAGTCTCTGTGTGAACTGCATTCATTTGGAATAAACCTGCAGGTAAAACCCAATGTCCCTTTTTTCAAAGAACCAGTCAGGAGCAATGTCTTAGAAAGGTATCTGGGATTTCTTTTGGTCGGGGTAGAAGAATCCAGGAGCTTTAGAATAGGAGCTGGTGGCATGTGTTTGACACAGGTATTGGATGGATTCCCAACACACGTTCTCCTCAGTTATAGACTATTATAATATTGTCTTCTGTGCACAGAGTAACGCCGGTAGAGTGTCACAGGACATCTTTCTGATTCAAATATCCAGTCCTGTTAGTTCCCCCTCCTCCTTCATTCTGATGTGTACAGGCTTTCTTGAAAATTATGAGTTTTAGCTTAGGCATAGTGGTTTGAGGTAGTTACAATTCAAAGCTAATGAGTAGTGACTGTTACACGAAGCGCTAGAGTAATTCTCAGCTACTGCAAATCATTTGGGTCATCGATACCATGAACTAGAAAGTGATGATTATATTCCTTAGACTGGCCCTGTACTAAGCATATGTTGAGGCTTTTGCATTTTGGGCGAGGAGGGGGTTAGGATTCCTATTATATTGTTATAAAGTCTTTTCAGCTGCAAAGGGTAAGAACTTCTTTTCCCAAGGTTTTCAGTATTTTGTAGACCTCGTCCTGGTAGCCAAAGCTGCATCCTGGTGTAGTGTAGACTACCTCAGGCACTGAGATGGGTGCCGTGCAGTACAAGTCCTCTGCCTGCCGTGGGTGTCATGTGCTCTTTCCATTTCAATTTGGTTTTACAGCAAATGAAGAGCACAACAGAGGTCCTCTGCTCCTCCTCTGCCCACTCCTTTGGAAGATGGCTCTGGGTCCTTTGCTTTCAGGCTGTCATGGAGTCAGCTAGAGCTGATTTACAAAGACATTTCAGCAGGGCTGATAACAGGACACCCCAAGTGAAGGTGGTTTGAAGTTCAGATTGCTTCTAGTCCACTGGTGTTTCTGTTGCATAGCTTCTCGGAAGTGGTTTTTGTGACTTCCCCCTTATTTTTGTAGGTGGTCTTCAAGCACACAGCCAAGCTGGGTTTTCACTGAAGAGCCATGTGTCCTCCGCTCCTTCTGTCTGTCCCCAGCACTTTGCAGTTTGCTTGTCCACTTGTCGGTTCTTCCTTCTGATTCTTTTTATGATACTTGAATTGTATACCTCATTGAGTACATTGGACTCATTGTGTTATAAATCTCTCCAAATTTTCATTTTATATATTTTTTCCTCTTAGTAATAAAGACCCATAGTCTCTCTCAGAATGGTCTCGTCACCAGTTGTCTCCACTGTGGTAGTCTTG
Source organism: Peromyscus eremicus (assembly GCF_949786415.1). Lineage (NCBI taxonomy): Eukaryota > Metazoa > Chordata > Mammalia > Rodentia > Cricetidae > Peromyscus > Peromyscus eremicus. The sequence continues at coordinate 19,528,187 of NC_081435.1, forward strand.
GGATGCTTTGATGTGAGGTGTTGATGATTCTTCCATTTAAGTTTTGACTCATGTTGATTTAAGCATATAGAAGTTTTGCCGCAAGGTTCACAGATATTTATAATATCAACTTACAAATGGATTTTGAGCCTCAGAGATACCGAGTTAGTGGTATGTAATTAGCATTAAAAACTAGCATTCTTGAGGGCTGGAGAGATGGCTCAGAGGTTAAGAACACTAGCTCTTAACTCTTCCAGAGGTCCTGAGTTCAATTCCCAGCAACCACGTTTTGTCTCAAAACCATCTATAATGAGATCTGCTGCCCGCTTCTGGCCTGCAGGTGTACATGCAGGCAGAACACTGTATACATCAAAAAACAACAACAAAAACTAGCATTCTTGACTTAGATCTTGCCCATTTTTGAATGGCATTCTTTCATATTATTGCTCCAGTAGGTTTTTGACACCAAAACAACATGGGGACATATATTCCAAGTCAGCTCTGTACCTGGCACCAGAGATGTCAGGCTTGGGCTCCTGAGGTTTTCTGCTGTCTTAGTGAGGAGTAACCTTGGTTTCCAGAGGAGGAACAGTTTAAAGAATCCATATGGGTCACTCTGCTGCTACCTGTGTGCATTCCTGTCCGTTCTGGTCTAGCTCCAAAACTGATCTTTCTACCACATACAGTCTCCTGGCTGTTGCCTTGCTTGTAGTTCGTGGCCTGGCACCCTGCATTTCTTTCTGACAGCCAGTTCGTTTTTTAAGGCCCTGCGCCCCTGTGTGTGTAGCGGAGTGGCAGCATTTCCTTCTGTATGTAGTAGATCTTTGTTCATTAAGTTCCAGCCCATTTTTCAGGCAGTATCTTTGTTTTGCAGAGTGCTCTTATGCCTGCGCAGCTGTTCTTTAAGACAGAGGACGGAGGCAAATACCCAGTTATTTTCAAGCATGGCGATGACCTGCGTCAAGATCAGCTGATTCTTCAGATCATCTCCCTTATGGACAAGGTGAACGTCACTGTGTGCTGGTGGGGACAGTGCCTTGTTTTAGAAACTGCAGTTTACCATGTTCACAGACACAGAAGCATTTGTGTCGTTAATCACAATGCTGCCATGCTCAGCACTCTCTACTTTGAACGAGCTTGTTTTCGTCACTTCGGAGAGGTTCTCATGGGAAGTGGGATTGCACATGTTCCATACACTGTTTTTGCCAAAGTTCTCATGGTTTCAGACTCAGTCGTCTAATGAGCTAGATCTTTGCCGAATGCCATCCCAGTCTCCAGCTTTTAGACAGACATGGGTCCCCTTTGTCTTTGCTTCTGCCTTCTATGTTACTGTGTCCCGGAAGGTCAGCGTGAAGCATTAGGAAGAAGAGTGATGTTTATTGACAGTGTATGACATATTCAGAATAGATGAAAATGTGTCTTATCACCCAAACAAATGAGTTCATTTTGACGCTGAGAGTTATATAATGTGGTACCTGTAAGATTTCCGTCTGTGTCTTCAATTGTAAATCTGTGCTCTGATACGTGTCCATGAGCCTGTTTCCAGTCTAACATTCACTTAATGTGTTTTATTTTTCAATCCAAAGCTGCTACGGAAAGAAAATCTGGATCTGAAATTGACACCTTACAAGGTGTTGGCCACTAGTACAAAACACGGTGAGTTCATTTTACATCGTGATCGCTTTCTTCAGCTTCCAGTCAATACACTTTGCCTTTGTAAACTGAAAATCCTTAAGAAAGTTAGAGAGTGACTTAGCTTACTCAGAACCCTGAAGACATGTTGGGTTGTCCTTCCCATCTTCCTCTCTTCTCCCCTCTGCCCTTTTCTTCTTTTCTTTCTTCTCTTCCCCCTTCCTCTCTGTGTTCCTCTCCTCCTTGTTTTATGTGTTCACCTACTTCTTTCACTTCCTCATCCTTCTCTCCTTCCATTCCCCACCTCTTCCCTGCTGTTTTTACTTTTCACTTGGAATAACACATCTCTCTGCCTTCTGATTGTCTGTAGGTCACAGTATTTTCTCATATCTGTCTGCATAGTCCTCTGGAGAGTTTCTGAGGCCCAGAAAGGCCCTGAACCGCACTCGGCTTACAAAAGCCACTCAACAAGTGCATTTGTTATCTGCTGCATTTTACAGTATGTACGTATGTCTGCACATGTACACCTTTGTGTACACACAGAGTGCGCCTGTAAGTCTTTGTGCTGTTGGATAGTGTGAGACTGGCTGATGTTCAGTATGAATTATAGAGATCAGCACTTCCTGTATGTTTTACCTCTCCATTTCCACTGCCATGTCTAATGGTGGTGATGTCGTCCTCTTCTCATTTTCTCCTCAGCGATCTTTCTGAAAATACAATTACGTTTCTGTGTGCCTTTTTGCTTTCCTGCATAAGTTTATTTCTAGCTTTTCTTTGCTCTTGGGACAAAGACAGAGAGGAGGCCACCTGACTGAGTCGGGCCTTGCCGACAGGCCCCTGTAGCTGTGTCCAGCCGTCTAACCTGCCCCCATTTGACAGTCTTGGTTGTAGTGGGTCCCTCACGTTTCTCTGATGCTCTTTCCATCTCGGGTCTTTAAGGTTTTGTGATCAGTATGTGACGATCATTTCCTATAAGCTTCACCTGTTAATGCTCTACTTTTAAAAACGTGGCCCCGGTGCCTGGTGGCTTTGGATTCTTGTGTAACTTACATCTCCCTCCTCGACTTCATAGTGCCCTTTCATTTATAATATTTATTCCAGTAAAACTTGAGCTTTAACTGTATGTATAGTTGGGGATAAACCTTTTTTTCCCACATATGACCTAGTTTATACTACACATATGACCTAGTTTATACTACATGATAGAAAACTAGTAAATACTTGTTGAAGGGAATGAATGTAGGTTTTTTTCCCCCATATCTGTACTCTGCAGGAATATCCTTTGTCCACAAGTTGTTAGAATGTCAGGGCCACCAAATCCAGATGGTATTTGGTGAATCCAGAAATGGTGCTGCCTCATCACTTAGTTTTTCCACGTGTTTGTTGTTACTGCTCTTGTACCAGGTTGGCTGGTCCTCTTCTTACTCTGCGCACTTTGCACACTGTTGCCTTTCCAGTTTCTTTGCTCATCTAGGGAGTTTGCACATCCCTTTCTCTCGTTTTCAGGGCATCATAGAAGGTGCAGTGCGTGGACAGGACTGCAAGTTTAAAATGATTTTTAAATTTGCACTGTTGTTTTAAAGGTATGGAAGGTTGCTAGGTTTGAGGAATATAGTCTATTACTTTGTGTTCTTCATGTTAACTGATAGAAATTCTTCTAGGGAAACGTACAGATGAAACTAATTGAAAAAAGTTACCTAGTAGTTCTGTGACCAGCATCAAGTTAGCGCAGTGGCCATAGTCCTTCTTTCTCTGGGAACAGAATAGAATGTCCACTAACGGGGAAGGTATGCCCAGCAGAGCCTTGGCTTCCTCTGGCTGACCAACCTACACGGTACAAACACCGTGTGTCAGACCTTCCTGACAGGCAGGAGTGTGCCCAGTGTGGCGCTTCATGCCATGTACCAGACTTTCCTGATGGGCAGGAGTGTGCCCAGCGTGGGGCTTCATGCTGTGTACCAGACCTTCCTGATGGGCAGGAGTGTGCCCAGCATGGCACTTCATGCCGTGTACCGATCTTCCTGACGGGCGCCTGAGTGTGCCCAGCGTGGTGCTCATGCTGTGTTTCTTTCCACGTAGGCTTCATGCAGTTCATCCAGTCAGTTCCTGTTGCCGAAGTTCTTGACACGGAGGGAAGCATACAGGTAAAGACATCCTAAGAAATGCTCACAGCTGATGAAGAAGGACTCTGTTAAGATTAAAGTGTCCTTTTCTTATTCTTCTTTCTGTGAGTCTTAGTTCTCCTCAGAAGTAAGAATTATTGTTGTTGAAAGTTATGCTCTTAGTCGTTTGGATGCTCAAGCCCTTACACTGTGTGTGGCACATAACTGGGCTCAGTATCTATAAACAGACAAAATAAAGCTCACTCCCCAAACATACTATACAAACTAAAACTTAGAGTTGCATTCTGCTCCAAAATATAGAACAAGTGCAATTTAGCCATTAACTGATGAACATTTTAGTTATTTCCAGTTTTTGTTCTTAAAACAAAATTTTTTCTTCAAACATCCATTGTATAGTTGTGCCCATATTATGGCAAATTTTTAATTTGGGGCATTTTTTTTCTCACCCCCCCACCACCACCACCACCAAGGAAACCATGCTTATTTTATCCCCTTAGAAGAGGTCACACATCTACGTCATTTTCCCCATTTTTCCATCTGGCCCATTGTGTGTCTTTTCACTGTAGCAAGCACTGGTATGCCTTGGCTGCCTTGGTTCCCTTAGCCGTCAGATTGTCCAGAGGTGTTCAGGGCACCTGTCCGTAAAGGTGTTGGTTGTGGATGCTGCCTTTGATGACAGTTTTCTCAAGTGAACATTTCCTCCGATGATTCCATCCTAGCAGCTCATGGCATTGTTTTTTCAGAGTCAGTTGAATTCAAAAGTTATTTTCACCTTTTCTATCTCCATTCCAATTTACACACATGAGCCTCCATCAGGAAGGTCCGGCACACTCCTCACGATGAGGTTTCTACCTTTTGGAATCTCAGTGTTGCTTTCCTTTGCATTTTCTTGCTTGAGTAGAAGGTTGAGCATTTGAAGGTGCACTTGGTAGGCTTCCTGTGAAGCGCTTCTTCACATCACGTGCTCTTGTCTGTATTTGTGTGCTTGTTGGTCGGTGTATAAGAATCCCTCGGGTACTCCAGGTCCAGATCCTTTGACAGGTTCCTGAGGTGTCGGGAAGCTGAAAACAGAAACCCATGGCTTATGTGTTCTGCGGGATTTCCACTTCTTGTACTCAAGCTCCCCCATACAAGGGCGGGTCCACCTGTTAACGTGGAGGAAGTAACCCAGAGGTCTTCAGGCTCTTGCACCAGCATGGATTACAGAACGCTGCCATTGCTGTGTTTACACAGACTCAGACTGTCTTCTGACCCCATTTTAGACTTGACACTTGGCCATCAGTCATGATTTTGTGATGCCTTAACTGTTCACGTGTGTTAAGCTTGTAAAGTTGCACACAACGTCTTTTCAGAACTTTTTCAGGAAATACGCTCCAAGCGAGACTGGACCCAATGGTATCAGCGCAGAGGTCATGGACACTTACGTCAAAAGCTGTGGTGAGTGTTTCTGGCTAGGTTTCTTCATAGATGTGTGAGTGAGGAAAGCTGGCCATACTGATGATGCTGTATTGATTCATAATTACAACATGTTAAGATCAGAATGTTTCACCAGAAAACAAGTAAAGGGTGGAAGGTGGTAAAAGAAATCCTTGGGATTTTGAAATGATAGAGGTGACAAAGCATGAGTGCTATTAATAGTAATAGGTTCAGGCTTCCCCTCGGATCAGTTTGCTGCTTGGCCATCTTGGAGCCTAGTAATTCCTGCTACAGTCTCCCTGTTTTGAGTCATCATTAAGTAAAGTAGTTAGTGGGGAGGTCAGAGGCAGGGGTACTCAAGGGCAATCATGACTAGCTGAACAGGGATGCCGCAGCTTCCTTGGTTAGTGGGGAAATTGCAGAAGCTAAAGGAGTGCAGATTACTTTTGTGGTCAGTGGAGTGTGTGACCTGGTCCTGAATGTGTCTTTCCCACTTCTGTTGTGTTCAGCTGGCTACTGTGTGATTACGTACATTCTTGGAGTTGGAGACCGGCACCTGGATAACCTTCTGTTGACAAAAACAGGTAACAAGTCAGTAACATTAGAAGACAGAGTTTCAGCCGGGCAGTGGTGTCTCATGCCTTTAGTCCCAGCACTCGAGAGGCAGAGGCAGATGGATTTCTGTGATTTTGATACTAGCCTAGTCTGCAAAGTGAGTTCCAGGACAGCCAGGACTGTTACACAGAGAAACCCTGTCTCAAAAAACAAAAAAACAAAAGAGAGGAAGAGGGAGAGAAAAGATGTACTTTTGTATATGGTGATTTTTCTTTTATCCTAGAATCAATTTAAAATAAATTGCATACTTATTGATAAAGTGTAGGTTCTCTAAAAGATTTGTAATGCATTTCTTCATTTCTGTATGTGTATGTGGTTGCACACGTGCCATGGTGTATGGATGGATGTCAGAGGACAACTGTCCAGAACCAGTTCTCTCTGCCTGCCGTGTTGGTCCAGGAGATCCAGCTGAGGTCATCCTGAGGGTTCATGTAGAAAGTGCCTTTAGCTGTTGAGCCGTCTCACTGGCCCTGGATTCTTAAGTCCCTTAAAATGGGGCATTGGAAGGACACAGGGAGAAGCCCAGACTGAGTAAGAGCACTTTAGCAGGGAGCCTGTGAGTGACCCTCTAGTCCCATCCTGCATGCAGAGCCTCTGTAGAAAGCGATGTATGTAGGCAGCCAGACTCCTCTTGAGCATGTCTAGCTAGTGTTCCCTCTCCTATTCTCACAGGTTTCCTCACTTTAGCAGCCATCTGGTGGTTTTCTTTCTCTATGAGGCACGAGGAGTGATCATTCCTTCCTCTCGTCTTCGTGATAACTTAGTAACCCGTTTGTTGGTTGGTTCTCAGTTTTCTTTCCTCAGCCTTCTAGTCCTGGGATTCCAGCTTACCCCACCTCCTGATCTCTAAGTACCGTTGTTGGTAAACCTCCAGCTCTAGACATCCCTCCATTCCTTTCCTTCAGCCGCTTCCTTGACGTCTAAATCACACAAGACCAGCTACTCTCTTCAGTGATGCCTCCCTCCAGCCCTGCTCCTCCCCTCCCTTCCATTTCAGCAGGTAGCAGCCCAGGCCCAGAAGCCCACTAACGTCTCTGCGGGCCTCATATCACCATCTCCCTTGTCCGTAAGTCTGTTCCTCAGCTCCGGGACCCATCAGTAACGTGCCAGTTCTGCATTTCCCCTTATTGAGGCCACCAACCTAAAATCTGCCTGCATGTCACATCACTCCTGCCACAAGACAAGTGTCCTTGTTTCCTCTCTCTGGACAGGTCTTTGCTGAGATCCTTACAGGGCAGACTTTGGTTATTGTCTGAGCTGAGTTAGGATGTTCTTAGCGAACCCGGAATTATTTGCTCAGTAGCAGCGTGTGCCTTACCCTCTGTCACTCCGTATTTATTACACTTCATTCTGTCGTCTTTATGTTGGTTGAAGGTGTTTGTTACTCCAACAGGGATTTGTTAAGTACTTGCTAGAACCAGGGCACTTTCTGAGGACTCCTCAGTCATCTCCCAGTCAGGGTGCAGGACCTGTGAGAACAGGGGCCTGTCTGTCAGTTAGCACCATGACTCCAGAGCCACAGGCAGCACTTTGCTAAGTGACAGGAAGTCAGGGTTGGAGGTAATGGGTAGCTAATCATCTCTACTCTTCCCTGTAGTCCTTTCTTTGAACTAAATAATCCCAGTGTCTGGAGCTTTTTGCAGAAACTAGGTTTTCAAATTACTGTTTAAAGCCATCTTTTCTTACATGCAGATGTTTTTCTGTCTTTTTGCATTTCTCTGATTAGAATAGCCAGAATTTAATAGAATAGTTGAATGTAATCTGACCAATTGTTAATATTCTAACCCTGTTAACTCACTCACTAATAGGATTTCCATATTCATTTTGAATTATCGTATGTGAAATTTATTTGATTGAATTTGTGTCTGGGAAACCATGTTCCTGTTTTGACCAGTCTCTGTAGTAGCCAAGACAAAGGACACTCTCTGGTCGTGACAGAGATTCTTGACTAGTTTAACACTTTAGCGGAAGGATATGTGTAAAGTGTCGTGATGTGTTGGCGAACATTCTCATTTGGAAGACGTTCTCTTGTGTCTCTTCTCTTGCTCTCTCTCTGAGCTCGTTTACACCCATGTACTTACTGTACACTGCACAGCACCCGTCTCATACTGCTTCTCTCCGGGTTTATGTGCTCTTTGTTTCCACCAGAGGGCGCTTCAAGTTTGCCTTTAGATAACAAACTTCCATGAAATATTCATGAAGAACATTCTTTTTTTTTTCCCTAAAATGCAAGGTGTTTTTTCTTTTGTTTTGTTTTTTTCTTTTGAAGGGGGCTGGGTTTCGAGACAGGGTTTCTCTGTGTAGCCTTGGCTCTCCTGGAACTTGCTCTGTAGACCAGGCTGGCCTTGAATTTATAGAAATCTGCCTGCCTCTGCCTCCTGAGTGCTGAGATTAAAGGCATGCGTCACCACTGCCCACCTGTGGTTGTTTATTTGTTTGTTTATTTAAATTCATCTGCCCAGTAATTCATCCAGTTATATCTTGCAGTAAGCATTTTAAGTCTTCCTTACTAGGGAAATTAATTAATTAAAATATAAGTATAGATAAGCATAAGTCTAGCTGGGGTATGATAACTCACACCTGTACTCTGAGCACTGGGAAGACTGAGGCAGGCAATGGATCGCTATAAGGCAAGTCTGCCTGGATTGCAGAGTAAGTTCTAGGCCAGCCTATTCTACAGAGAGATGTCTAAAAATATTAAAAAATTAAATAAAATAAAAAATCTAAAAGAAAAAGAATACCAGAGAAATGTTTTCAAAATTCTCAGTTTAGAGGGTAGATGGTAATGTTTCAAGGCAGTTTCCAGTTACGTTATCTATAAATAGTGCTATGGCTGAGTCTTAACAAAGTGAATCTTGACTGCTGGTTCATGCAGGAAGTATATTTCAGTTCTTTTATTTTAAAAATGCTTCATTTTAATCATCATTCCTTGTTTAGTTTTGGTCCATTATGCCATGAACACAAATCTTAGATCATGTTAGAAGCTGAGAACTTAGGGTTCTCTTGTGTAGCTGCCATGTCTCAGCAGCTGATGTGGAATGTCTGTCTGTTCTAGTCTCTTTTGCCAGCAGAGCAGTGTTCAGAGTGAGGCTCTGCTTGGATGGTGGCGGCTATGCAAAGGAATCAGAGGTCGCTTGTCACCTCTGAAGTTCCCTGTTATGAGAGGTGGAAGGCGTCCCAGGGAATATGGATGGGCTAGGAAAGAACTGGCTAGGAACTCTAGGCAGATATGAAACAGGGTGCTTCGGTGAATATGGATAATTAAAAATATGTTTAAAGGTAATGTGCTGAAATGTAAGCCATGAGTCTCAATTACAGATCTCCCTAAATTTTTATTTCTTGGTTTGAGGACTTTTAGCTTGTTAGGTCTTTCCTTAGTTGAGCAGCAGAGGGCACTGTATATCCACCATAAAATCCAAGGCCTTTATTAGAAGACCTTATAGTCAATTAATGAGATTTTTCTCTTTTAAGGGATTTGGAATGATGTTTTACTTGTTACTGAATTGTTATACCATCCTGGAGAAAGCAGGAAGCTACAAATTTAAATTGGCATGAGATCAAAATGGAGATTTTTGTTATTCAGAGTTGATGTATATGGATGAAACCATAGCTTAGTCAGGGAGATCAGTTGTAGTAGAACATGTTTTAGTTACTGGTCTGTTGCTTCAGAACACCATGACCAAAACAACTTTCATAAAAGAAAACATTTTATTTGGGGCTTGCTATAGTTTCAGAGGCATCGTCCATGACCATCAGGGCAGGGAGTGTGGTGGCGGCAGGCAAGCAGACAGGCCTGGCCCTGGAGCCAAGAACTTGCATCCTGATCTGCAGGCAGCAGGCATAGTGACTGGGCCTGGCATGGGCGTTTGAACTTCAAAGTCTACCCACAGGGACACTCCTCCTTCAACAAGGCCACACCTCTTAATCCTTCCCAAATAGTTCCACTGACTGGGGCCCAAGCATTCAAACATGAGCCTATCAGGCCAGTCTCATTACACCACCACAGGACTCAAATGAAATGAGACCTGAATTTATCATAACTCTTGATAAAGAATTATTTTTTATTTTTACTTCTGGAAAAGTAGAGGAGAGGTAATCAAGATAACTGAAGAATTTGTTCATTGCTTATGATATATAGTCTGTAAATAAACTAACTTAAAAGTGGACATTGGATGCTAGCAATCTTAGCCAAATGGGAACTTACTTGTAGGTCCTAAAACAGCCCTCCCGCTCCTGAGAAGCCAGTGGTTTCTTTGTGTGTCTGTCTCAGATCTTCAGAGTGACCTGCTTCAGGGCTTCTGTCAGAAAGCTCAGTTAACGCTGGTCACTGCTGACGTAAAGGGACAGTTTTTCAGAATATCTCCCGTCCTTACCTTCCCTATTACGCTTTCGTTCTATGTGTAATTAACTTTGTTAGAAATTCTGAGGAGAAAAGGCTGACTTAACAATGAAGGTGTCTTTCTCTAAAGTAAAACTCTAATGCCTCTGGGCTACTTACCCAGTCTGTCTCCTTTTCTGGACACAGTAAGGTTAGAACCCTTGTCCTGGTTGTTGTGTGAGGCTGGCAGATGGCATGGTCCAGGTGTGCTGGTTCTGTTAACACCGTGGGCTTCCCTCAAGGGTGAGCTGCATTCTGACTGAGATAAGAATGACCCTGTGGCTCCCACAGTTAGTTGGATTCACAGTTTTAGAGATAAGAAAATGGCTCATATATTTAACAGTTCCTTTTGTCTGCTGCTTTTTGAATGATGCTTCAACAAGAGCTTGATAGCTTATGAGAAAATCATTTAATCTGATGACTGATTTAGTGTGATAATTTCTATTCATCAGATAAGGTATACTTTGATATTTCAAAACAAATAGAATGTGTTTAATTTTCCTTTTTTCAGAGTATAGTATAATTTTTAAGATTCCCCACCCCCACACCGGGCGGAACTTGATTGTGGAGTCAGGTATACTGCCATTGTTACGGGTGGTTTCATTAGTTTAATTTGGTTCCTGTTCATAGGAAGCTCATCTTACATTAAAGGGGAAATGATTAGCAGATAATTAGGACGTCTGTACTAACTTGAATTTCTGTATCCTACCCTTTCTTAGAAAACCATTAATGCTGAAGTGTTTCCTTGGCTTTAACTGTGTATGAGACTCCACCTAAGAAGAAACACTGGTGTTAGTACATCAGCTGCCCTCGGAGTGCAGCTGGCCTGAGCCTGTGTCTCATGACAATGGCGTAGTTTTGGGCTATGTTTTTGTTTCTGAGTTTACTGATAAAACAACAAGAACAATATAGTCACATAGGAAAGAAATGAAGGAATTAAGGGAAAATGATAAATGGTTGCATGCAAAAAGAAGTTCAGCTAACCATGGAGTAAAGTGATAAGGGTAACTCTAGAGCTGGGATTCTATAGGATCTTACAAGTTAGGATTTGGTAAGCAGGCAGCCGAAGAGCTGGGATTCTATAAGATCTTATGAGTTAGAATTTGGATAAGCAGGCAGCCAAAGAGCTAGGGTTATATAGGATCTTATGAGGTTAGAATTTGGATAAGCAGGCAGCCGAAGAGCTAGGGTTATATAGGATCTTATGAGGTTAGAATTTGGATAAGCAGGCAGCCGAAGAGCTAGGGTTATATAGGATCTTATGAGTTAGAATTTGGATAAGCAGGCAGCCGCACAAGATGGGCAAATAGCAGGGCTGTCAGGCAGTGTGGGACAAAGTGCATATGATTTTGAGATTGTCTACCATTAAATGTTTGATTTTAGCTGTGTACGTTTAATCAAAGAACTACAATAAACTAGTCCTAGAATAAGTTCACATTACTCAAATAACATTTAATTAGATCCTCATTGACTGTCTTGTAGGGATAGAGGAGATAGTTACAGTGAGTAATGGTTTGTGTTTACACACTTTACCTCTTGGTTGTTTCATGTGATAGATTTCTTTATGACCACACTTCTTTAATTTCTTAATTTTTCATTTTATAAGGTGCATTTTTTAAATCAGTGTAAGTTTATTTTATAATAGTTATAGATTAACTTCTAAAAGAATTTCCTCTAGTATGTATGAGGATGGATTTTCTTAAAATTAATAGCTTCTTTTTAAAATACATGGCTCTTTGATTGTGAAACTTAATGAGATTTCGTTGTTAGAACCATGTGCCCCTTACAGTTGAGCCATAGCCTCATTCTGTGAGAGTTTTCTTACATGAGGGATAATAATATAACCTTCATTTACAAGCAGTGATAAACAGCAGGCCTTGGAACTCCAGTAATGCTTGTAAGGAAAGGAAGAAAATTGGACACGGTTTCCTGTTACAAGTGTGGTGCTCATTAGCCAAACCAAGCACGATGGAGTGTGTTGAGAAAGGCTGATCAGGTTGGTCATCTGCCCCAGTGCGGAGTCTCAGGAGAAAGGACACTGGGAACAAGGCCGTGTGTACGTAGTTCAGGACAATGAGGGAGAGCTTGTCTACATCTTTAATGTTGTAAGCTCATTCTTCACCATAGGTAGCTAGCATATGAACAAGGGCTTGGAGAAGTGCTCATCTTAAGAGGGTGATACTTGGAGGGAAAGCTGTGAAATCCTTATCATGATTACCTGTGTCCGTGGATTGTAAGAGATTAGGAAACATGCTATTTCATCTAGCACTACAGATGCCAGATTCCTTATTTTGAAGTTTATTGTCCTATTGTTTGAAGAGTAGGCATCTTTAAGAGTTTACCAAACCTTGTCATCCTTCTTAGAAGGGAACTAAGCCTATTGTGGGATTCTAAAAGGGAGATATCTTTTTATTTTGTTTTATTTTAGTGGTGGATTTAAGCCTTAGGTCTTTAAATCTCTATGCATACATTCTACCACTAAACCCCTAGACTCTAAAAACTCGCTTTTCAATCCTGAGAGGTATTTCAATCTCTCAAGTGGAAATGAAGGCTCCATGGTTGTGATGGTTTGAATAAGTATGGCCCTCATAGATTCATGTGTTTGAATGCTTGGCCCATAGAGAGTGGCCCATACTCTGTTAGGTAGTGTGGCCTTGTTGGAGGAAGTATGTCACTGTGGGTATGGGCTTTGAGGTCCTATGTACTCAAGCTATGCCCAGTGTGGTACACCTACTTCTGCTGCCTGTGGATCAAGATGTAGAAATCTTAGCTCCTACTCCAGCACCATGTCTGCCTGCATGCCACCATGCTTCTTGACATGATGATAATGGACTAAACCTCTGAAACTGTAAGCCAGCCCCAATTAAATGTTTCCCTTTATATAAATTGCTGTGGCCATGGAGTTTCTTCACAGCAATAGAAACCCTAACTAAGGCACTGGTGTACAGTACAAACCTGATGATGACTTCTTATGTGAACCATTTTTCATAACTATAAAACGAAAATAGATTTATTGTTTAATCACTATTATAAACTCATAAAATTTAATGTAATAACAAATATGTGTCAATGGATATACCATTGAAACCATGTGCCATTCACAGTGTGAGTGTTTGGGTGTGGATTTGGGCTGTCCTGCCCCTGTGAAGATGCTTAGGTGTGTTCCATCTGAACTCCTATAGATCTGCGGTTTGTTCCAGATGTCACCAAATGATTCAAAGTGCAGGCTGTCTCTGACTGTATGTGAGTGATGTGCAGTCATTAACATCTTCATTTTGAATGTTTAGTCGTGCAATCCCCTCATTTGCTGGGCAGCAGTGAGGGGCCATAGCTCCCAGCCGTCTGTGTGACCCTGAGAATCAACAGCTGGCCCTCTGTAGCAGTCTGTGATTGCTATGGTGTGAGGTTTGGAGGGTTGGGTTCAGTGAATGAATTTCTTTATGCTTCGTATTTTCATTTGATGGTGTGTTTGCAGAGATGTAATTCCCATCATAATTGAAGGAACATCTGTACAGCCAGCCATTCTGTCAGTACCATTAGCTGGGAACATTTAGAAAGGCTGTGCTGTCTGAGAAATAAGACCCAGACCCGGCAATCACAAGGATGCCAAGGTTAGTAAGCAGGACCATGGCATTCAGACGGCCTCTGCTGTCTGTTTACTACAAGATCAAGGAAGGGAAGAGGGAAATTAAAACCAGCTTCCCTACTACCTCGCCAGCCTCGAGAAGAAAATGTACTGTATCAGCAGTGTTAAATGGTGTCTGGGCTGTAGCTGGAATGAAGAGGTCCTTGGCTTAAGAGATGTAAAGCAGACATGTGAAGAGTTTCTGGTGCCAGGAATTCCCTGGCCTTCGGGATAGTAACAATAGAATATGACTCTGAATTTTGGATTGTACTGGCTCAGTACAAGTTGAGTAGGGGAGAAGGATGAAAGAACACATTTTGTGTAGTCTTTAGTGTGGCGGTAACAAAGCGTGCTCCCTTCTCTGATGGTGTCTGGGCTTCTCCCTCTGTAACTCCTTTTCTTTCTTCCATTGGCATCATCTATACCAGACATAGGCATAAAAAACAAACCCAGTTCCTACGTGATTTAACCACTTCTTGATTTGGAAAAGGTTAGGGCGGCAACTCAATAGAAGAGAAGCTGGCTTCTCCGTGGAACTGTTTCACTGTACAGCATTTATTCTGAGTCTTTTAGGAGAGACATGCATCTGCCCATGGCCTGCACCCTGTGCTGTGAGCTCTGTTTTCCAAACCTGATGTTTACGGCTGAGCTGTTGAGTACACTTTCCTCACTCTTCCCTGAAAATGTCCAACCTAATCATTTAGTTCGCTCTTCTGATCGAGATGTCTAGAAGTTGCAGAAAGGAAGGTGGCGTCTCTGTTTAGTGTTTAATTGTACGAATTCCTGTCCTCTGTGAGTCTCTAGTACAGTCAATTCCAGATGCTCAGGCATCTTTAAAGTGGTTGTTGTTGGCATTTTCTTGTCATTTACTTGTTTGTTTGTTTGCTGGTTTGGGAGAGGTGCGTGTGGGGATCAGAGGGCCTCTTCTCCCCTTCCTCCGTGGGCCTCAGGATGAACCTTGCATCACCAGCCTGGCAGCAGCAGACACCTTTTCCTGCCCATCATCTTGCCAGTTTTAATTTTTACATGTTATTTGGAATATTTAAAATAAATATTTATGAGCTACATTAGGGGACCTGATTATTGAGTGGTAAATGGCTTGATTTAATTTTGAATAAATCCTATCGTGTTAAATTGTTTTCCCCTCTTCAGAACCAGTTAAGACATTAATTGTCCCTCCCTCAATGTTTTTTTTTTAAGATTTGTTTATTATATATACAGTGCTCTGTCTGCATGTATGCCTGCATGCCAAAAGAGGGCACCAGATCTCATTACAGATGGTTGTGAGCCACCATGTGGGTGCTGGGAATTGAACTCGAGACCTCTGGAAGAGCAGCCAGTGCTCTTAACCTCTGAGCCATTTCTCCAGCCCCCCTTAATAGTTTTTATTTGTTTGTTTCTTAGTTTTTGTTGACCATCTACCGTGTGTGTGGTGTGTGTGTGTGTGTGTGTGAGAATTATGATAGTGACAACTGGCCTTTTGAACATTTACTGTGAGCCAGGTACTGTGTTACAATATTCTCTTTTGATTCTGCATCTGAGGTAATCGTCAAATAAAATGTAGAAAGCGACACTAGGGTTTCAGCAAGGTTGCATGGAGATGTGAGTTTCTTTTGTACTTGGGTTAATTGCGCTCCTGATTCTAAGGCTTCCTCCACAGTGACAGAGACCCCAGGGTTTATAAGCGTAGAGGTTGTGTGCCCATCACTGATGCATGTCTCCCAGGGACATAGTGACTATGCTAGCACTCAGGAATAGCAGTGAACAGAAAGGCATAGCCAACATCTTAACGAGGAGTCAGTGTGGAAAATTGGTTCACACAGCATCACTTGTGCTCATAAACAGTAAATTCAGTCCTCCAAGGCTGGTACCCTTGATGGGAAAAAAAAAGGTGAATGATAAATTTCTTTGTGAAACAGGTCATAATGGATTGCACGACAGAATAGGTAGGTTGCCCCAGAGAGGGTTTTAGTTAGCTTTTTAAGCCAGTTAGTTCCTTCCCTCAATAGTTGGTGCTTTCTGTGTGCCCAAAGCTGTTCTGAGGCAGGAGTTAGTTAACAGCAAGAAGTCCCAAGTCTTGTCCCTAAGAATTCCCTCTAGAGCATCCTTGCTTCATGGCAACTTGTAAATCACTAGGTGCTTCATGGATTCCATGATGAATCACCACTAAGCGGAATGATCCCATTCCTGTGTGTCTGCTCTGAGATTATAATGTAAGACTTTTCTTGGAGGAATTGCAGCTGTGTTCAGCTCTTGGTAGTCATAAGTACAGTGTTCGGATTCCCAGCCAACAGCTAGGGAGCAGATTGAGTAAGTCAACAATATAGTTTGAAATTTGAAGGGTTTTTTTTTTTTACAGTCATAATTTCATAACAGTCAGGGTTTCATTTTAGGAGTACTAAAATCAAAGAAATGGCTATCTGCTTCACAAAGAGCAGTTGATTCAGCTTAACAAACAAGAGATTCTCTGCTGATGCGAATCCCTTTCCTAGTTGGCCAGATGTTTGCTCCTTGATTCTGCAATTCTAATATGAGATAAAAAATTTAAATTAATATTAATTGGGATGGTTTTAAGCTTGCTTTTTTCATTTCCAAGAACTGGACTACACTGTGTCTTGAAGGGCATATTTGAAGATATAGATTGATTTAATGAATTAATCTTTTTCAAAGAGACACTTTTCATGAATTGTATAAAATATCTCCTTCCTGATTTGTGGAGATAATTGTGGAAATGACTGAGTTTCTTGTTCACATCCAGGCAAACTCTTCCACATAGATTTTGGGTATATCTTGGGCCGAGATCCAAAGCCTCTTCCTCCTCCCATGAAGCTGAATAAAGAGATGGTGGAAGGAATGGGTGGCACGCAGAGTGAGCAGTACCAGGAGTTCCGCAAGCAGTGTTACACAGCCTTCCTCCACCTGCGAAGGTGAGGGTTCTAAGTGTGCCTCACGGAGGGCCAGAACCAGTGTGGAAACGGGTGTTTCTCGGAAAGACATAATGGCATTTCTCAATATACACTTGCTGCACATAATGCTAAACCCAGCATCAAAGGATATCTAGCTTTCCCACTGATTATTACAGCTATAATCTACCAGTTAAGAAGCTGGCACTATGTGAGACTAGGCTAACCAGGGGGAGTTTTCCTCCATCCTTTCTCCCTGGAGACTGACGGAACAGTATAGTAGCCACTGCACTGGCTTATTAGGTACAGTCAGGATAATTCAACCATTTTATTTTCTAGCACTTTCTCCACCTCAGTTTCCGATGCCATTCAAGATAATTCAGAGTTTTTTTTTCCCTGTCTCTTCAGTGACTCTCGACTTGTTCTCCCTTAAACAAGGTTGATTTTACTCTGTCCTTCTTCAGTGTCACTCTGTGCTGCTTTCATCATGGTTTGATTAAAAAGACTGGGTGACTTAAGTCATCAGGAAAAAATCAAGTCGTGTATTTGAACATGAAGAGAACTCTGACAGTTAGACAAAAGTGACAGGACCACTGGACTCTTAGAGAATTTTCCACCTAATTATGCAAAAGGCATTTTCCCGGTGCAGCAGAAAGCCAAGTGTAAGCCATGCCTGCATCCCCTCTCAGGGTGGGGTGAAGGCGGTATGGCCAGCCTACAGGGCCTGTGCCTCTAACCTCACCACCTACTACGTCATCTGCACATAGCAGCAGTTTTAGTTTTGATTCGTATGTATTTGTTTCTCTTGCCTTATTCTGTTTGCTAGAGCAGCTAATACTAATCTAATACTAATTTTAAAAGAGCAGCAAGAGCAGACTTTCCTGCCTTGGACCTTACCATAGCATTTATTGTTTTATAATTCATAATGGTGTTAGCTGTAGGACTTTGGTAGATGTCTATCACACAGAGGGCCGTGTGCTAAGGTTTTGTCCACAGGGTGGCGCTCCTGGGAGGTTCTCTAGACTTTTAGGATGAGAGGTCCTTAGAGGATGAGTGCTATGCCAGGGTGCCCTGAGGAAGGGGCAGGCAAGAGGTTACAGATGGATAGTTAGAGTGTTGCCCGAGGATGCCAGTCTCACTGAAATCAGAAGGAAAACTGTTTTATAAACTGCTGGTGGAGCATTGGTAATCGGTAGAGTGAGAAAATAGGAACAAGTTCTTAATGGAGAGCTGAGGTTCACAGTCCTAACTACAGACAGCATCACATAGTGACTTAATAACTTCAGTGTGAGTGAATACACACGGCTCCAGGAAAAGCTGGGGTCTTCCTATTACAATTTCTAGGTCTCATACTATGGGATGTTAACTTTTAGAGTTTCCATCTAATAATGACATTCCGCTCGTTTTCAGAAAATATATTCTTTATAAATAAGAACAAAGAGGAATACACTCACGTTCACTAGAGTTTTACAACATTGAAGATCTGTCTTTTTAGATAACAAGTGTATACTTTCTCATGACTACCTAGGTTGCTGTTTAGCCATGGCTGAGTGAGTAGAAGGGAAATAACATCATCCCATGGTCACTCATGAGTGACTCCAAGGAGTCCAACAATAACTTCAGGAAGTACAGTGACTAGCTGCCCATTTACTTACACTAGCTCTTCCTTTGGATTAATAAGGGTCATAAAGTTACAGTTGCCACCACTTTTGAGAGTGTTCTTGATAAGGCAAAGAAATCTGAAATTCTAACTCAGGCTTCCTTTTCTTTCTTGTTCCTTTAGGTATTCAAATCTGATTTTGAACTTGTTCTCCTTAATGGTTGATGCAAACATTCCAGATATTGCTCTTGAACCAGATAAAACTGTAAAAAAGGTAATTTTGTACTTCTTCTTGTATATAACACTGTCTACGTTTCATATATAAAAATGGGTAAAGACTTTAACAGTACATGCTCTCTTTGTGTATCAGCCCATAGATTAATTACAGAAGCTAAGGGTGTGTGTACTTTGATTCACATTTCAGAAACAGCAGACTCTCAAGTCTTCTCTGGCCCTCCTGTTCAGTTCCTTCTGTACTCATCTCTGTACCCACAGTATTAGTCTAGAGAGAACTAGCTCAGTGTGAGAACTGCTCCTCTTCATCCTCAGAGGGTAACTCTCCCTTTAACATTGCCAGCAAGGTGCCTGACTCGGGCACAGGTGGACCATGCACTGGATGCCCTATCACGTAGATGTTTCCTCTGTCGCCTTCCCATCTGTCCCCTCTGTTTCGGATTTTACTGTGTCACTGTAGAGTCCTGCCTTTTGTTTTCTTTGTAAACAACCTATAGCTAACTAGTGAAAGCTACCACATGTGAGCGGTCACTCAGCTGTCCTAACTAGAATGTGAGCAGGAATGGAAGGAAAGGCCGTGGATTGGAATACTTGCCCTTAATCTACTTTCTGGTCGCGGCTTCTGATGAGAGCAGATGGAAGAGAGCTTTATGTGTCCAAAGGCAAAAAGATAATGATGCATATCAATATTCATCCTCAGAGAAGACTGGGCAGTGTTTTAACTCGTAGAAGTATAAAATCTCTGAAAGACAGTAAATAGTGTTCTCCAAGATAGAGCTGCGGGGCATTAAAAGTGGTGACTCACACAGCAGATCACAGCTGACCCAGTGGACTTTGGAAAATTAAGTTCAGCTGTGATTGAACAGGAAGGAGACCAATTCTTTCCTTGGTTTAGCAGGCTAGGAGAAGAATCTGAATAGAGGTATTTCATTTAGTCATTTAAGAAAATAAACTCTTAAAGGGTTCCTGTTTTATTCAGACAGATGATACACTGGCCTTTCCATTTCTTCTTTTATCCGGTCAACAATATTCAATGAAGTTTCTTTTTGTTTCAGAGGAGATAAACTGATTATGTGTCCTATTTTTGTCTTTTTATTTTTACTTTATTGACTAAAGCTCATCCATCAGGAAGTATAATTGATTGATGAAAAACTCCTGAGCTGTGAAGGATGCCTACACCAGGCTTCACGTGATTCCCGTGTTCTGTTTGCATCTGCTCCATTAAGGACCTCTTTTGTAGTTTCTTTGAAACTCATGTATCATGTCTCCTTCATGTTCAGTCTTCCCTGGGTGTGGGCGTTCAGAAGTTATTTGGGAAATTTCTGGCAGTGTTTTTCAGACTTGCGATAGACAGTGGTTTCTTGGACCGAGTAAGCCGGGCCCTAGACAGCGGTTTCTCTGGCCATTTATGCTGTGCCATAGACTGGATTTTCGCTGCCCATTAAGCCGTGTCACATGCAGTGATATCTTTGGCTCTTCAGCCATGCCATCGGCAGTGGTTTCTCTGGCCAGTTCTTGTTTTTACTGCGTCCTCTGTTTGTACCACCACCTATTTCAGGGAGTCATGTGGCTCTCTTCCCGGCTGTCCTTGGGGCACTCACTGTTTGAAAGCGCAAAGCAGTTCCCTTCATGAAAACTGAGCCAGCAAGCAAATTTGATAGATTTTTTTTAGACTAGTAATTCCTACCACTTTATTTCAGTTGAAAGAACTTTAAAAGGCATTTTGCCATGTTTTCTTGAAACTGTATTTCATAACAGATGTCTTTGCTTTCTGATCTTTTATCAAAATGTGCAGTATCCAGTTAAATGTAGACTTAACACTGTCATAACAGTACTTGAAATGGTTGTTGTAGTTGACTAAAATTTGTTTCACATTAGTTGAGTTGCTCTTTCCAAAGAAGTAGATTTTATACTTTGGTAAAGTAGTGGTTCCCACCATTACTTCGTGTTGCTCGTTGGACAGCACACCAGCTAGGAGAATACAAAAGTGTGTATGAGGCTCTCTGTTCACAGGAGGGCAGGTCAGATTGCCTGATAGGCCCTAACATTTCCTGTGTTTGACCTCTTACAGTAAGTAACAAGCTTTATCATTCTTTGGGAAATGATTTCTTGCATGTAACATTTTGTTATTCAGATTCATTTGCTTGAACACACGATTGGCCTAAAATGTGAAATGGAGTTAACAGGGCTCAACCCCTAAATGTGGGCTTTGGCCTTTACTCAAACAGCAGCAATAGGAAGTTCTCTCTGGCATGGACCTTCAAGAATTCGCTGATCTTTATCTAAAGTAAATCCTAAGACCCCCCAGTTCAGAAAGCCTGCTACAAACTGGGGGACAAGAATGCTGTAGAGACAGGGAACATAAAATAGGTTTGGTTACGTTTCCTTAGGCTGTTCCATGCCTTCACAGACTTGATGAAATACACACAAGTTCCCTGTTCCATTGGATCTTTGCTTTCAGAAGGAGAGCTCTAATGTTACCTAAATACTCATGTTATAGATGAATGTGTGCACCTTTCTGTTAAGGTGGGATATGCACAAAGGTCACCACCTTGAAGCTTGTGTTGGGGAGCTATCCCTCCCTACAGGCCAGGAGTTAGTGGACCATCATCAGCTGTAAACATCGCAAGTTACCTAGTAGTTGTGAGGTCAGTGTGCCAAGCAGAGTTCAGTTATATGAGAAGCTCACTCAAAACTGTCATAATTCTTTTAAAGCCAGTTACTTGGAACAAAGACTGTCAAGTAGTTTAATCAATAAAAATATACTTTGATAAAATTAAGTATTTTGTTATTAATATGACCAGGGCATAGTGGATTAAATAAGTTCCAGTAATGAGCAAATTGATCCTATTAGTTTATTACCTAAGTATAATATGTGTTTTTATAAATATTGAAATGTATGTGTTATTACTGAAATTATATGAAAAGCACTTTTGGATTCGCAAGACAGTTCAGTAGGTAAAGGTGCTTGTCACCAAGCCCTATGACCTGAATTTGATCCCCAGAATCTATATGGTAGAAGGCAAAAATTGTTTCCCGAAAGTTATCCTCTGCCCCCCCCCACACACACACATATGTGGGAGTATGCTAAATAAGAAATAAGCAAATGAACACACATACACATTGGAAAGCTGAGGCAGGAGAACTTTGAGTTCCAGGCCAGCCTGGGTTATGTAGCAGATTCTGTACCAGTGTGTGTTACATAATGAAACAATATCTCAGAAAAAAATTAGCAAATTAAAAACTAAAAGTACACAGAACACAGGCGTCCTCACTGCCCGTTTGATGCGTGTTAAGGACCTGCTGTCTGTAGATCTGCTCTGCTTAACTGAAAACACCAATCCTGCGCTAGGCTGTGCTGCTGCTTTTCTCTCCCTGAGCGGCCTCCATGCTTTCCCGTCCACTTCTTGCTCACTGCGGAGTCTGTGAGCTGCTGCTGGTTTGTAAAGCCATGCCTTGCTGTCATTAGGATATTAGGAGATATTAGGAGAATCCATTTCCTGTGCACAGATACCGTAGTAAGAGAGACAGACAGCAAACAGGATAACGTGAGTAAAAGTCCAACTTACTAGATAATGGTGAATGATAAGGGTGAGAAAAGGGAGTGGGGGTGGCATCTTGACCTGGCCGTGGAGTTGGTGATTTTAGCTGTAGCCAAGAAAAAGGCTCCACTGGGAAATATAGAATCTTGATGAGAGAATTTGGAGGAGACATTTCATAAGCCTGCAGCGCTGGACTAAGATTTCTTACTATAGACATACGTGTACATTACTTGAAACAGAACGTATGCTCCTGAACAGTCCTTAATTTGGTGACTAGAGATGGTGAGTTGAAAAGATGATCTCATCTTCTCGGCGTTTCAGATCTTCCTAGCTCTTTAAAATGTCTAGCTAGGCCGGGCGGTGGTGGCGCACGCCTTTAATCCCAGCACTCGGGAGGCAGAGCCAGGCGGATCTCTGTGAGTTCGAGGCCAGCCTGGGCTACCAAGTGAGTTCCAGGAAAGGCGCAAAGCTACACAGAGAAACCCTGTCTCAAAAAACCAAAAAAAAATAAAAAAATAAAAAAATAAATTAATAAAATGTCTAGCTGTCTTCGGAGGGTTGGGGGGAAGGCACTAAAGAAGATGTTTAATGGATCCACATATAAACACGACCACTTAACAGCCAGTACCTTGTCATTCCTCTTCCCTTTATTTCAGTAATTAAAAAGGAACCTCTAAACTTTGATGCCAAGTTTATTCAGCAATTTAAGGCACTGTTTTCTATTGGAGAATTTAATGGACACATTCTTTAAATTGATTTCCTACTAAACTTTAAAACAAAAGAAATTATATATATTACAAGAAGCTATAAAAAGCTGACTGCATTTGAGGTACCTTTAAAATTAAATTACCCGTGCTTCCTGTTGGATTACCCATGACTCCTGTTGGATCAGCCTGTAGACATCAGATATCCACTCCTGTGCAGTATGGGAGACACTAGGCTTTGGTTTGCTTCCACAACAGCTTGTTTAAGCAGTTTCCAGTGTGGTTCTCCTGTAGCCATGGTTGGGTGGGGGTTTGCTTTTCTTCTGTTTTTAAAGTTACTCTTTTAAATCCTCTTCTATTACACTAAGGAATTTTGGTTTTGTATTCTAATGCAGCACAAATAAATGAGCTCATGAAAAAAAAAACATAAGTCAAGACTTTTCCTTTCATCTGGATGAATCAAATTTGTTCCTTTGTTGTAGTTATTTTTGCGATTACATTATTAAGAAGTTGCTACAGGGAAAAACATTCTCTCTGCTTTATTTGTTATTTAACTTTGAGATAGGATTCTGTGTAGTTGAGGCTAGCCTTTAAGTCATGATTCTTTTGCCTTCATCTCCCAGAGTAACATGAACTTATTCTAGCTTTCTGAAAAGAAGAATTTAGTGAGGAAAGTCTATAGTTTATTTAATTGAAAGTTGCTGCTGTGTAAGAGATTTTGAACACTAAATTATTTTTATTCGAAGGTATATCTACATTAGCTTGTGTAAAATTGAACACTGAAAAAATACTTACTTAAACAAAACCATTGTGCTTCTTAGTATAAAAATGTGTTTCAGTGCTTTATTGGAGAAATTATCCTGCAAATTTAAGAATTGTTAAGATGTATATATATGATTAAATATACCAAACTTAGGCTGTATAATTCTGGTATGGTGCAGAAACTTTAGGCTAATCCATGGTTTTTATTTTATTAAATTCACATTTAGTAAATTGTTCTCTGTAAGGAGAAGACTAAATTGGATTGTTACCAGGAGCAGGGAAAATTATACCATTGTTCAGAGATGGGAGTTTGTATTGCCTGATGCAGGTTGCGGGGGGTGTAGAATGGTTTTGGGGTTGCTCGGTGCATCATTTGGAGACGGGTGTGTGCATATTACATTCAGTGAAAGCTCTCGGCTGCCACGTGCATTACAAGGAGGGCGCGAGCGCATAACTCAAAAACAAATAGAGGCCCCAAGCAAAACAATCTCCTGTGCTTTCCCTGCCTGAGACTGTTGTGTCTGGATGTTAGGACTTTCCAATATTACGGTCACTAGGGACACCATCGCATATGTGGCCCATTGGTGACTAGAATGTCTGTGCAGCATATAGCTGAACCTATTTTGGCTCAAGTAGGCTTTTAGATCATTTGAGCATCTGGTAGTGGTAAAGTAGACTCCTCAAAATATAATTACCCACTGTGAAAATGTTATTGCTGGCTAAGTGACTCTTTTGGAGAAGCTATTTCTTGAAAATATAATGGTTGAAGTGGGTCTACTGTGGTACAAGATTGCAAGTGGATCTTCAAGAAACAGACAATTTGGGCATTCCCAAAATGGGGAAATATTCTGAATGTTTGGATATCTTTTAGATGTTCTTTTATAATGCCTGTACTGAGTGTTAGAGTAATCTATTTCACAACAGTGACCAAGAATGCAAGTGGCACTTGTAAGGCAGGGTACGAATAAGTATTACTGGGTTTCCAGCATCATACATAAGCAGAGTACCTGTGTAACTTTGAAAGGCAGATAGCAATGGATGAACTTTTCGGTTTATGGCTTTTTGCTTCAAGGCAGTTTCCAGATTGTTTGTGTAAGTATAAGTAAACGTGCCTAAAACTGAGCCAAGTGTTCAACTGTGCTTAGTGTTTGATGGAACCTCAGCCAGTTTAACTGCCTACCTGCTAGGATGATTCTTAACATCAACACAACAGAATTTGCAGTCTCTGTTCCATACCATCCAGAATGTGTATGTTAATAGGTCTGTTAACAGGTCCATAAATGTGATGCGAAGCCAGTGAACACAAAGGCAGTGAGTGGAAGCACACTGAGATGATACATGCGCCATGGACCCCTAGGAAAGCTGAGCAGTTGCTGGTGCACACGTGAACGAGCTTAAGGGAAAGCACATGAGTAGTGTCTGGACGTGTGAGTACAAAGGGAGAGAAAGGCAGAGTGAAAGCTGTAGAGCCGGAAGTGTGGAGAGAAAGGCAAAGTGTTAATGTATGTATTGAATGTAGTGCCAGTTAATGGAAGGTATGTAATCTGAAGAACAGAAGCTGCAGCTTGGTGAACTAGCAGACTCTTAGGAAGGTAGAGGGCAATGCCCGGTGGCCTAGCACGGGTCAGGGAGAGCAGTACTAATTGGCTGCCTTCGTGTAAACCTCATTAAAGAAAATGGTTCGTATTTGGTAAGGAACACTCTATGCCAATTATATACTTTCTTCCTGCAGTACAGGGACTTGAGGTAACTACACAAACTTGGTAACTTAGGCTAGAATTTTATTTTGATCCTTATGCTTTTTGATTTTTTTCTTACGTTTCTTGAAATAGTACCATAGTTGTCAGACATCCTGCCACAGAGACATCTGAAGGAGCATGGTTGTCATTGTGTGGGGTCCAAATGAGAGAATCAGATCACTGAGGACAAGCCCTCTGAAGTGCCACCCTGTCCTTCAGTTCACATGTGCTTTTCTTTTATGTCTCTGTCCTGGGCTGTGGAATCAAGCCACAATCTGTACTTCCACACTGCAGCTTGCTGTGGCTGTGTGCTGCGTTTCCTCTGCTTTCTCCTATTCAGATTGTGTTCTGTAGATAATAACTCCCATAAATAACTCCCTACTCATGCTTTTACTAGCAAACCTAATAAACTTAGCAAGGCACCAAAACCCAAACCAAAGAAACAGGAAACAGGAAAGTAGATGCAGGGTTAGGGGACTAGCTGGGGGAAAAAGGTAGTTTACAGGAGTGGGAGGCAGCTAATCGGATAATGGAGGGCGAATTTGATGACTACAGTATTGTCAAAAATAAAAGGAAATACAAAATTAAGTAGTTTGTCTACTTGGAAATCCTACTTTCTTCCATTCTGCATTAAAACAGTATATATGGGTCATTTACAATAGAGGATTTGTGCAGGGACATAAGACTATCTGGAAACACACACCTCTTCACCAATTAAGGGTTCCTATGGCAGCAGGTCATCACAGGGTCAAATGAGAGACTTTGTGTACTGCTTATAGGTACATCCAAAATAGTTCTTCAGTCACACTGGCTTTTATATTTGAGGAAAAACACAGATGCATGTATATGCATTCATGCATACACTAATTTTTCTAGTACTCAGTACTGTTGAAAATGAACTATGCCTTAAAATATGAACTAAAAGATACGTGTCTTTGGACATTATAGACCCATTGAAATAATCCCTTACCAAGATCAGGGGGCTGCTGTGGAAAAGGCTTTTTTAGATAGAACATCTCTTTATTTTGCCAGTGATTGATGCGCTTCTCGTGAACTATGACCATCAAGGTGTGTGTGGGTCGGGAGTTGTTAATGTGATCTCACCCTGCAGTGTCTATTTCTGTCACTCAGTAGCTCTTGAGCTAGAATGCTCAAGTATAAAGTGCAACTTTGAGCTAAAGTAATGGCATTTCTGTTCTTCAAAGGAATCAGTGTCTGTTAGTGGAAGCAAGGCATGAGGAGCTCCTTATTGGCATAACTCTTGGCATCTTACTGATGTCTGTCAGGTTGACTCTTTCTCTGCAGAGCATGTTCCCGACATGTTCCATTGAAAGGTTGATGTTGTCTGGGGTTCTCTCCAGGTGCAGGATAAGTTCCGTTTGGACCTGTCGGATGAGGAAGCTGTGCACTACATGCAGAGTCTGATTGACGAAAGTGTCCATGCACTGTTTGCTGCGGTGGTGGAGCAGATCCATAAGTTTGCCCAGGTAAGTTCTCCAGTGCTGTGTGCCCGTTTCACCCTGCCAGGTCCTAAGGAGTCATCAGAGATACTCACCTGCTAGCGACATTCTTATCCTTCCGGGTTCTGTTTTTCCATTGAGCCTTAATGACATCTTGGCAGTAGGTGAAGAGAGCATCTTGAAATCATATCATTTCTCCATAGAGGAGCATTGTAGAACCCCTTCCTAGAAATCTTTTACCCATGTAGTCTATTACAGCTCCCCTTTGAAACTTCTAGGTTTGACAGAAGTCTTGGCACGTGGACTTAGATACTTTAGGGTTTTGGTAAATGCTGCAGAATAAGGAAAGGAGTTTAGAATCCAGAGAAAGCCATCTGTACCCATCACAGAAATGGAGAAGTATCTCTTGTGTATAAGGAAACTTGTTTGGCAGCCCTGGATGATAACCTTCAGATTTGATGTCTTGTATGAATTTCATAATGAAGATCATTATGAAAATGGCTGTCAGAGAAGTCAGGCTACTTCTCTTGTGAAGTCTTTCCTTCCTCTGTGTATTCACTGAGTCTCTGTTTTTCTCTCTCAAGTTCAAGGTCTTTGTGCAGATCCAGCAGTATCTAGTATGTCACCAAGCCTTTCCTGTTTCTTTAGTTATTTCTTTACTACTCCTTTTCTGTTACTTCTTGAAGAGTGTTTTAATGTAGGTTTTCTTCGTTTGATAATATCTTGAATAATAAAAGCGCGCTTTTTTTTGTGAGCTTTCTCTGTATTTCAGTCTGTTTCTATTGATTCTCCCCTTTATTCTAAATTTTCTGGTCAGATATGCCCTGGCATCTGTGAAGATTGTGTATGATCTCTTCTGTGTTGGATTTGTGCACATGTTCAGAATACCTGTGGCAGGCAAAAGTCTGACAGTGTACTGCTAGTAACTTTGTATTTTTTTCCAGTTGTTTGAAAGTTGCTGTGTCTGGTTTTAAGCATTCACAGCAGTGTCAAACATAATAATATAAATGCTTGATTATTTCCTGAACTTGGGTCCATCAGACGATGAACTTGAGCTTTAGGTGTCATTTGGTCTTAACAAAATTCTCTGATGAAGCCAGCTTAGGTAGAGGGACCAACATCAACTAATGTCCATCCAGAAGAGAAAATCACCTTGTGTAAGGATTGTTGGTATTTATCTTTAAAGCTTTAAGTCTTAGACTTAGACATGTGTTATCATTTTGAGTTCTGTCAACAAATAAGTAGAAAATAAAATATATACTAATTTTTGAGCACCTAAGTAAATGTCCTAAGTAATAGAAATTTCCACAAAATCCCTTTATGAATTTATGATTTTCTTCTACAGCTATTAAGTGGCCTTTGCTCTTCAGCTGAGTATGTGAGAACAGAGGTAGCTGGACTGTTGAAGCTTTGCTGTTCCTCTTACAATAAGTAGCAGAGATTTTCTAATGTTTGTATTTTGTTTTTACTGTGTGACGTGGCACAGTCGTCCCTCCAGGGTCCATACTTTTGCCTCATGTTCTGTGATTTTGAAGTTTCCTTGGCCAGTAAAACTCAGTTCTACTGGCTGTATTAATCATGCTTACCATAAGTTCGAAGCCACGTAGCTGTGACTGTTCTTAACTAGCCACATTCTAAGCCAAGCACTAAGATCCTTCGGGGTACCCAGTGCACGGACTCCGTATGTGTAGTTACTACTGTCTTGCCTCTATAAAGAATGTGCCTCTTTGTGTATAATAGCCAATCTGTTTGGAACATGAAGCATCAGCCTACTTTCTTTTCTAGATGCAAAATAACTTTAAAAGAAAAAAAAGTAGATGCTGTTCAGAGTTCCCATTATGTAGTCCTCATTTCACCATTAGGCTTGAAGAACAGCAGTGTACAATTTCTCATGGAACAAAACAAAACACTGAGTTCTGTTACCGGTGAAAGTCTTCTCTAAAAACCATTTTGTTTTAATTTAGAATTTTTCTGAAGAGCCAGATGATTCCCTAAGCAGCAGTTTAAATAACACATTATTTAGAAGTCTGATCATTGTGTCCCACAAACAGTGATGTGTCAGCCCGTGTCCCACATGTGTTCCTGATCCATTTAGCTTATATGAGGAATAAACAGACAACAGTCGTAATAGCTGAGAAACAGTCACAAAAGAGGCAATAGCCGCCTGTCAGACGCCTGTGTGTACCAGCGCTGATGTGAGCTCGCTGCATTACCTCACGTGATTGTGATGCCTTGTGGCATACATTCACCATCTGGAAAATTGAGGCCAATAGGTAACATGCTCCAGGTGCATACCTGTCAGTAAAGGTTTTTTGTGGCTGTGTACTCAAGCTTTACTTTATTAGACATGAGTAGAGTTTGTTAGGAATAGGGTTATTTTTATTATTATTACTTACTTGTAAGTAAAAAAAATATTTTCATCTTTTCCACCCTCATTTTCTGACCATCAAAAGTAAAAATAAATTTTCAGGCATGAATTTGCATGCCTTTAATCCTAGCACTTGGGAGGCAGAAGCAAGTAGATTTTTGTGAATTGAAAGCCATTTGGTCTATGTGTAGAGAGACCCAGGACAGCCAGCACTACATAGAGACCTTGTCTCAAGAAACAAAAAATTAAATTAAAAATTTTAAAACTGCTCAAAAGCCACAAGAAAAAAAATGTAATACAGAAAAGAGCTGCTCGTATAGTTAATCAGAAGCAAATACTGTAAATGTGGGACAGCACTGATTTGCCTGTTGGCAAAACCCATCCTGAATGTCTCTGGCCCATGCAGCTCTACCCATCACTTGCTACATGGCCAAGGCATTGAGGTCCTCCACCTGCTTCATTACTGTGAAGGCAGCCCCCTGCCTGCCTGATGGGTGCCAGCTAAAATCTCCTGAATATTTTTCTTTTATACAGGTTCCACTTACCTGTATTAGAAAGGTTTTTAAGCACTTCTGTGTGATCCTGGGAGGATGTCTGTCTGTCCCTGTTTGCCTCCTCACCTGCCTTAACTAAAACCAACTTCTACTTGCTGTTCTCTTCCCCAGACTTGTATCACCTCAAATTCTTTTATTTTATTTCTGAGATTATAATACTATTACATTTCTTCCTTCCTTTGCCTCCCTCCAAACCTTCCCATATTTCCCTCCCTGCTCTCCTTAAAATTCATGACCTTAAAATTAATTTTTTCATTAATTGTTATTATATGCGTACATGTATATACATATATATTCCTAAATACAACTTGTGCAGTCTATATAGTGTTAGTTGTATGTATGTTTTTGGAGCTGTCTGTTTGGCAATGGGCTCTTCCCTGGGGATGTTTCCAGCATCCCTCCATTGAATATAGTTCTTTGTGTAGGTTGAGGCCTCGTAAGCTTTTCCCTGTCAAGGTTGGCATGTTCATTGGTTCCATCTTGTTCAGCTCATGTTTGGGCAGTCATGTTGGTGAGACTGTGGATGTAGCTTCTGATGCTACTAGGAAACACAATCTCAAAGCAACTCCCTCATCCTCTGGCTCTTAGAATCTTTGTGTTTCCTCTACTGCAATGTTTCCTAAGCCTCAGGTGTGGGGTTGCATAAGTCCTTTTTAAGATGGCTCTTCAGGACTATAGGGAGTTGAATGCTTGGAACCAGCTCTCATGCTTAGTGTTCTTAATCTTTTTTTTTTTTTTTCATCAACAGACACGTTTGAAGTGTTTTAAAAAATCATTTGAGACCATCTGTTCAGTTACAGAGTTTTTCTCACACACACATAAAAACATACATAAACACGCATGGGGATTCATTTCTGAAGTGCTTCCAGGATCTTCAGACTGTTAGCATGTCAGTGTGGGTCTTTTACAGTTTGCCTTTTCCCAGCATTTTCAATATTTATCATGTGAAAGCTTTTAAGAAGAACCTTGTAGATTTCATGACACTCCCTCTCCACAGTGTTGCTCTGACCCCAGCCTTTGCTGTGCTGGGAGTATGCTTCCTGCTGGTTAGAGGACTCTTGAGTTTGAGTTAGTTCCAGTGTGTTAGGACCTCTCTATTGGATTGGAAACGTCTGTGTTATTACCCATAGAGCCCACCCTGGTTCTTGCCACATGGTAAGTTCCAGATAATGCATACAATTCTGTTTGTATTGGGGACCATCCTTTAGAGAGTTCATTTCTCTGATAGAACCTTTAATGAAAATACTTAAATTGCTTCTGAAAATATAAATTATTTCTTTTATTAGTATAAATAAACATTTTACATATTCTTACTTAAATTGATGCTTTAAGTTGTATCCGATTAAATTTAGTCAGAATGTTGGCAGTTTCAAATCTACACAGGCGTCTATGCACTGCAACGCTTGACAGTAAGATTTCTCTGTCAGTTCCTGGGAGATGCAGTCCATAGGCACTAAAGGTCTGAGGGGTGTGGATGATACTGGATGCGTCCATCTTGAACACAGCTGTGCACTGGCTTTGTTTTTTCAGGACCGCATTAGGTTTGGTTTGTAGACCAATGCAGAATTCAGCACTTGCATTCTGTAAGAAATGGCGGGTATTCAGTTGTTTCAAAAATATGGCCCTGAGATTAAGCTAAGCATGCTTGCTGTTTGGAGTGTAATTTAGCATGGGTTTGCCTTCCAGTGCTGGGTGGAATTTTTTTTTCTCCCACATTATAATTTGTCATCTTAATCTTGTGCTTACAGTGAGTCAGCAACTCCTCCCCCAAACATTCTCTCACATAAACCTATTTCTCAAGCCTCAGGAATCCCATACATGGTCAATTACATCCTGATCCTCTTTCGGGGTATTTAGCAAAGTGATTAAGTAATTTTTATTAATTGTTGTTTAATCTTTTCTCATGAAGAGTGAAGTAAATTGTTTTTGTTTGTTTTTAATTTTAATAGTACTGGAGAAAATGAAGGTGGATTTGGCCCATCACGATGCCTGGCTCAGTACGAAAACACATGAGAAGCCACTGCTGTGTATGCTAAAGACATCGGAGAAGTGAACAAGGAGGAGACGTGTCCGGAAGTTACATTGTCTTCTTGGACGCCACTGTTAAATCTTGGATAGAGGGTTTGTTTAAAGCTACTGTGTATCAAGCAGGAGTAGCTCGCATCTGTAATTCCAGAACTCTGGAGGCTGAGGCAGGACCGTTTGCCACATATTTGAAGCCAACCTCAGCTACATAATGACTTCTGGGCCTGCCAAAAATCACTGTATATATTTGTCTTATAATGTATAAAGATAAGAAGAGAATTATGTATATGTTTTTAAAATGACAGGGAAGTTCTATTATGAAACAGTAAAGCATTTAGCCTCTGAATCTGAAATGCCATTTTCCTTTTCCATATGCATATGGATTTGTTTTCCAGTTTTGAAGCTGGTTTTTCTCCTCTCTTCTCTCTTTTCCTCATTCTCTTCCTCCCTGTCCCCAATTTTGTTCATTGGTTTATGTATAATTTACATAATGTTTTGCTTTTACATTTTCTCCAAGTTTTATACATTACAGCACATTCTTTTTACAGTTGAATAATTTTTTAGAAAGCTTTTTGTGGACAGGGGGTAGTGAGAAAGCAGGACTCCAGTAGGCAGCATTGGCCCGGCCCTGGCCCTGGCCCTGTGTCCTGTGCCCTGTGCTCTGTGTCCTGTCTGCCCCTTCCACAGGCAGCACTGAGAAGGTGATAGAGTGGGATATGAGAACGCAATAGGAACAGTTGTGAATCAGTTGCTTCTGCCTATAGACAGATGGAGAGAGGTACATGGTCAAAGGAGTAGGGTAAGGGCTGGGGAGAGGGGTGAGGGAAAAAAAATAAGAAAGGCTTGTTTCTCTTAGAACTATAAATATTGAGGTTTTGTTTTATAAACTACAGTTCACAGCTCTCCTGAGTTGTACATATGTAAAGTGGAAGGTGAAAATGTGGGGTGACTGTAGATACTATTACTCAATGGGAGGTTCTATCACAATCATGTGACACAATATACATCTTCTTCTGCAATGAATTCTGAAAGGTTTTTACATGTATTTGAGTAATGTAGAGATGGGAGCGCATGCCCTAGCACTTGTGTGATGGTTAGAGGGCAGCCTTTAGGAGGTGGCTTTCTTCTTCTACCTGTGTGTTCCAGGGATCATACTCAGGTGGCCAGGCTTGGTGGCAAACACTTTTCTTTATTCAATGAACCTTCTCTCTAGCCCAATAAATTATTTTTCTATGCAAACTGAGATTTGAAATCTTTTTTTAAATAGCTCAAGCATGTAATGCATTCTTTCAAAGCAGAATGTTTGCCTTTCAAGACTAGAATTCCCAGCAATCTATCCAGCTTTTTTCTGAAGAATTTTGAAGAAAAGGAGCATCCACGGTGATAGAGGCCCTCAATTGCACCTACAAGTTCATGTATTGTAGTCAGGTGCATGTGTAAGGAAAGTGAGTATTTCTTACTTAAGACCCAATAAATATTAAGTATCCAATAACAGGATGTATAAAGGTTAAATTACTACAGTTTCTGAGAATTCCATTAATGATTATTTCTCACAGTTGTAGAGCAAGCATCCAGCTACATGATCGCTAAGACAGTGTCCCTGCGATTCTTTGTTGTATATTATCCTCATCATCACAATTTGTATAAAACACTCGTGCAGATTGGAAAACTGATAAAGAGGAAAGGATCGTTTAAGTCATCATTAGAACTTGTGCCTAAAGTCATCGGCCAGCTCCCCCTCTCCTCTCCTTCATGTATCAGTGCTGTTTTTCATCATCAGGAGTCTTAACCCTTCTGTGGTCCCTTCTGAGCCCTTGTCTCCTCTGACTGGCCCTGTTGATAATGAAGGCTCCACGTCTGGACAAGATTTCCACAGCTTCATAATTAGCACATTGGAGAGCTGGACATTTTCATTATTTTTTTTATATCTCCTGTCTCAGGGTTGTTGGGCCTTTTCTGTACAAGGCCAGCCATCATGGTAAGTATCTTCAGCTTTGAGAAGTTCATGGAGGACTTATGCCTGCTATGGCACAGGAGACCACAAACATGTAAACAAGTGGCCATGGTCAGATACTGAGCTCTGGCTGTAACCTACTGAGCATTTTGGAGTTGATGGTCAGATGAAATTGTTTCATCTTGCTGATCTTTACAAACTCAATATTGTATAGATAGAAGCATGTGCCAGGCAGGACTCAGGAAATGATTTTTGCACTACTGTGGAGTTCTGTGCAGGCGAACAGTGCTGAGTGAGACTTGCTTAGGCTTGGCTCTACCTGGACTGCTTCCCCAGTGCCTGGTGTTTGGTGCAGTAAGCCAGACCTGATGAGTCATGTTTCTCTCTGATGTAGGCTTACCGCCTACCACCCGCAGCCACGGTCTGTCTTCAGAGAAGCACCTTCAATTCAGTACCTGCCCTTCCTCCTAGAGCCCAAACAACCTGTGAAACATCATTTTAAAAATTGGGTTTGGTATTTTTAAAATGTAAACTGAACATACAGTACTGCAGTTCAACTCTTTGTTATTTCCTTGTGCAAATATATCTACATAAGGACTTGCATGTCAATATTCTTTTTCAACTTCCTTTACTTCAGATATATATATATATATATATATATATATATATATATATATATATATATTAGATTTTTGAGACACAGCCTCACTATTAGCTGGAGCTGGCTTGTAACCTCCTTTATAGTGTGGGCTGCCCTCAAGCTTTCTACCTGTCTTCATTTCTTTTCTGTTGCTATGACAAAATAGCATCAGGTACAAAAGGTGTGTTTTAGTTCACACTTCAGGGCACATTCCATCATGGTGGGAAGTGAAGGCAGCAGGAGCTGCAGCTGCAGCAGCTGGTACTGCACCAAAGTCAGCAGGATGCCTTGAGTGCACCTGCTAGTGCTCAGCCGGCCTGAGTGCTCCTGCCAGTGCTCAGCCGGCCTGAGTGCGCCGGCTAGTGCTCAGCCGGCCTGAGTGCGCCGGCTAGTGCTCAGCTGGTCTGCTCCGCTTATCATCCAGAACTTAATCAAATCTTTGCCTTTCTCCAGAACGTAAGGTTTAGAGCTTCACAGAACACTGACTCGATTGGAACAGCTGGAGGAGTCTCACTGTACCAAGCCATCAGAGGATGAGTGCTGAGGATGATGGAAGATCTTAGTAAAGAGGTGGTGGCAGTGGTCTGCTCTGTTAGTCAGTCTTGAATTTCCTGAGCAGGGAAACCAGGGTAAAGGAAAAACTGCCTTTGTGGAGGGCTTCAAAAAAAAAAAAACCTCAGGCCAGATGTGGCGATGTCACCGCCAGGTCCAGATTGGACTTGGCCTGTCAGATATTTCTGGATTTTCTGAATTCGATAGTGCATGTTGGAGAGACCCTTGATGAGGAACGGGTGGGATGTATGCTGAGGTCCTTTCAGAATAAGCCAACTTTCACGCTAAACTACACACTAATTTTTAACAACTGAAATTTCAGATGAGTGAAGAGATCAGCTGTTGGAAGATCACATACTTTCTTGGTCAGATGGTTTGGTAATATGGTAAGAAAGCTTGACACTGATTAACTTGAAATTTCTGGGTTTTCTGCAAGGTGTAGAGCAAGCATTACAGCCCAAAAAGCATATTGGTTTGTTCCGTGTCTTTACATTGATTGAAGTAATTTTGACAGGAACCTCCCAATTATATTTGCAAAGAGTATTTGAACACCTAAGACATTTGATAGGAAGTGTATTTTGGGGTTAGAAGAAGATCTTTTCTGCTAGAATTAGAACTATAGTCCTCTAAAGCAACAGAGTGACTTATTAGCCTGTAAGGCAGTTTGCTTTTTCAATTTGCAAAATCAATTACTAGTCTACGTTTAAGAATTTCTACCAAAGTGACAGTTACCATTAATTTTGCCTTTTATAGTTTTTTAATGTGACAGTTATCTATAATTAAACTGTTATGTGAGATATTTACTACTGTAGTGTTAATATAATGCCCTTAAATATTTGCATAAGGTACATAAGCACATTTTCCTTAGGGTGTAACCCCTTTTACATTTCACTGAAATGTTCATTTATATTGTTTTTTTATATTTTTATTCTTTGAGAATTTCACGCATGTATATAATGTGTTTTAATTATATCCACTCTCCCCTCCAGCTCCTCTGGATTCCCCTTCCAAATATGTTGTCTCCTTATATTTTATGTACTTCTGAGTCTTATGCATGCATACATGCATGAGTGTTGGGCCATCCATGGAGAAAGGGCAGCCTGCAGTGGCCACAACCTGAGAGAAAATGACTTTCCTATCTAAAAGAACCATCAGTTCCCAATAGCTCCTCAGCTCACAAGCACTGCACCACAATCCTTGATGGAATTTTGGCCGGCAAATCCTGTATAGGTAGTTGCAGCTACTGTGAGTTCATGTGAGCAAGAGCCATGTCCTGCCAGGAAGATGACATTCCGTCTCATACTCCCAACTCTTAACCTTCTTCCCATTTCCGCTTCCAAAATGTTTTCTGAGCCCTTGGAGATAGTGATACAGATGCCCCATTTAGGACTAAGGACTCACGGTCTTTTATTCTCATCAGTTTGTCCAGTTGAATATGCATTGGCTGTTAAAAAAAGAAAAAAAAAAGTTTCTCTGGCTGTGGTGGAAAGCCCATACTTACGAGTATAAATGACCATTTCACAAAATAACAGTAGTAGACCCCACCAGGATCTCCGGAGCCTTGGGCTTTTTTGCCAGGTAGAGGACAGTAAAGAGATCATTCATTTAAACAGTCATAGATAGTGGTAATGATACAACCAATGACGCAAGGTGTAGGGCAAGTGCAGGAGGGAAATCCTGTAGATGAGAAAGTGCCATGCCAAGAGGATTAATAATTCTCCCATTGTAAGGAGAGGGCTTCTGGGCAAGGCTCCCCAAGTGAAAAGGAGATGCAGGGGGTATGTGGAAGAACGAAAGCTCCTGGAATGATCAAAAGTATTTCCTTGTGGCACCTGGTTAAATGCTGTGTCAGCCCCCACCACATTCAGATGTTTCATGAATTTCGCCTTCTGTCCAGTTTCGCCCAATAGAAAGCATAGCAGCTCTGCTCATGGGCCCAGCCAATCCAGTTTCCTGTGACATAGTCACATACACAGTTCCTTTCAGCAGTGACACGTTCCTCTTTCCCTTCTCTAGCAACCTTGTTTTGTACATACATGGACACACACAAACACACACACACACACACACACACACACACACACACACACGCACATTCTCTCTCTCATGGTGGGTCGAAAGAAAGGAGCTTAAGTGTTCACATGCACCGCTCTCATTCATGTCTCCATGTGAGAAGGTCTAATACTGGGCTTCATGTGGGTTTTCAAGGCACTGCCTCTAGTACCTTTCCCTTCCCTTGGTACTTTTCCTGCAGTTAACACAGATTGCCCATTTCCCATATTCTAATTATTGGAGAATGTTTATGATTATTAAAAATAACTTGTCACTGAAATCCATCACATGAATGAAGCTTTTCCACAGATTATTTAGAACTTAACCTTTGCTGTATCATTGAGATTTTAAGTTTTAAAAACTCATAAGCACCTGGGAGAGGAAAGGGGGACATTTGAACCCCTAATTTATAAATGTTCTGAAGGCTCTTCCTAGTCTTCCCAGTTACAGCAGACAAAAGTACACTTTAGGCTTAAGCTAATTGGTTTTCCATCACTTTTTTTTTTTTTTTTTTTTTTTTTTTTGGTTTTTCGAGACAGGGTTTCTCTGTGCAGCTTTGCGCCTTTTCCTGGAACTCACTTGGTAGCCCAGGCTGGCCTCGAACTCACAGAGATCCACCTGGCTCTGCCTCCTGAGTGCTGGGATTAAAGGCGTTATCTGAAAGACTGATGTAATTGCCTATACCCAGCAGGGGACTGGAGCCAGATCAGGAACAAAGGCCTCTAAATAAAACCAAAGGATCCTGGTTAACAGCCCCCAGCTATTCAATGTGACCTTAGCTATTTTCACTTAATCGCGTAAGAAGCCCTTTCCACTGCAAATGACTCATCTTAGGTAGTTAAAATAATAACATGAGGAAAATGAAGCAATTCAACAAATGCAGATGGTGATGCCTGAATGGCATCCGCTTAGTACAGTGGTCCTCATCCTGTGAGCTGCAACCCCCATTGGGGTCAGACATCAGATATTTATATTACAATTCGTAACAGTAGCAAAATTACAGTTATGAAATAGCAGCTACATAGTTTTATGGTTGGGGTCACCACAGCATGAGGAACTCTATTAAAGGGCCACAGCATTGGGAAGGTTGAGAATAACCGACTTAGTATCAGTGGGAAAAGTTAGAGAAGTTTGAGGAATTTGGGGTGGAAATAATTTGGTCAAGTATGAAGATTCAGTGGGGAAAAGTGTCTCTTAGCAAGGACTTCCTATAATAGGTAATTGATGCCCCACTGGCCAGATTCCTAACTTCTTAAAAGGTTTTAAGCATTTTTCTTTCTGCTCCGAGTTTGTTTATAATCTTTTTTTTTCTCTTTTTTAATAAAAATTTCTTCAATGGCTTTTTTTGGGGGTAAAATGTAGTTTTAATCTGCTTGTTTAACAACAAATTCACTAAGCATGTTATAGGCAATGTGTGATAAATTGCTTAATCCCTATTTTTAATTTTGTTATTTTGGGATTATAATTTATTTTCAACATTTTTCCCTTCCCTTTCCTCCCTCTAAACTTTCTAATATACCTCTCCCTTCTCTCCATCAAATTCATGGCCTCTTTTTTCCTTGTTATTGAATGCACACACACACACACACACACACACACACACACACACACACACATGTATGTATGTATGTATGTATGTATGTATGTATGTATAATACATATCTATTCCTAGGTAAAACCTGCTCGGTCTGTGTAATGTTACTCATATGTAAGTTTTCAGGGCTGGATTTTGGCACTGCATAGCCCCTTGGTGTGGTCTTCCCTGGGGAGGACCATCTCTGCTGCTCCTGGCTTTCCTCAGTTTCCTCTGGTTCTTTGCATAGGGTTGAGGCCTAGTGGGTTTTCCCACAAAAGCAATATATGTCCAAAGGGAAGGAGCTAAGCAAATATACAGCAATGTGGATCCAAAGGTGACCAGGGGTATGAGCATCCTGGAAGATCTTCATTTTATTTTATTTTTTTGTTTTTATTTTGTACCTTGACAAAAAAAATATATCTAACTTTTGTAACAAGAAAGTAGTAGCTAGGAAATCTTAAGCATGGAATAAAAAAATCAATATTAGCAAACTGAGCAGGAGCACAAGGACTAGATTAACAGAGGCAGGAGAACATCTTCCAGGAAGCCAGAGTGGCCCCAGAGCAGCGCTGGGATTAGAGGGATGAGAAATCCAGCAGCAGCTTTCAGCAGAGCTTTGGAGTAGGACCATTTTTTTAGGTCATTAGTCTTTTAAACAGCATGATGAATATTTTGAAAGGGAATTTTAGTGAAGAGGTACTAGTAACAAGCTATGCCTTGGGCTAAGAAAATGATTGAAACTTAGATTTATGTATTTATTTTTACATCCATATAGATGCATATTTTTTTCAGATATAGTCCATTGATTTTTAAATATCAGAGACTGTTGAACTCTTCGTATGCAGATGAAGGGTTGCATGCTCAGGCAGCGGAAGAGAGAATAGTTTACATAAGAACAAGCCATAAACTGAAGAAAGTGTTACTACTGACTGTGTTATTTTCTTGACTTTGAGCAAAAGAGGAAACACCAGTTTCCAAGACATCAGAGACTGTGTGACAAACAGAAGCGGCAAACAATGGGAAGTACAGCCAAGGATTCGTTAGGAATTGAGATACCAACTGTGTGTCACCAGGAGCTTGAAAAATTAGCTGGGCTGCTGGAGAGGAACATTTGTCGGAATATGATGGATGGAAGGGATCAAAACGCCAGAGTTAGCAGAGGTTTTTGAATCTAAATAAGCTGCTTAATATTGCTGAGCAGAAAAATAAATCTAGGTGAGTATTTTAAGCTTTCTCCTTAGAAGGTTCAAACAAAAGGGAAAAGATGAAAAGCAGTGACATTCTGTGACCTGAATCTGGCAAGGAAGAGCTGGAGAGTTTCCATGGTCTTATACATTTGTGTGTGTGTGTGTATACATATGCATACATACATACATACATACATACATACATACATACATACATATACACACACACAAAGTATTTTGATCCTTATCATCTCTTATCCCTCTTTCCCCACCAAAACTGTTCTTCCCTACAAGCCCCCCACTCCCTCCTACTTCCATTTCTTTCCCTTTTAATCCTACTGTTTATCAGTAAGGATATTTCATGAACATGGGTTGGGGTTATTTACTTGAACAAGGACATTACCTGTGGCTTCACCACAGGAACATGATCCCCTTCATTAATGAGGCATGAACTGCCTGTAGTGCCTCAATAAGAAATGGGACGTAGCGAGATCCTAATTAGTCTTAACAATAAAAACCTGGAGTCACATATTAATATGAAAGCTGGAAGATCAGAAAAGCAGAGCAGCCAGCCACCAGAGACTTCTTTCCTTTATGAAATCTCAAACCGAATGGTGAGGTCCTGTCTCCACCTGCCGTATATTCCTGTCTCCACTTCCCGATTGTACTAGGATCAAAGGCATGAACCTCCCAAGTGCTGGAATCAAAGACTTGAGACTCTCAAGTGCTGGGGTCAAAGGCTTGAGACTCCCATGTGCTGGGATCAAAGGCATGCACCACCACTTCCCTGCTCTGTTTCTCTTTTAGACTGGATCAATCTTGTGTAGCCCAGGGTGACCTTCAACTCCTGATCTTCTTTGTCCTCCCATGTGCTGGGATTAAAGGTGTGTGCCACCACCGCCTGGCCTCTATGGTTAACTAGTGGCTAGCTGCACCCTCTCATCTCCAGACAAGCTTTATTAGTCAGAACACAAACAAAATATCACACAACGTTGGGACTTTGTGCTGGCTAGTCTTCTGTCAACTTTGAAATGAATGATAAGTGGCACTGGTTATGGTGCTGGTTACCGGCGGAAAGGTCGCAGTCACGACAGAACCCGGTTGCTTAGTAGCAGAGAGTTTTATTAGGAGGAGGGGGGTGGGGTACAAGAGAACCAGGCCTGGGAAGGAACATGTGTGAAGAGCAGAGGGAAAGATGGTGGGGTTGGGAAAGAGAGCAGAACAGAGAGAGGGTGGGGTCCGCATCCAGCTTTTTAAGGGCTCCCAGTACAGAGCTACACCACGCATGCACTGATTATGTGACCATGCCGCGCACATGTACTTACCAGCACACACTGATGATGTAAGACACAAACCCTTTGCTTTAACTCCTGAACTACACATGTGCAGTCATGTAGCTGGAGTGAGGGCAGAATTCTAACCAACCCGGCACACAAACTACAGTTATCTGAAAGGAGGGGACTTCAATTGAGCAAATGCTCCATAAGATCAGGGTGCAGGTAAGCCTGTAGGATATTAGTGATTGATGGAGGGAGGGCCCAGCCCATTGTGGTTAGTGCTATCCCTGAGCCGGTGGTCCTGGGTTCTCTAAGAAAGCAGGCTGAACAAGCCACGGGGAACAAGCCAATAAGCAGCACCCCTCCATGGCCTCTGCATCAGCTCCTGCCTCCAGGTTTTGTCCTGTTTACAGAGTTCCTTTCCTGATTTTCTTTGGTGATAAACAATGATGTGGAAGCCTAAGCCAAATAAATCTTTCCTCCCCAACTTGCTTTTTGGTCTTGGTACTTCATTAGAGCAATAAAACCCTAAGACTGGCCTCATGAATTCTACTCACCCATGATGGATTGCTGAGGGGCCCAGACCTCCAGTGTTTACCTTCTCTCAGCACCCTCTCTGGTCTTATTCCCTGAACCTTGGAGAAGATGTTTTAAGTGTTCCTGTTAGCATCTAGCACTGACAGCTACTGATTCT
Source organism: Peromyscus eremicus (assembly GCF_949786415.1). NCBI lineage: Eukaryota > Metazoa > Chordata > Mammalia > Rodentia > Cricetidae > Peromyscus > Peromyscus eremicus. The sequence goes on from NC_081435.1 coordinate 19,569,778, forward strand.
CATCGCTTTGACCTGTGATGAGTCTCTACATTCAGTGCTGCTCACTGCAAAGAGAAACTTCTCTGACCAAGGCTGTGAGTAATGCTAAACTATGGGTATAAACATAAATATGTGGAGGACAGTTGACAACTTGTTTATTTAGCAACATATCAGTGATAGCTTCCAACCTGGAACCTAGGGCCACCCCATTCACGGGCTTCTGCTCAGGTTTCCAGTGTAAGGCATTCCAGTGCTGCTGGCCTAAAGTCCACTGAGAAAGCAGTTACCCTCTTAACAGTTACTCCATCATTTCACCAGTGGGAACATCTTATCTGGCAGTTGGTATCTTAGCACACAGTTTCCATAGCTGAGTAAAAACTGTTGCTAACTTTCTCCCCCACAAAGCCTGAATGGTACCTTCCTTCCAGCATTGGGAATGCTAACCATCAGGAAAGACATTTCCAGATCAGTATAAGCTTGTTTCTCTAGGTCTTGGGACTGAGGTCTGTGGTGTCTTCAGTTGTAGGGCCTTCCCATCTAATTCTGGTTGGCAACCAAAAGCAATGTCAATAGCCTGTATGTATGTGGAACCTTGGCCTTCCCTGACCAATACCTCATAGGGAGATCTGACACCTGGCACTGGGATTTCTGTTTAATAGACAGTGGTTTCCTGGAGCGCCATTATCCACTCATGCGGCGTATTTCTGATCACACTTCTTTAAATTTTACTTTTTAATTACCTTCCAAAGTAGTAGATTCCCACAGGTAGGACTTTTCATGCAATATTCATTGTAGTTCTCTCTTACCTCCTCTCCCACGCCACCCCCTCATAAAACTTTCCACCCCAGGTATTTTCTCCTATTCTCATGTCACATCTATTCTATGTCCCTCCCTAATAACCCTATGCCCCTCTCCTGTGTTCCTTGCCTCTATAGCAGTCTTGCAACTTTGAATAATGCTGGGTTTTGTTTGCTTGTTTTTCGGAAAGCTAGGCCCCATAGGGCAATTGCTCAGTGGTAGCAGTAGAGTACTTGCCTAGCATGAACTAGGTAGGCCTTGAGTTCCATCCCCACCCAGCACAAGGTAGCAGGGAGGGGAGTGAAGCTAAACTCTGGAATCACTGGCTCTGTTGTTAGTATCTTTTGGAACATGACATGATGAACACAAAGCTCTGCTGGCATCTTTGCAACCTTTGGGGGAGACTCTAGACCTCAGTGCCTCTGGCTGCTGGCGCTTCCCCATTTCCCATTTCCTCCACATTATGTCTATCAGGGGTGTTCGACCCTTTGATATTGTGACATGACATCATTTGCAAATAAATGTGTTAGGCCCCATTCAAAGACATCTACACTGTTAAGACTCAACACGTCCTCTTCAGACTCTGCTTGAACTGTTTTTTCATGGCCATGCCCTATTGCATCTGGTCCATCCCATCGGGGGAAGCTCAAGGCTGCCTGGCCCAAACCCCTGGTGTCTGAAGTTCATTCTGTACACCAAGCCTAGTGTGCGTGGACATGATGGTGAGACTTCCTCAGTTCAGATTGCTGCTGTTCATAGGGATTTGTTTTTAAGACCCTGGGAGTGAACTCCTGTCTCTTTTTTTCACCCAGTAGATCAGAACTGCCTTGCAGTCTCAGGCCACTGTCCTGTCATCATTGGATCTTAGAAACCTACTGGCTCCTGTGTCTACTTCTACTCTGTTCTTCATAGCTAGAAAGACACAACTCTGGATTGTGGTGCACACTCACGCACACCACATCTGTAATACACACACACACACACACACACACACACACACACACACACACACACACGCCATTGGAACACCCCACATGGCTGTTAGCATCTGAACATGAAATGTCTCCCATATGCGCATGTGTTTGAATACTTGGTGTCTAATTGGCAATACTGTTTCAGGTAGCTGTGGAAAGAGGTTGGTCTTTGCTGTAGGAAACAAGTCACTAGTGGATATGCCTTCAGGTTTATAGTCTTTCTGTGCTTCCCACCTCTTCTCTGATCCCTGGTCCTTAGAGATGTGAGCCAGCATCTGGGGCATGCACCCATTGCCAGCCACCATAGAGGCTCCCTTCCACTGCCTCCCCTGCCATCATGGATGTCTTCCCTCACACCATGAGCTAAAATGAGCCTCTCCCCTCACAGATTATTTCTTGCCAGCTGTTTGAGCATAGTGAAGGAAATGTAGCTAATATTACCCTGAATCAAACCATCTAGAGAGACTGAGTGATTCAGTCTCTTCGTTGGAGAGAGCCAGGTGTGGTCAAGCACTGTTAATATTCTGACCCACCCCTTGGGGCCACCCTGCATAGAAGCCTCTTCTTAAGGAAAAACTCTGTCTCTCTCTCTCTCTCTCTCTCTCTCTCTCTCTCTCTCTCTCTCTCCCCATTCACTCTCACGAGGTGTGCACCCCTCGACCCCTCTCTCTTTCCCTCTCTCTTTTTCTCGTTTCCTATCTTCTTTTCGCCTCTCTATTATAATAAACCATTTCCATGCAGATGTAGCATCTGGGCTGTGAATGTCCACCTGCCTCCCCCCCACTCCATGCCCATATGGAGTGGGCTGCCTGCTGCTGCATTTGTCCAGCATGCCAGCATGGTTCCATGCACGCACAGGATACCCTCAGGCTCCCCAAGTATAATTCATAACACACACAACACACCTATAATCCCAGCATTCAGAGGCGAAGAAAAGAGGATCAGATATGCAAGGTCATTCTCTGCCACAGCAAATCCAGGGCAACCTGGGATACGTGAAGGCCTCTATCAAAAGAGAAAAGAAGAAAATTGTTGGGACTGAGTCACTGCTGTAAACAGCCTAGAACTAATTATTCGTAGTCGGTATGGTTTCCTGTGGTGCTCTTGCTTCACCCCCACTGTTTCATGCACTTGTACCCCTCCTTTTTAAAAGCGCAGGCTTTCCACACTGATTGTCACAGTTTCTGGAAGGTCTTACCTTTGCCCCCGTGTTTTCTTCGAGCTGGCTAATGGATGTGCAGGCCATGTATGGTCCACATTCAGCCAAGTCTTCTCCCTCACTAATTCCACAGCACATGGGTCACCCTCAGCAAGCAGGTAGTATAATAAAGTATTCCTCTCACCCACAGGTTACTGGATTGGAGCAAAAGTAGGCACACGTTCCTCATGGACCCCTGCCATTACATTCTGCACCTGAAATACCAGTCAGACTTTCTATCCTTGAGCATCTGCTACTGCAGGCCATACCAACCCTTCAGAAAAACCAGAAAAATATTTTATTATATATATATTTTTTTTCAGAAATTATACATGAAAAGAGAGTGAACAGCTAAATCCTGGAGTACAGCCACACAGGGAAGGAGAATTGGGAAAAAAGAGATGTCTCCACAGGAGATGAGAAACTTGACATCTCCAAAGACCCAGTGGGAAAGGTTCGGAATATGGGGGAAAGGAACTTTGGTCACCTGAGTTCCAGAAGCTCTGCCCACCATGGTGACTGGCTTTTCCTCCTGCTCTGCCACCTTTCCAAAGACCCTCCACCTACCCTCTTACAGTTTCATATGTTCGGTGACTCCTTGAAAATAGACAACAACTTTCTGGCAATTTGCTAAGAGACAAGCTAACAACCACCTGTTTAGTATCGACTTCATTCCACCGAAGAAATTCTGCTAACAAAGAGAGACAGAACAGAGGGGAAGTATAATGTGCTGTATTAGAAAGTGAGAGGAGACAAAGGACTAGGACAATGATGAAAGATGATTACAGAGAATTCCTCTTGGAATCCATCAATCCCAAGAGAACTGGGAAGAGCCAAAATGAAAAAATTTCATATTAATCCCAGCCTGGGCCTTGGAGGAGCTGAACATGACATTTTGAGCAGCAAGAGCATCAGAGTTACATGAGATTACATCAGCAGATCTAGCGAGAGCTTTCTGAGCATCCGTGGTTGATCACGTCCACACACATAGGCACCAGATCAGTGGGACCATGGGAAGGAAGGTGACTCAGTTCCGAGTGGCCTGTGGAGTCATTCTGCCTCCTCACTCCATGACTCTGAGCTCTTATTCTAAGGCAGTTTCTTCCAAATTTAAACACTTCCTCAAGGAAGCAGGGATTGGGTGAGTGGGCAGTTTATGAGTTTCAGGAAGTAAACAAACTTCACATGTCTAGATTTAGTTCTGAAAACAGGATAAACACACATACTATTAAAACATTTATAGAAAGGGTATTAGCACAGGTTCTAGAAATTACAGCTTTGAGTCAATACAGAATTGATTCAATCCCTTCTCTAAGCAATGATTGCACTCTAATAACCATTTTTAGTATTTTTGTGTAAAAATGAAATCCATTTTTCATGTTTTACTCTGATTCTACATTTAACCGAATATTTCATAAATACCTCAGGTGGCTAGGAGTCTGCCCCTCCTGCACTCTGTGTAAACGGGAAAGGGAGAAGGAAAAGAATGGGCAAGAGTTTAATTCCAGCTCGGCAGGTCTCTGCTCTGCCTTTGGGGGCCTGGCACCTTGTTCTCTCAGCCAGTGTTGAGCAGGCAAAACTCCCGGGTGTGATCAAAAGGGTGACTTCGTTTGTCCCCATCATCCCCTTTATTCTTGCTCTCTGGTTAATTTCTCTGCCATCCCTTGATGACAACTTGATATACCTCTCTGGTTTTCATGTCCAAGTAATAACACTACTTTCTAAACACACAACTCCCTTCCAGTTAAGACTTAGATGCAGGAAGAAGCTATAACTTCCATCACCACCCAGAGTCCCAGCAGCTGGTCTCCCATGGGGCAGCCTGCCTGGCAGATAGGGAGTGCTTGGTCAGTCAAGGGAAAAGTAGGAACATTGTGTCCAACTTCTCTTACAGAATTTGAAAGTCGAAAAGCTGGAGAAAGGGGGAGAGATTTGCTGACGTAAGTGGTATTGCCGTGAGACTGCTTTGGTGTTTGCCTGCAGAGGATCTTTGAGGCTAATCCTTTCTTTTACAAGTGTTTGAGTGAGCTTTGCCTCTACCAGTGGATCTGTTTACCCTACATCTTTGCCTCAGGCCTCTCCTTGGCAACCTACTTCACAGACCCTCTTTGTTGGAACCTATCACCCTTCCCTGCACGAGATTTGACATGTCTCTGGGCTGGTGCTCTTGTGCTTGTGTTCTCTCTGTCTCTGTGTGTGTGTGTCTCTGTCTCTCTGTCCCCTCCTCATCTCTATCTCTCTCTCAGTCTGTTGCTCTCTCTCTCATCCAGGAGAAGCTCCTGTATGCTTTGCCCCAACGCCAGTGACTGTCTTATACTTCTCTAAAGTCTCACACATTCCTCTTGGTCTCTATGTTTCCCAGTCAGGAGTCTGTTGAGCACTGTCCTGCTCTAGGGGATCTAGAATTTCCACTGTAGCCTTTTCTGTGTTGCAGGGTAGCTGGACCAGAGAAAACCTGAGTAAGAAATACAAGCTGACTAAGAATCTCTGCTTGCCTTCCATCCTGAGCAAATGTTCTAGAATTAATTATTCCCCATTTCCTCAGACTAGCTATAGTTGTTTTTTTAATTAAAAGATATGTGTATGCATGCTTTGTGTGAATGTCTGTTTCTATTTGCATGCCTGGTTCCCCAAAGAGGCTGAAAGATGGTGTATGATCCCTTGGAACTGAAATTATAGACAGTTGTGAGGCACCCTGTGGATACCAGGAGTTGAACTCAGGTCCTCTATAAGAAATGTCAGTACTCTATCTCTCCAATCACTAGCTATGGTGTTCTAAGCAGAGGACCACAGAAACCTTTCAAGATATTTACAAGAAGAGTGGCCACAGCTCTACCTTGTAAGACTCTGGGAATGTTGAAAGGCTTGTTGGAAAGCTTGGCACGTGGAAGCACGCAACTGTTATCACACATAGCCATGCAGTTGAACACCCTAGTCTGTAGTTCTACAGAGTGGGCATAGTGGTGCCGGGTGGTGGAGAAACAGAGAGGAGATGTTGGAGGAGGAGTGCAGCCTTCTGCTTCTCAGCTTTACTGCTTAATAGAATGTGGCCAAGGAAAAGCAGCAGAGCTGCAGTTTCTTTGCAGTGGGTCTCAGCAAGAGGAAACACTGAGAAGCAGGATGGTGACATACTAAAACCATACACTGGATCAAACTGAAAGAAATAGTCGATGGACCACACTACCTTGTTAAATAGTGGCCGTAACTGATACTTTGGTCATCAAAACTAGTGAACTTCTAAAATCCATGTGTAAGTGATTTGGCTGAGATTTCATATGGAATTTGAAGATAAATAAGAATGAAAACACCGAATCATTTGCCCCCAGACTGTATCTGCTTGTCAGCACTTAGGCTGTTGTCCATTTCAGACATGTGTCTGTGTTCTTAGTGTGTTCCAACCCTGAGAATGCCTGATGGTTAAAGCTCCATGAAACTGATGCTAACATTTATAGTTACCTACTTGGGTTTGTTGTCCTTATTCAACAGAGGTTCTGCCATATTTTAGGGGTTCACATTTCTCTAGGTTTTATAAAGCTTTCTCAACTAGAAGAATCTTCATTAAGATAAACCCACCAGCACAATTACCCAGATTCACCTGCCTTGCCAGTTCTTCCCACGCATGTGCAGGACTGGCTCTCCCCAGCTCAGCTGACCTCCCTGTGGGCTGGTTCAAGTTCTTGCTGGCCTGCTCAGTGATGTCTTCTCTTTCTTCATAGCTGCATGTGACCCCATATCACTGTACCCACTGTAATTGAGCCACACTGATGTCATTGATATCCTGTCACATACTCTGGAACTGAACCACTGTAATTTAGCTGCACCAATATCTTGTCACAAATCCTGGAGCCCCAGGCCTCCTCAGATGGACCAGATACACCATACACTGGCCCTCTGAGCCTTTGACCCTGATCATCCTTTCTTTGTATATTTATTCTCTCTTGGTTCTGTACAACGGTGTGGGGAATAGCCTCAGGAGGGGAAGAGAGGAAGTGAGGAGGTAAGAGGAAGTCACTGCTCACAGAAACAAGAACTATAAACCTGGACATACTCTGTAGTTAGCCTGCCTTTGGAAACAGGCAGGCTAACTGTCAACTCTCAGCTGAGGTATCCGACACAGCCTAGACCATGTAAGAGTTGCCTGGCCAGCCCCTTGTGTCGAACCTACTCTAGACATCCATGCTACAGACATGCCCCCCACTTCTGTTTTCACTTGCCCCCTGTGTCTCCTGGAGTTGGAGATAAGAATTATAATTTGTTAATAGTGGATCAAATCGGTTTTTAGAAAGCGTTATTCCAAACCTTACCTCCTCACTTAAAACTGTCACAATGCATCCAGCTATTTTCTTTAATAATCCCAGATGAGACTGTACACTGCCTGCTGAACCTTACAACCCAACTACTTATCCAGGCAACAAAAGGAATAGCTGATAACATCTGGGGTTGGGTAACACGAAGTAGCAGTGGGCAATTGGCGCAAGGTGAGCTTTGGCTGGTCAAATCTTAGTTTAGGATTATTTTATTATTTTTAATTTTTCTTTTATTTTTTAAAAAAAATTTAGTACATCCAATGATGGTATGTGCCCTAATTGCATTCAAAAATTAGTCTGATAATCTATTTGTTTTTAAAACTCAAGTCTTAGCATTGGAGCTTCCAATTATATTTAAGTCTGATTTGCACATGAATTTAAGTTGGGGTTGGGATTGTATGAAAAATATAAGCAATTTGTGGCCGTCTGTGGAACTGAAAATAAAGTGTGTGTGTGTGTGTGTGTGTGTGTGTGTGTGTGTGTGTGTGTGTAATGAAGAGGTAGAGGAGGAGAGAAAAAAAGAGAGGTCTTTGTATTTGCATCCTGTATTGGGAATTTAAAGTTTCAAGTGAAAGTTGGTGTTTTTATCTGACTTGTCAACATTATAGATGATACTGTATATTTATAAACATATTTGCATATCTTTTATCAGATGAATGTTCTTGGCTGATTTAGTATTCCTGATATTACTTGGAAAATAAACTAATATTTTAAACTAAGATGAAAGCTGAGGGTTTGGCTCACTGTTAGTTCTGGGTCCTCTTGACATTTAGAGCTGTGACTTTTAGAGTAAGGGTTCCATGTGGTCAAATAAGTGAGAAGGGGGCTCCTTTTTCTTCTTTTTCTCCTTCACGCCATCTGTAAGTCTACAGTGTCACCGAATTACCCTGGGCTCTGTTGTTACAGGGTAGCCCTTAAGATGCTGATCTCTCTTCTATCTGTTTTAAGTGGATCCCACTGAGGACCTCAAACGTGCAGATTTAAAAGGAGAATGCTTTAGGAATCTGGGCAATACAAGAAGTTTGGTAAAGTGTTTTTGCGTATTTTATCATTTCCTTCCCCTTCTCTTTCAGCCTTTCCTTTCCTCCCCCACCTGTTCCTCCTGCTCTTCCATACTCTATTTCCCTTTGTCTCTCCCTCTCTCTCTCTTGCCCTCATGCTGAAGATGAATCCAGGGTCTCACACATTATAGGAAAGACATTGACAGTGGTTTTGTTTTCTAAATCACAAAACTTCCATCTCATGGGTGCTCCAAGCCACAGGAAAATGTAATGGAATCCAGCTACTATCACAAAAGCTACTACTTGGAAAGGTCAAGGACCTTTCCAAAGGTCAAGCCATGGCTTAAGATGTCTTGGTGTGATATTTTAGCTTTTGTATATATATTAGCTGGTTCCTACAATGATTTTCTTGTATGCTATGTATGTTTCCAAGGACTCCTAACAGTGTATTTATCTAAAATACCTATCAAGCACCCAAGGCCAAATGATCTCCTGAACTAAGGTAACACCCTTATGGAAACAAACCCTATCTCCTAGGTCAGGTAGATAGTTTTATTTCTTGTGTAATTTTAACTGAGACCCTCCTTTCTTATACAGTCTGACTAACATTATAGACTCCTAACTTCTTACCTAACCACTTCTAGGAATGTAAATTGAGCACATAAATCCCCTTTTCTTGATATACTAACCAATCATTAGCTCTCAGTTAACCTCCTTTACCACTCCCTTTTTGGGTTGTAAAAGAAAGCCTTTATTTTATTATTTGGGATTGTTTTAGTTATCCTGGGATTTTTGTGTTTCCATGCAAAGCTGAAAAATTGTCCTTTCTAGTTCTGTAAAGAACTGTGTTTCTTAATGCCTGCACTTAAGTCTAAGCATACACTATCTTTTTCATAATAATAAACTCTGACTTTGCTTCACACTGACTCATCCTGAACTTCCCTTCTATGGCAGAAGATCCCATCTGCACCTGGACAGAGTCCTCCGCAAAGAATTCTGGTAAATAGCAGCAGTGCTGAGCCATGCTGCCTACTGCCTCTGGCACTTGGTTTTCCTTCCTCGTCAACTGGCCAGACTTTATAATTTTAAAGATTCCCACTTCCTGCCTATTAAAAGTGTCTGCCATTATGTAACTAGTGTTTGAGAGCAAAACCCTGGGCTTCAGCACCCCAAAAGGCTAGGCTCAGCCACCCATCACAATACGTCAATCAAGGAGAAGTGCAATGGCGAGGAGAGAGAGAACGTTTAAACAGTGGGAAAGAGCACATAAAGGTATTCATGACCCTGAGACCCTCATCAGGCTACTGACAGGAGGAACTCCAAAAGGTTGGGACAGCAAGAGGTACTCATTAAGCAGTCTCAGTCAAAGTGTGGTTTCCGTGATCATTATCTCAGTTTGGGTTCTGCAAGGTGATCCAAGTGGGGTCAGGGACTGATTCGCTTTCTGCAGGACAATCACTTCTGCTCTAGTCTTCCTCACCCTGCTCTCATCTGTGAGGCAGTCAATCCGATGAGGGTCGGTTATTCCCCCAATGTGAGGCGACTTCAAGTTTAGAACAGAAGTTTATCTGCCTGCCTTCATTCTCAAAGGTGGTGGGTGTTATTTATTTGTGGTGCTATTTACCAGGCGCTTGCGAGAACGTGAGGTACAATGGAACCCCCTATAAGAATTTTATTAGAGAGGGGAAAGTATAAGAATCTGAATAGGGCCGGGCGGTGGTGGTGCACGCCTTTAATCCCAGCACTCAGGAGGCAGAGGCAGGCGGATCTCTGTGAGTTCGAGGCCAGCCTGGTCTCCAAAGTGAGTTCCAGGAAAGGCGCAAAGCTACACAGAGAAACACTGTCTCAAAAAACCAAAAAAAAAAAAAAAAAAAAAAAAAGAATCTGAATAGGCCTACAGGAAACAAATAGTGCGGGAGAGAGAGCAGGGAACCGGTGGAATCTGCTTTGACAGCTCACCTCACACATGCGCATACGGCTTATGTAGCTACACATACGCATAGACTACATGACCACGCTGCGCAAGGATTATGTCGGATGGAAGGCCCTGGGGGTGACTAAGCTTTTTGCCTGACTGCTGGACAGCGCAGGTGGGGTCATGTAGCTAGGAAGTGGCTATGAATTGTAACAGTGGGTAGGGTAGGGAGGCGACAGTTCTTGAATGGCTAACCTGCCTATTAGGTCACGCAGGAAACTGATAGAACCTGAAGGAGATGTTTACCTTTCACCTGGGCCGTTACCTTGTTGGTCAAAGCTGAAAGCCCTCTTCAGCAAGAGCAGTTTCTAAACACCTGGTGTAAGTGAGCCCTCAAATTGATGCTGTTCATGAAACAAAGACACAGGATATTGTGTACAATCCCTGGGCACTTCCCTGATTTGTGTCACTCAGTTATTAAAGGACAGTGTCTAACAGACAGAAAACTCATGACTTTGGTCACATCACCCACAAGAGACAGTTCTTCATGCCCTTACCTGCTGCTGCTGCTGCTGCTGAAAGTCTAGTCACTGGCTTCATTTGTTGCTGTTTGTGTATGTATATGTGAGTGTGTGTGTGTGTGTGTGCGTGTGTGTGTGTGTGTGTGTAGATCTTCATGCGTGTATAGTGTTCATGTGTATAGCAGGTATGTGTGTATGTGTTTGGAGGTCAGAGAATGCTGGGGTCTTCTTCAATTTCTCTCTACCTTACTTTCTGAGATCGAGTCTCTCACTGACTGTGGGGCTCACTCATTTGGGTAAACTAGCTCACCAGGGAACTCCAAGGATCTACCAGTCTGCCTCCTCAGCATTGAGATGGACACATCCAGCTCTTTACACAAGACCCGAGGATCCAAACTTAGGTTCTTATGCTTGAGCAGCACTGTTTGATTGAACTCCCGCACCCCAATTTCCTGTTGCTGCTCTTTCCTTCAATCTTACAGATGGAGAAACTATAGCCCAGGTGCCAGTGAACTTAATCAGAGTCACATGGTTGGCTAGTGGGCATGGGTGACTGAAAGGTATTGGGGTCTTTCTAATCTCAGCTGACAAAACTGTTAAGTCTCAAATCCTGGGGAAAATGGCTAAAGTGCCTATTTAATATAACAAAGCAGATCTGGCCAACAGCTTCTCTCAGCATCCCTCGGTCCCTACCCCACCCTCTATCCTGAACTCTCTAGCCCCGGGGTTGGGTTGCCCTTCCTCCGGAGGCTCTTCCCTATATAATGCAGCCATTTTGGTTAGCCGCCATTTTGTGCCTTTGTCCTCTTGGATGCTGTACCTAGTTTTCCTTTTTCATTTCTCCCTTCCCCTTCTCCCCCCCACCCCCTGCCCCGACATAGCTCAGCTCTGTCTGGTCATGTCCACTCTGGAATCTCCCAGATGTCTCTGACTCTGTCTATGCTTTCCTTTTGATCTACAATAAACTTTCTCCTACACCATATCTAGGAGTAGTCATGTCCTTTCCTTGTCTTTCTCTCTCTTTTTTTTTTCATTCAGAAAGAAAAGTAAAACATGTCATTGATACAGCTTTTTCTTTGTAAAACATAATCCCCAGAGAGTGGATATTTGGGTACAGATGGAGCGGGGAACATAGGAGCAGAGACTGAAACCCTGGGATAATACCCTTCCTCTTTTATGGTCATCATTTAGGCTGCTAGATATACAAAGGGTGCTTGGGGAGGCTATAAAATAATTAATAGTGCATGAGAGGAACATTTATATTTCAATTGTCTACATTTAAGAAGCACTTTGCATTTCTGTTCAAGGCTTCTAATCATGGTCTTGAATATGAATGAGAGAGGAGGAAACAGAAGAGGCCCGGAGGCAGAGAAGCAATTAGAGGGCCATGGACAGGACAGACACGCCAGTCTCCCAGTCACTGTGGAATCCAAGCATGACCTCCATGTCTGGTTTTATCTGGCTTCTCCCTGAGAATGGAAGCCTCCGCAGAGACTCATCGATTGCCTCAGAACTCTGCTCCTTACTTCCTCTCCTAATTGGCGCGTGTGGACCTCATGCAATAAAGGCTGTTTGGCTCCTACTAGCCACTGCTAAACTTTCAAATGCTCTAATTAGGTTTGTAAGTGCCACAATACCAAATGGAGAGAAAACCAAAGGCTTTTCAGCCAAATTGTTCACAGGGCCTTGAAAATTCTGCTTTTACTGAGACCAAGAACTAACTTGCGTCTTTGTAGTGCAGCTATGGCCAATAAAGATGTCTGAGGCTTTGTGTTACATCACTTTGATTAAACCCAGGAGCTAAAATGGTAGACTCTTCCTCACTGTTACAGAGGCAGCGAGCTGTTGCTGAGTTAGATTTGGAAAAGCTGGTCAGGGGACGAAATAGAGTAGATACAGAATCTTTCCACTAGATGGCAGTGCACACTAAGCCAGGGGCAGGAGTGTGGCGGCTAGGCCAACTGCCCACAGATTCTGTATTGTAGGTCAGAAGCCCTGTACAGTGCCTCCTCCATGTGCCCCAGTTGTGTGCCCTAGGGGCTTCTAGGACATGACATCTGTCGACCATAGTTTAGTCCAGGATCAGAGGGTAGAACTTGGCTTTCCTGGGATAAGCCTTTGTGTTATAAATAGGTGATCCTTATTTTTTAGGCAACACAGTTTCTTGGATTCTTTAAAAAGACTTTGATTTGCATGATTAAAGAGGATATGGACAAAGATACCCCCACAACAGACTGCTGGCAATGATCGAGCGACAATCCGAACTGACCTACTCTGGTGATGGGATGGCCAAACACCCTAATTGTCGTGCTAGAAACCTCATCCAACTACTGATGGACCTGGAGGCAGAGATCCATGACTAGGCCCCAGGTGGATCTCTGGGAGTCCAATTAGCGAGAATGAGGAGGGTTTATATGAGAGAGAATTGTTGAGACCAAGGTCGGATAAAGCACAGAGACAAATAGCCAAACAAATGGAAACACATGAAATATGAACCAATGGCTGAGGGGTCACCAACTGGATCAGGCCCTCTGAGTGGGTGAGACAGTTGATTGGCCTGATCTGTTTGGGAGGCATCCAGGCAGTGACACAGGGCCCTGTGCTCACTGCATGAGTCGGCTGTTTGAAACCTGGGGCCTATGCAAGGTCCCTTGGCTCGGCCTGGGAGGAGGGGACTGGACCTACCTGGACTGAGTCCACCAGGTTGATCTCAGTCTGTGGGGAAGGCTTTGCCCTGGAGGAGATTGGAATGGGGGGCGGGCTGGGGGGAAGGTGAGGGGGGCGGGAGGGGGGAGAACAAGGGAATCTGTGGCTGATATGTAGAACTGAATTGTATTGCAAAATAAAAATTAAAAAAAAAAAAAAAAAAAAAAAAAAAAAAAAAAAAAAAGAGGATATGGAAGTAAGAAATGTGGCTTCCTGAGCAAAACATACTCTTATAGAAACAAGACTAAGGACTGAAAATAATACTTGATCAGAAAATCATACCACTTGGGTAAGGTTTGGGTAACAAGAGTAACAACTCAGAGGACAGCAATATTGCTTTGGAGTTTCATTCTGTCAGATTTTCTTCCACCAGGAACAGTTCAATAGCACACAGTATTCTGCTTTCTCTCTGTTCAGTTAATATGTTCTCTATTTCTAATTCAAAACATTGATTCTTTGTGTTTCGTTCCTTTCTCAGAAGCCCTACAGCCATGGTGGACAGAGGATTTAATTTTTCATTTGTATGTGTATGCGGGGAAGTTATATGTACCTGTTTTCATAGACGTGTGCATATGGAGGTCAGAGGTCAACATCAGGTGTCTTCTTCAGTTTCTCTTGACCATATTTTTTGAGACAAGAATCCTCACTGAATATGGAGCTTACTTATTCAGGCCGACTGGCTGGTTCAGCAAGACCGGGGATTCTTTCGTCTCTGGTTTCCCAGGATTATACGCACTAACAGGCCTGTTTTTTATGTTGGTTCTGGGGATCCAAACTCAGGCCTCCTTGCTTGTGAGATAAGCACTTTCATAACTGAACTTTCTCCCACCACTGCTAAATACAGACGCCGGTTGTAAGCTGTTTAGTCTACTGAACTGCTTCCTCTTTATTCAGGATCATGCATGGAACAAATGCCTTACATTAATGTATTATGTTTATAAAATCGATGAAAGAGGAGTACTGATGCACATTAACTAAAACTCCTAGTGTAAGTGGGCTTCACTGTTTGCATTGTTTTATGAGTTCTAATTAATACACAGTGACATGTATTTGCCATGGTTGTACCGATGCAGATTTCCTTCCCTGCCCTAAGTTCTTAGCATGCCACATAAGCATTCTGCGTTTCCTCTGAAAACTAAATAACAACCTTTAACCATGTTGACCTCTCCTAGGTTAACAGCTCTATGCTGTTGCCTTATTGAGGCTATCAGGCAGTTGGAATAATAGACTATTTCATCCTTTTAGATTGGCTTACTTCATTGACAATTAGCTTTACAATTTTTCATGTCTTTTCATGGCTGATAGTTCATTACAGAAATGCTGACTTGGGCTCTGTCACATGGATGTGATGTGCTACCGTTTCTTTATCCATTCACCTTCGGAGGGATAACTCAGTTGCTACCAGTTTTTAGCAACTCTGAGTAAAGTAGCTGTAACCATTTACATGCAAGTGTTAAAGTGAACATAAGTTTCCTACTCATTTTGAGAGTGGCTTGCCAAGTTGTATGATATCAGCATGTTCAGCTTTGCCAGGAAACTGCTGAACTGTGTTCCCAAGTGTCTGTACCATGTATTCTCCGTAGTAATGAGAGCTCTTGCTGCTACATCCTCACCAGCACTTGGGGTTGCCAGTGCTGAATGGTGGCCACCCTCATGACTATATAATGGTATCTATCTGTCTGTCTGTCTATCTGTCTATCATCTATCTATCTATCTGTCTATCTATCTATCTATCATCTATCTGTCTACCTACCTATCTATATCTATTTATCTATCATCTATTATCTATCTATCATCCATCTATCTATCTATCTATCTATCTATCTATCTATCTATCTATCTTCTATCTACCTACATATCTATTATCTATTTATCTATCATCTATCTATTTATCTATCATCTATCTGTGTGTCTATCTATCTATCTATCTATCTATTTATCTATCATCTAACTGTCTATCTACCTACCTATCTATATCTATTTATCTATTTATCTATCGTCTATCCATTGTTATTACTGGTTAATTGATAAGTAACTTTCTAATGCTGAGGATGAACCTAGGTCCTTATAAATACTAGACAAGTGTTTAAATTTGTATCTGTATTTTCAACCTCCCTCTCCCTTTTCCTATTAACTCTGAGACAGGGTCTCCTTAAGTTGTGCAGGCTAACCTTGGACTCAACGCTGTAGTCCAAGCAGGATTTGAATATATAATCTTCCGGCCTCATCCTCCAGACTAGCTGGAATTACAGGCCTGATTCCCTGGTTTTAAATGTCAGTTCATGAATGGCATATAATGTATGAAGCTGAAATCCTGTCATTTGAACATTGGCTGCTTGTATATCATCTTACTTGGTTCCTGGGGCATCTTTACAAATCTCAAATCTTCGTTTCATTTTTTAAGTTTAGTTACCTGTTCTCTTAGTGATAAGATAATGTCTTTTGCAAATATTTCTCCCAGTCTTGACTTGTCTTTTAGTCCTCTTTGAAGGACTTGCTTCTTAGGAGCTATCTTATAGCTAACAAGAAAAGTTGATTTCTTATCTTCCTTCTTCCTTCTTATAGTGTCATGTGTATGTGCATTGTGTGAGTGTGTGTGTATGTGTAGTGTGTGTGGTTATGGTATGTGTGGTGTGATATGTGTGGGAGTTGGCAGTTAATGTGTATGTGGTATGTATGTGTTCCTATATGATGTGGTGTGTGTGTGTGTGTGTGTGTGTGTGTGTGTGTGTGTGTGTGTTTATGTTTGTGTGTGTGGTGGGTACGTGGTTATGGTGTGTGTGTAAAGGTGTGTGCGTGTGTAAAGGCCAGAGGGTCAATGATGGATGTCTTATTCTATTGCTCTTCACCTTCTCTTTTGAAACAGGGTCTCCCTAAACCTGAACTCACTGATTCAGAGAGACTTAGTGGTCAGTGTCCCTGGATCTACTGTCTCCACCTAAGACATGCAGTGCTGGTGTTACAGACAGTATGCTTGACCTCTTTGCATAGATACTAAGGCATCAACATCAACACCTCACACTTGTTCTGTGATTGTGTTCCCGCCAAGCCACCTTCCTAGGTCCCAAGACTTCCTGCTGTCTTAGGAGTCTGTACGTGAACACATGAATATGCACTCTGCTTCAAGATACAAAAGGCGCTTTATCCCTATCATTGCCCCTGGCGTCAGTGTTGATGACTCCTTTTGATGGTTGTAGATTCTCAACACACTTGTACCGTAGAAGCTGAGTGTCAGTGTGGAAGGAGGGGTTCTGCATAGAAACTGATTCTCTGAGTGGAACCTGAGATTCCTTGTGTGGAAGCTGAGATGCTGTGTGTGCAACCTGAGATCCTGTGTGTGTGTAAAACCTGAGATGCTGTGCATGGAACCTGAGATGCTGTGTGTGTGTGGAATCTGAGATTCCTTGTGTGGAACCTGAGATGCTGTGTGTGTGTGTGTGTGTGTGTGTGTGTGTGTGTGTGTGTGTGAGAGAGAGACCTGAGGTGCTGTGTGTGGAACCTGAGATGCTGTGTGCATGTAGAACCTGAGATTCCATGTGTGAAATCTAAGATTCCTTGTGTGGAACCTGAGATTCTGTGTTCGGAACTTGATTTTCTATGTAGTAGCTGAGTTTCGATGTGGAGCCAATCACTGGGGACCTTTATGGTTCTTCACATAAACTGATTACAGAAATGGAGAATTCAGTCTTCCTTGTATTGGGTTTTATTCAGCCTTAATATATTTACAATTCTCAGAGAAATCCTGTCTTGAAAAACCAAAAAAAAAAAAAAAAATTACAATTCTATATGCCAAAAGGGAATTCGTTTTTAGAATACTGCTCAGAAAAACTATCACATTCAGACAATGAAATGGAACCTATATTAGTGAGGCTGAAGAAGGGAGCTCCATGGATACCCAGAAACCTAAAGTTGGGAGGGTTTTCTGACATTTTAGAAAGAAAAGAGCAAGGCTTTCTGTCCTTCACACCAGTGAATGTGGGTTTGCACATTATAAGGAATTTCGGGATAGAGTTGGACCATACTTGGAAGTCAAAAGACAAGAGGGCAGCATCTAGGAAAAAGGAGATGTACCATGTATTCAAAGGTCTTTGGCTTCCATGCTCTACAGAGTTCTCCAGGATCTCTGTGTAGCTGACCTCAGTGCTCACCTGCTGCTTTCTCTTTGCCTGGGGTCAACTTCCAACCCACCCTCTTTGATTCTATCTCAGTGGGAAGATTTTAGTTTGGGGAGATCCAAATGTCTTTTTTCCCATTTCATATGTGTGTACACAACTGTTTACATGAGTGTGGACACACATGTGGGCGTACACATTGTGTATATAAATATTTACGTGTGTGGGTACCTGTGTGTGTGTGTGTGTGTGTGTGTGTGTGTGTGTGTGTGTGTGTGCATGCACATGTGCTCAGAGTTGATTGATGTCAGGAATCATCCACCATTACCCTTCTTTACATCTCATTCCTTGAAGCAGGGTTTCTCAATGAAACACTAAGCTAGCAGATGTGGCGTGATTGCTCAGCAAGTGGCTTAACCACGGAGCTATTCCCAGCCCAAGAGGTACGTAACCAAGAGGTACGTAATATCTTTTACCTTTCTTAGCATGTTTCTTTGACCTCCTTTTCTACACCTTTCTTCCCTGGACTAGGCCAGCCAGTCATAGTTGTTTGCTGGGGCTTCTGCCATAGCTCTTAAAAATATATGGAAACTGCCTCTCAAGTCAGTTCCTCAGCTAGAGTTTTGCAGGCCTCAGGAGTATTGGCCATTGAAATTGCAGCAAGTATCTCTTCTTTGCTGAAGTTTCCAATCCATCAGCAAAAGCCCAAAACTTTTTTCTCTTCTGTTTTACCACCTCTACACCTTCTCTTGACTTTTGTGAAATTTCAAGATGCCTTTTTTACCCACACTAGTGTGGAATTATCTATGTGATTTTGCTTTCTGGTATTGCCATTGTATTTTAAGTATGCACACTTAATTTAAGACAGATTAAAATAGTGTTGTTGTTGTTTTTAATGGTCCTAGAGATCGAACCCAAGGCATCCACATGTTAGGCTACTCTACCCTGAGCAACATTCATA
The DNA here is from genome assembly GCF_949786415.1 of Peromyscus eremicus. Classification (NCBI taxonomy): domain Eukaryota; kingdom Metazoa; phylum Chordata; class Mammalia; order Rodentia; family Cricetidae; genus Peromyscus; species Peromyscus eremicus. The sequence continues at coordinate 19,588,250 of NC_081435.1, forward strand.
TCCAAAGTGGTGTCATTTCCAAAAGGCCCACTCGGTTCTATTCATCACTGTTTTTTTTTCTTTTTTAAAGCTCAATACATATTTATGCTGTCGAGGCACTGTTTTGTTAGTTGTTTCCTACATTCTGCTTCTTCCTCCGGAGTTTGATCTCTCTCCTGTTTCTTTCACAAATTCATTTTATTAGGGCTTTGCAAGTAGTTTGCCCTCGGAGGTTTTGTATTTCGGAGAATGTTTTGTTCTGTATTTTAGTTTCTTTCAAAATCTGTTCTGCTAGTTCTTTCCTATTCCTCTGGGGATATTGGATTTTGTCTTCTAGACTTTATTATTATTTATACAGATATGTAAGACCAATCAAATTATTTCTTTTTAGGAAAACAATAGTAGTGGGTTTTTTCCCTGATAATTGTTGGAATTTCTCTTTTTTCTGGCTTAGATTTTGTAACTTCACTAATAATGTCTAGTAATTTTATGTGCCTTGATTAGAACACATTGTGCTTATTAAATCTCAGAATTTAGTTCTTTCATCAGTTTATACTTTGATCCCCCCTCTTCTGCTTATATTTTGCTTCCTTTATTATCCTTACTTTATGGTCCTAAGATTAAAGCTAACACCGTTAATTTGAAGCCTTATTTTTTTCTAATATAGGTGATTGGTGCTACAAATTTTTATGTACCCCTTTCATCATAATCTCATAAAAATTTACATGTTGTTTTTGCATTTTCATTCAGCTCAAAATAGCTTCAATTTTCCTTCAAATTCTTGTTTAATTCATAGCATAGTTAGTATTTAATATTATTTAGGGTCCTTCTCTGTCTATACGTGAGACATTGAGACATTGGCGTTGCTGCTTTCTGTGGTCTCCATGTGTCACTGTTAGTTTCAGTTGTCAACATGATACAGACCTAGAGTCAACTGGGAAGAGCGAATCTCAACTGAAGAATTGCCTTGATCATATTGGTCTGTGGCCATATCTGTGGGGCATTATCTTAATTGCTAATTGATGTAGGAGATCCAAGCCTACTAAGAGCAGTACCATCCATAGGCAGGTGGTCCTGAGCTGTGCAAGAAAACTAGATGAGTAAACCACAGAAAGTAAGCCATTAAGCAGAGTCCCTCTTCTTTAGTTCCTGCCTCCAGGTTCCTGCCTTGACTTCCCTCAATGATGGATTATCACCTATAAGGCAAATATACTCCATCCTCTCCTGGGTTACTTTTGATCAGTGTTTTTATCACAGCAACAGTTAAACTATGGCATCACTCTTATGGTTTCCATCGTTTCCAGGCCTCTGGTTTCCATGATCACCATGACTCTGCCTTCCGTGGTCTCCTTGACTCTGGCTTTCATGGTCTCCATTCTTTCAACTTCCATAGTTTCCATGCCTCTGGCTTCTATGGTCTCCATTTCATCTGGCTTCCATTGTTTTCATACCTTTTGCTTTCATGTTTTACATGCCTCTGGCTTTCATGTGCTCCTTGATTCTGGCTTCCATGGTCTCTATTCCTCTGGCTTCCATGGTCTCTATTCCTCTAGCTTCCATGGTCTTCATTCTTCTGGCTTCCATGGTCTCCTTGCCTCTGGCTACTGTGGTCTTCATTCTCCTGGCTTCCATGGTGTCCTTGCCTCTGGCTACTGTGGTCTAGGTGCCTCTGACTTCCATGGTCTCCATTCTTCTAGTTTCCATGAACTCCATGCCCCTGGCTTCCATGATATCCATGCCTGTGAAATTTGAGTGAAATTGGCCCCCATAGACTTATATATTTGAATGCTTGGTCACCAGGTAGTAGAACAGTTTAAGAAGGATTAGCAGGTGTGACCTTGTTGGAGTAGGTGTGGACTTGTTAGAAGAAGTATGTCACTTCATTTGAGGTTTCAAATGCCCATGACAGGCCCAGTGTCCCTTGCTCTGCCTGCTACCTGTGGATCAGGATATAAAGCTCTGGGCTACTGCTCCGGTGCCATGCCTGTCTGCTTCTCACCAAAATAATAATGAATTAAACCTCTGAAACTGAAAGCAAGCTCCCAATTAAATGGTTTCTTTTATAAGAGTTGCCTTGGTTATAGTGTCTCTTCACAGCAAGAGAACAGTAATTAAGAAATGCCCCTGGTTTCCATGGCCTCATATCTCTTAACTTCCATGGTATCTATGCCCCTCGCTTTCATGATTTCTATTACTCTGCTTCCCAGAGTCTCCATGCCTCTGGCTTCCATGATCTCCATGCCACCTGACTTCCTTGGTTCTCAGGATCCTGATTTTCAAGGTCTCTATGCTTCTGATTTTCATGATCTCTCTGCCCCTATCTTCAAAAGTTTTTGTGACTCTGGTTCCCATGTTCTCTATATCTCTGACTTCACAGTCAACATGCCCCTGCCTTAATGATCTATCTCCCATTAGCTTTCTTTACATCCATGCCTCTAAATTGGTTTCCATGCACCTAGTATGGTTTCCATCCCTCTAACTTGGTCTCCATTCATCTGGCTTGGTCTCCATGTCTCTAGCTTCTATGGTCTCCATTCCTCATGCTTTCATGGTCTCCATAGCACTAGATTCCATGGTCTCCATGTTTCTGCCTTCCGTGGTCTTTATGCCCCTGCCTTCTCCATGCCTTTGGCTTCCATTATCTCCATGCCCCTGGGTTCCATGGTATCCATGCCTCTGGCTTCCATGTTCTTCATGATTCTGGCTTCCATAGTCTCCTCGAATCTGCCTTGTTTATAAGAATATCTTATACCATTCGTTTATTTTCCATATCCTTCTGATACAATTTTATGTGAGAATTTAAATGAGTAGTGGTGTGTCGATACAACAGAATGTGATTTACTGTAGAAAGAAATGAAGCACTAATATATGCTGCAGTATACAGAAGGGACCTTGATAACACTGATCAAGAATCCAGGTACAAAAAGCTATCACAGAGTGTATGAGTCCATTCCTCTGATATACATGGAAAAGGCAAATCCACAGGGAAATAAAGGTTTCCGAGTATTGATTTGAGGGGAAGTGGGAAGCAACTGCCTAATTGATACAGGCTTTGATTTTGCAATGATGAAAATGTTTCTGGAGAGACAGAAGCGATGACTGTACAATATTATGAGTGTACTAAATACCAATGAATTATTCACTTTAAGATAGTTCATTTCATGTAATGCAAATTTTAAAAACTTAACTTGATCAAGGAAAGTCTAAAGAGGAGTTACTAGTCCCTAATAGCAGCCAGTGGAAAGATCACCATTTTCTAGACTGGGAAATAAGAAGTAGATAAATACATTTATGAAGGTTGTGTATGAAAATAAAGAAAAAGCAGGCTAAAACAGTCTACATGACATCTATTTTGACTTTCTGGAACACTTTAAATGAATGCTTTCAGCAGATTAAGGCTTCGGGTAGGAAGACATTTGAGAGAGGTGAATTCTTCTACGTAGGGAGCTTTTGAAGCCCTGCTATTGTACATGCTAATGTGACAATAATTTAAAGAGTACAGCTAAAGGAGAACAAATAACTGAGAAAATGATATTTTAAAATGTTGAGTAAAAGGTAATAAGAATGTCTGAATCTGAAGTAATATACATTGAATGAGATTTTAAAAATGATAATAAAAAATAAAATAGGCAGTGAACCCATGTAAAGGCCAGTGAGAACCATACCTTGCAGAGCCTCCCTCTGCCCAGAAGGTAGCTCTGTGTCTGTGAGTGCTTGTGCGTACACAGGAGCATGTATCCTTCTAGAGATACTGTGAGTGAGTATGTGCCAAGGAACCAAGCAGCCAGAAGTGGGACCATTCCAAAGCTGTAGCCCTGGAGCCCCCAATTTTATTATATGGTTTCTGGGATATGAGTGTTGTGCTGTTCTTAGACAACTGTCTTTCCAAGCAATTAAGTTTCCTGTATCCCCATCTCAGATGCTGCACAAGGAAGTAAATAAGAAAGGGAGGCAGCAGCTGGGGGAGAGGGGGCTTCCAGGTTATTTATTACTTTAATAAATCGGAGCTCCTCCCAGCCCGCCTCAGAATCTTGCTTCTGTCAAGCTCTGAGGACAAACGATCACTTAATTGTGGAGTTTGTGGGCCGAGGTGGGCTCCAAGCACAGCAGTTTATTGTGCAAGAAAGGCTGTTAGTAGGATGAGATGATAGTGCCCTGGCCAATAAGTCATTAAGCAGAAATTAAAAGCAGAAAACTTCTGAGTGCCTTCTCTCTAACTTGGGTTAACCTCTTCAAAGCTGAATGATACATTTAGAGTGAAGGGTAAGGCTCAGGCCACAGGAGCAGCTTTTTGTCAGAGGAATGGCTTGGTGTTATCGCCATGATACTGCCTGCTGGGTGAGGGTCCACCCTGAGCTGCCCAATCCCTACAACAGGGTCACACCTATAGAAGGAAAGACCTCAGGACAGGGTGTCCTCACAGATCACCTCCGTGGAGCTAAATCACGTCACTGTAACATAAGTAGCACGTTATCATCACCACGAAGCCACCAGACCACTGTGATCCCAGCTGCTGTTTCGGTGGGAGAAGAAATCTAACCCTGGGAAATCTGTCTCAACCTTTAGTTGAGTATCCCTTCGAGTAGTATGGTATTCTGCAGAGACTGAAATACAGTATTTCCTTTTGTAGTTACAGGTTAGATTAGCTCCAGAAGTTTGAATAATGGCCATTGATGGTTCCATGTGGCAATATGACAGGGATTCCAATGCAGCAGTGGAAAGGGAGTGGGGAATCTCACCTTGCTTTTACTTCTGTTTCTGTTGCACTTTCCATCTGCATATGCACAAATTCCTCCAGGTGCAATTCCCTTTCTGAAGTTTCAGCTACCCACCATGAGCCATGGCCAGAATATTTTTTTATTTTGACTCTTCCTAGAGAGAGGCCACATTAAAATAACTTCTATTATGCTGTATTGTTGTGATTTTCCTATTTGAGGATCTGAGATCGCTCCCCAGAACCTAGTGTGTGTGTGTGTGTGTGTGTGTGTGTGTGTGTGTGTGTGTATATTCTGGCATATTGATGTGCCTGTAATCCCAGCAGTGGGGAGGCAGACACACTGGCCATCAGTTTAGCATACTCATCAAGCTCCAGGTCAGTGAGGGACCCTGTCTCAAATTAAAAAAAAAATGGTGGACAGGTGGACAGCACCTTTGAACAACAACTGTGATTGTCCTCTGGTCTACACACACACACACACACACACACACACACACACACACACACACACACACACGTGAATAATAGATTTACACGCAGTAATTTTCCTGTTTGATTATTGGCTATTGTTAGTCTTACTCCTAACATCAATTTATGTTTGGGTTCATATAAAATGGACCCTTAGAAGAGCACACACAATGTTACACACATATGAGACTCTGCATGGAAAACGAAAACCTAAAATGTTCATAAAGCAGGTTGGACAAACAGTGGCACTGTGGAAAAGAAACCACAATGTATGGAATGGCTAAAGAAGCTAGAAGTTATGTACAGGTCTCTTTTCATACAAATCTTTCTCAGTCTTCAGTCCTCTCTCTGGTGACAAGAATCCTTTTCCCCTGGTACAAGAAGGGTGGTGACCTTGCTTACCTGCTGCTTTTTCACATGCCATTTAGTTGAAAATATCCCTTATGCACAAGTGATCTATTTCAGGTTAGCATGTTCTTCCACCCTTGAGGGACATGTATTCACTGTTACTGTATTTTACAGGATTGTTTCATGACTTTAAAAGTCTCCCATGCTCCAATTTCATGCTTTTTTTCCCCCAGTCCCTGATAATCACAGGTCATTGGACCTCTCCATGGCTTTGCCTTTTCTAAAATTCCATGCAATTGAACTCACAGCATATTAATCTCTTTGGTGTGGTGTCTTTCACTTAACAGTATGCATGTAAAGCATTTCCCTGTATCTTCATGGCATAATTTCTCATTTCTTTAGTTCTTAATTACACTCCACTGTCCATATTGGCCTCTTTTAGACTGTGAAAAGTGACTGTTGTTCAAGACCCCAGTGTATGACATTCTGTTATATTAAAAACTGACATGTACCGTCGGAGCATGGTTGTTAATAATGTCAAATTGACAGGATCTATAATCACTCAGGGGACAAATCTCTGGGCATGTGTGTGAGGGGGGTTTTAAATTGGTTTAGCTGAAGTGGGAAGACCTAAATGTGGATGGCGCCACCCCATTTGTGAAGACCCCAGACTTGATAAAGCGGAGGAAGCAGGCTTAGCAGCAGTTGGCATCTCTCTCTGAGTCTAACCACAGACACAGTGCGATCAGCTATTTGTCCACCCACTCCCATGACTTTCCCATGAGGTCGGCCTCAAACTGTGAGAGAAGGTAAGTCCCTCTTTTGTAAAGTTGCATTTGTCAGGCAGTTTGTCCCAGCCACAAGAAAACTGATCCAGAGAAGTTGGTAGTGTGGAAACTACTAAACTGTTCCAAAGCAACTACCATATTGAAATTTAACCAGCAGTGAAGGAGAGTTTTTGTTGCCTGACATCTTCAGAATACCACACTGCTTGGAATCTGGATTCCAGATTACCCATCCTAGTAGCTTGGTTGATAGCTTGGTGGGGAATCGTGTTTTGGCACATCTCTTTCAATGCTTCTTCTGACTGAGATTCTCGCTTCTTCTTCTTTGTTGAATCATGAACTGATTTCTGATGTGTTTTTTTTCCTTGCCAGCTTCCTTTCTTCACATCTTGCACCCTCATTTTTGTCTCTTTCCTGATAGTTTATTCATGACACCCATTCGGTCTCCTCTTTCTTGCATTTCTTTACCATCGTTTACCTTCCCCCATTTCTTCTATTCAGTGTGAAGTTGAAGAGTAAGATAAGTTTAGAATATATTTTGTGGTATTAGATATATTAGTTAGCTATTTATTAAAAACAGCATGTGTTGACCATTTTATATTCCTCCTAGGGAAGCAGCACCTAATAAATCAAGTTCCTTCTTGTATACAGCTCGTGATTTATTTTTTTCCTATGGCATCAGTAAATCTCAGAAAGGATTTCTTTCTGACTGCTCACTCCACTATTAGTCTGTTAGAAACCCACAAGGATTTTTAGTAAATGGAAAAAATTGATTCTTAACATATTTCTGATCCTACACATTGTTCAGATCACAGCACAATCTTACTTTCTCCTATGTAGTCCGTAGCTGAGGGTGTGTGTTTTCTCACACTACACTTGAGTGAAACATTGAATAATGATGTTGACACCCTAGCTCTTTCTTTAATTTTAGTGGTGTGTGTTTCTAATGTTCTTCTCTACTTATGTTCTGTCCTTGTTGAGGAAAATTTCCCCAAACTTGGAAATAGAATAGAATGATGGTGTGTGTCCTTCCAACGGCATGCTAAAGTATTCTGTAAGACACCCACCAACTACCGTCTCTCACTCTAGATAACTTCCCTAAGTTTGCTATTTATTTTTATTTTTAGAGTAGACTCTGTAAAGTTGGTTGTCAAATTGTAGGTGTCTGCTGTGTTGCAAATGATTTTTGTTAAATAAAACAGACAAAGCCCAAAATATAAGTTCTGCTCCTCTGTAGGACACTGATCAATTTCAATACAAGTTTGAAATACGTTCTCCTCCCTCACCTCCTCCTCTTTCCCCATGAATTCATGGTCCCCCCTGCTTCCTAGGTACTGAAATTACAGGTGTGCCTCATCATGCTCAGCTATGAAATCTTATACTTCTATTTCACTTATGTGTATCAGCTTCTCAATTCCTTTCCAAATCAACTTTGCCACCCTGCTGATTCTTTCATTAAAGAGATAAAATACATATTGATGCATATTTCTACTCATAAAGGCTTAGCTTCTTGAAAAGTACCTCATTCCTTCAAGTTTAGCCCAAGTGACGTGTGGGAGCTCCTCTTGTCACACCTGAAGCTTGTCTTGCCTTTCAGAGTTTGCACAGTTGATTTAAATGAGTTGGTATCTCTCTATATTCTGAAAAAATGTATTATTTTTTATGGAAAGAACCTACATCTCATACTTTCTTTTTAATAAATTCTTATCTGTCTATGACACGGAGGCAACTACCTTACGCATTTATTGGACTGAATCTGCCTCCATTCTCTTCAGCATGAGGCTGCTAACAATAGCTTCATCCAGAAAGAAAACTTTCATGCTCACCGAGTTTTAGTTGTGTCCCATGAGAGTGTTCACTGGTTAATGCTTCTACTTATCACTGCCTGTCTCTGGCCCAATTCAGGAGCTTTGCTGGGAGTTTCTCGGTAACATACTATGTGTGAGGCTCTTTCTTGGAGCTCAGTGACATGTAACCCAGGTTCTGCCTTGGAGTAGTGGGTTAATACCAGTTACATCATTTCTTTCCCATTTATAAACATATCCACACTGGACTAGGTACTGCCTGGGGATTAAATAAAATTCACGCCCTTCTTTTTTTGTTTTCATATGTTGAAATTAATGTGCCTTGCTGCAGGTTCCAAACAGATGGGGGAAAGGCCAAGGTTTCTTTGTTGCTAAGTATGTTTCCATGGCTACAGAATAGTAGCATCTTTTGTTTGGTTGCTGGTAGCTCATTAGAGGAAGGATGAACTCTGCATTGATGGTTCAACATGGTTGATTTCTGCTTACTTAACTTCATCTTTATCTGAGAACCATGGTGATAGTTTGAAACACAGACCTGTTGGCTGTAGGTACAGATTAATTTAATTGAAACAACTGAAGGCATATCAGATAAGCCCTGAGTAAAATGAAACAATGGCCAGCAAATCCATGCCTGTGCTCTGCTGGTTTCAGGGGGTCACTACTCATGATGGCACCTGCCAATTCTCTTCACCTCCTTCTTGGTACTTAGATTTCTGTGTCTAGGAAATACCAGAGAGCCACTTCGTTTTTGGTTTGGGGGGCATTACCATATCCCCATGCCTGTAATGCTTTTGTTGTTTTTTTGCATAATTATTCTCTTAAGAAACAAATTCTGAAGATAATTCTAGAGTTGTAAAGCCCTAGAAGGCTGTCAGGTAATTCTACTTTGATTCATACTGAGGATGCTAAGGCCCAGAGAAGGCAGAGGACAATTCTAAGACCACTGTTTGTGGTAGATCAACAGTCTCATCCTGCAACAGAGAACACACGTCCATGAATACCTTGAGGCAGGCAGTATTAGGACTGGAACTGACAAATCCATCCCATGTAGGTGATTTGTAGTGAATATGCTTAAAACATGTATGACAACCGACGTTTAATTCAAGCAGAATACAAGCAATTTTTATGGTCCTACAAACCATTTTTATGGTTTCAGGGAATGTCTGAGCACTTGGGATGTTGGAAGTCAGTATTATGTCAGGCATTTTGTCAGGATTCAAGGAAGAGATCAGTCAATGGCTAATGATTTGGGGCAGTGATCCAGTTCTCAGGAAGAGAAGATGACATGTCATGCTTCCAGAGACCTCATCAAAAACAGACCATTTCATACCCATGTTTTAGCTATAGCAAACACACGGACACCCATGCCACATAAGACAGTCAGGCTTCTCTACAGCAATGATAATTCTAGATCCTACTGCCACTAGACCTCTAGATTTACTGCTCACTTCAGTGAAGAATTAAATAACAGATCTATCATAGACCTGATAGCCATTTCTCCCTGAATTTCCTGCTAATAGAGCTCAGTGACATAATCAGAGAGAGAGAGAGAGCTGTGCCTGAAGAATCAAGGGTTTTTACTTTTTCCTGTGAAAAATGGAAAAGGCCAGCAACTAAGAGCTTCTTTCTTTTTCTGTATCATGAAAGTCCTAGTTAGCCTTAACTGTCTGTCAAGTAGATATTACCTCGACTCATCTGAGAGGAAAATCTCTATGGAGGAATTGTCTAGATCAGAGTGGCCTGCTGACATGTCTATGGATGGTTGTCTTGATTATTATATTGGTGTAGAATGGTCACATCCACTAGGTGATACCATCTTTAGGCAGATCTTGGGTTGTATATGAAAACTAGGTAAGCATGAGCCTGGACAAGCCAAAAAGCAGTGTTCCTCCATGGTTTTTGCCTTGAGTTCTGGCATGTGCTTCCCCCAGTAATGGGCCCTGACCTGGAAGTGTAAGTCAAATAAATCTTTTCCTCTCCTAAGTTGCTTTTGCTAATTGTGGTTGTCATAGCAACAGAAAAGAAATTATAGTATGGGAGCAGGACTACTAGAGTCAAAAGAGTGTGTGGCTCTTGATCTGCCTCCATCAGTGATGCTTCAGAATGGTCCTCTGCTTTGTGTGGGCTTCAGCATCCTTGGTCTGACTTGGGCTGAACTTACTGATCAGTCTTGTAGGGTTTCACAGCCCTAATGGTGATCTTCAGACTGTGTAGGTTGCATCAACAGAAGAGTCTTAGGCCATTTACTCTTGTCTAACAGAACGTTGGAGAGTGGATAACTTACAAAGAACTAAAATCATTTTTTCCCAGTTCTGGAAGCTGGGAAGTCCAAGATTAAATGGCAAGTTGTTTCCTTCAGAGGCAGAATTGTGTTTCTATCTTTTGTAAAGCTGCACCCTTAGAAGGCAGAAGTGACAGAGGAGCAAACAGTAGCCTTATAGATAGATTAGATCCTACCAGGCCTTTTATAAGATGCTAATAATGCTAATAATGCCTACACATTTCATATATACTTAACGTATATTATGTAGATGCTATGATATATGATCGATACAGTACACTACATCTATTGAGTTGTTTGATTATTTTCCAGAAGGTCCCACGTCTTAATACTACCACAGTGTACATTCAGCTTTGAAGTGAGTTTTGCGAGGGACACACGTTCAAACAATAACAATTGCTTGGAATAGGGATTTTAAAAATGAAATGAACCAGTCTTTGGTTACCTTCAACTGAATAATAAAGAACTCCCCCTTCATCTGACTGATGAGAGAAGCAACTCCATCTCTCCCACTTCTCCGGGCACTGTTCCAGTCTGGGACAGCACCATTTCTTCCATGCCTGCTTTATTCCTGCCTCTGACTAATCAGTCTTTTCTACTGTTTACCAAACTCATGGCTTCCAGAATTATTCTTCCTAACATTAACACTAGTCTGCTTGGAGGACTATTTTGAGCCCCACCACTTGCAGGACAAAGAATAAACTCATTAGCTCTCAACTGAAAGCCATGCACAAGGCACTGTTGTTTTCCACCACCGCTGCCGACAGGAATCGGGTCGACTGAACTCTTCGAGCTCCTCGAAACAGGCTGGTTCCCCTTCCTGAATGTCTGTGTTCTCATGTGAGCTCCTACATGCTGGTGGCTTGGGATGAAGTGTGATCTATATCTCTGACTCTTGGCTCATCTTTCCCTCATCAGCTGATAAGCCAGAAGCATCCTGACATGTGCTCTCAGTGCAGGGGGGAGGGTTATGGCACCTTGTCTGTCTAGGGGCAGACCTCTTCTGTCATATTCCTTATGGACCTCCAACTTGGAGCATATGTGTTTATGATGATAGATCTTTTGCTCATGTTTTCCTTTCGGAATTTTATTACTGCTTACTTTGCTTGCTTATTTACTTTATATTTTTAAAGTTTATTTTTACTTATATGTATGTATGTGTATGCCATCATGTGTAGGTGCCCATGGAGGCCAAAAAAAAGGGTGTTAGATCCCTAGTATTGAAGTTCCAAGCAATGTGAACCACCTGATATGAGTGCTGGGAACCAAATTCAGATGTCTTAACCTCTGAGCCTCTTAACTTCACACTCATGTTTATATATATTGTTGTTGTTTCTAGGGACAGTTGAGTGCAGGATCTGGCACATGCTAGCCAAGCACTTCACCATTGAGCTACATCTTCAGCCCAGGTAACTTTGCTTCACGTCTAAACTCTAATTCTGTCAATTTCCTATGACCCACTTCTCTTTCCAGGACTGTCATGTACATCACCTCTGTAGTGAAACCTGGCACATTTCTCTTCTTTCAGTTACCTTCATTGGAAATGTTTAGGATGAAGCAGGTGATTCCCTGCACCCTAGGTCCTGTTTTGCACTGTATACACACACACACACACACACACACACACACACACACACACACACACAAACACACACACACACTCATGGAATAAATATTGTTCATTTTTATTTTTAACGGGACAAGAGCTAGCAAAACAGGAATCACTGCCAAGTAGGTGATACTAACCTTAAAAATGCAAGAAAGGATTGGGACTCATGCAAAACAACTTGGCAAAGACCGTAGATTCAAAGGGAAGGATGTCAAATTTGAAACTGTTATTTTTGACTTTGAATTATCTTTTGCTGTTTATGCCGTGAGGCAAATGTCAGCTCCTCCTCATGAATCTCGGGATCATGCTTCCAGGGCTCCCATGTCTTTGCTGGCTTTGCTGTTCTATCAGTTGGTTCAGCCAGCTGTTTGTCATGTGGACAGAGAAAGAGCTGATACCAGTTAAAACCCAGGAGGAGGAATGTCACATTAATTATGTAATTTATTTTTATATATGTGTATGCATTTGTGTATGTGTGCATGTAGGGGGTGCTTACATACACCCATGTATGTGTATGTAAATGGATGCTATGAGATTGCCAAGTGTCATTCTTCAGGGGCTATCTACCTGTCATTGATCTGGAGCTTGCCTGAGTAGCTTGGACTGCCTGGCCAGTGAGCTGCAAGGATCAGCCTATCTCTCCCCCCACCCCCAGTGTGTGAATTACTAATGTGTACCACCAAATCTGGCTTTTCTTATTGTGGGTTCTGCTGCTTGATTCAAGCCCTCAGGCCTAAAGGGCAAGTACTTTACTGATCAAACCATCTTTCTGTTCTATCAACTGATGTAAATGAATTCATTTTGCATGATTTATTAATTCTTTGGTGGAGAGTGTAGGAAAGTTTTTTTTAAATTTTTTTTTTTTGTGTGTGTGTATGTGTCAGATTGTGCATGAGTGCTGAGGCATCATAACCTCCAGGAGCTATAGTTATAAGTGGTTGTAATTCACCTGATGTGGGTGCTAGGCATTGAACTTGGGTTCTCTGCAAGAATAGTAAGAGCTCTTTCCCCTTGAGCCATCTCTCTAGCTCCAAAGAGGAAAGGGTCATCAGTTAATGTTTGTACCAACTTGTAAGTAAGAGAAGCTGAATTCAGAACTTATTTTCTAGCTTGGATGATGTGAAATGTCCATGGACCATGATGTCCAACACAGAAGAAGGGAGTAGATACCACATATGCTTCCTAATAACAAACATTTAAAATAATTCTTCTTTTGTCCACCCTTGGAAAATTCCCATCATCTTCTGTGAATCTAATAATCAGCCAGTGAGACACACAGAAAACCACACTACCATCTTTGGTCAATTTTTTTTTCTTTATAAACCCAGAAAAGCATATCCTCTTTATCAGAACGTTTGATTATATGTCATTTCTGAACACAGTTCAGAAGTAACTTTCAGTGCTACAAACACTGTGTTCTTAGATAAAACAAAGCTCTGTCTGGGGAGAAACAGCAGAGTTTGTATGATATTCTTCGTGTGCCTTCTGCTGCTGTGGCTTTTTTTTTTTTTGTGTGTGTGTGTGTGTGTGTGTGTGTGTGCGTGAAGATATAACATTGTTAGGGAGAAGCTGGGGGATAGATTTTTCTCTAACCATAAAAAACAGAGTGTAACATCTGAAATGATAAAAGCAAGGGCATTTCAAAGCTAACACTAGGGAGCTGATGGAAGTCAATAGAGAGAAAGTGTTAGAAATAATATTGTTTGCTGTGGACAGAATTATTACACATGTAGAACTTCCATGGACCTAGAAGGCCAGTCTGTTCATATGATCACAAAAGACTCAACTTTAAGTAAAGATTAAATAGACATCCACTGGCTTTGAGAGATGAGAACAATCTTAGAGCTGAGGAATTGTTGATTTAAAAAGATGCACAAGCCTTATAGAGTACCCCTGAGAATTCCATTTTTAAAAAAACATCACTCATAACCTTTCAGTCAGGCATGAAATCAATTCAATGTTCAACATAAATAATGCCACAGAACAGAACTGAAATAATGAAGTTGGTACACAGAATGAGACTGGACATCATTTCTTATTATGTGATTTAAAATCTCTTTCTTATGATGAGTTTGCTGTATCTTTAAAGCCATTGCATTAGACCTAGTACTTCAGAGGGTTGGAGAAGTATCTGTTTTCTCAGCCCCAAGTGTGTCCTACACTTGGCATAGTGCTAGCCTAAGAAAGACCTTCACAGTGATACTACTTAGGGTCAAGATAAGGATTTATAGTATTGTTGAAAACATTAGTAAAATGAATCAGTAGAGAGGTACACCCAGGATTGTGATATGTCACTCAGATCTCTACAGACCTCAGAATCACTCATCTTTTACTATTTTATTGTTCTTTTAATGTTATCAGAGCCGATCGTACAGTGTGTGTGTGTGTGTGTGTGTGTGTGTGTGTGTGTGTGTGTGTGTTTCAGATTTGATATTCTAAGCACAGTCTATTTAGCATTCTGTCCTGCATTCTTTAAGGAAATCATTTAAGGGTATGTGGAAGCATGATACTATCTCTGAGATGTTTTCCAATTACATCATCATTCATAAGTTATGCAGTGTGAGCTAATTACCAGCTCAGTTTGCCACATGGGCACTTGTGGAAATCAGGGCAAGAAAGGGGCTGCACAGTTTCTGTCCATTTAGGGCGAGGAAAGGGATGGCTGAGGCACTGGTGGTGTCTCTGTACGATAATTTGGGGGATCACTAGAGGCAGGGACATGAACTTTCAGGGACCAATGAACATTCTCTAAAAGATCCATGAGGCTAGAAAGTAAGAGTTAAGATGATATGGCGGAGGGTAAAGACAAAGGTTTTGTGCAGTGTGATTTTGCTGAACACCTGGCTTGGACTCTGCATTTGCAGGAAAACATGCAAGAGGTAAGTGACATCCTGAGAGAACAGGTGGTCACAGCCTTCTCTGCATTTCCTCTGCATCTTTCGAGCCAGAAGGAGGCTAACGGCCAGCCCTGGTTGAGACCATGCAATTCACCAGGCAGAGTGCCATGAGCTGAGAATCTGTGCCAACCCTCCTGCTCCTCCAAGCTGCGAGGACACCTGTGCTTTATTTCCAAGCATTAAGCTGCTTCTGGACTCACCATCTTTGTTTAGGAAGCAGATCCAAATCCAACTGCTCTGGACTTGCTCTCACGGAGGAAAGCCTAAATTGTTCTAGGGCTTTTGCTTTTGGATTTTTATTCTCAAATAGCCAAATGAAGGAAAGAGCGCATTAGTATGGTGGGGGCCCAAGCTGCCCAGTTAAAGGAACAGATGGGCATGGATGCGGCTTAGTAGATAAGGGGAAGAAATGAAAACACAAGAAAGAGGAATCAGAAAGCCTGTATGTTAATCTTGACTTTTCATTGAATTATCTCTGTAATATTTATGGAGCTCACTCAACCTTAACAAAATATGCTCTCCTCTTTTAATCATAAATAAGACTAACCTCTCATATGTTCTTCATAGGGCTATTAAGACAGTTCAGTGACATTGTAAAGCCAAACTGCCTTTCAAATTATAAAGCACTATTTGAACACAGAGATGCTTACCAGCATTTTCATTATTTGCACATAGAAGGGTTCAATAATTGTTGGAAGAATGCATGAATCACTGAACGAGTAAGTGTACTCTTGAATATTCTTCAGCTTAAGGGGCTTGTGCAATCTTTCAGTTTTTGAAATCCTTTCTTTCATATTTTCTTGTTGATTAGGTGCATATGACTCTCCCTTTCTAATAATTGATTTTCATTCTGAATAGTTATAGGCCTTAATCCCCCAAATTAATGAATAGTGACCAAGAACTATTCAAGAACTCTAAAATTAAGCAAAAACTCCCTTTAAAAACTCTAAAACATAGAAGTAGTCTTCCTGAACAAATCATTCCCGCTCTCCCTCCTTCCACTGAGAGGCATATTTATTTCGCCAAGCTTGGCCAATAATGAAATATGTAGAGCACACAGGTGAACAAATTTATTGATTCAGGATCCTTCCAGCTAAGATCTTGGGCCCTGAGGTCCACCTTACCGATTTATAAATGTAGCTTCTGAGGTTCACAGGGAGGAAGAAATCCGAGCTCTGCTCATGCAACCAGTCAGTGTAAGAATCGCTAATGTCCCAGCATTAGGGGTGCTAGAGAACAGGCTGTGGTCTTTAATCCCGAGAAAAGGCAAAAGGAACCTCAAAGGATGTTCTGTACTTTGTTGCTTTGGTTTTTTGTTAAGGTGGAAAAACGCATTTCAAAAATCTGGTGTTTCCATCACCCAATTTTGAGGTCCCCTCTTCAAAAATGTCCACAGTCTTGTTATATCTTTGGGTGTTGTATTCTCTGGAAGCTTTTTTTTCTTTCTTTTTTTTTTCTTTTTGTTTTTTTCCCCCACTTTGGGAGATGCAGGATTTAATGTTCTCTTCCTTACTGTTTAGCCATTAAAAAATGTTTGATTTCATTAGAAGGCTAAGTAAGTTGATAGATTTCCTAGCAAGCTTATTAAGGAAAAACCCTACACTGCTCTGCTGGTTCTAGATACACTTGGCAAAGTTTAAAGAAGTTGGAGGCAGGCTGAGAAAAGAATCTCATTAGTTATGGTTTCCAGGGATTGGGACTTTTGAGTCTGTCAGTTAGCTCAAGGAGCAGCCAAGCTCTATTTTGATGGAGTTTGTACCTCCATTGTCAATTACAATCACAGATAATTTCTAAAAGCACAGGTGACTAAGGGACCATCCACTGAGAGGTGACCAAGGTGGTCAAGGGCAACCTTGTCCTCTCCGTTAGGATAATTTACTCAAGTTTTTTATTTTCCTTTTGGAACATAATGACTTGCTCATTGTGGTAGTGCATTCCCTCGGGAAGAATGCTCAGATGTCTGGAATAGTTGCCCTGGAGTGATCTGAGGAAAACAAAGGCAGTTGTAACAAGTTGCTTCCCTTAGCTGTAAACGAATGTAAATTTACTGTTACTTTTATGTGTACATTACAATGTACATTTGTGTTTGTGGTAGCTCTTAAGCATGGTTTGACAATAATTTTGAAAATAAATATTTATTGCACTCCTTTTACAGCCCTGGCATTGTGTGGGGTGGTAACTAAGTTCAGCCCCAGGGTGGATTGCAGGTGGACTTACAGACTCAGGGTTGATATGTCTTGAATGTACAATAGAGAAGTTCCTTTAGTGTCACTCCTGTTCCCATCCCCTTTCAGGCAGTACTCACAGAGATTGCCTCCCGTGCTGCCCTAGCTCCTCTTCTAGGGGATACCTACTGTCCCAGGATATTTTCATGACACTCTATGTTCTGGTTAAGAGGCAAGCATGAATGGAGCTGGCCTTGAGCTGGCCTGCTGTGGTTTAAAGGAGCCCTGCTCTCTCCCCATGGCCTGTGTGTTGCAACAGTTGGTTCCCAGGAGGTGACAGTGTTTGAGACAGTTATAGAACCCTTAGGAGGTAGAGCCTTGCTGAAGGAAGTGGGTCACTAAAGGTGGTCCACGAAGTTTCACAGCCCAGCTCTGGTTTGTATTCACACTCTGCTTCTTTACTGTAATGTAGTTCATCTGATCTGGTCTCAGTTTCTGCCTTCCCCACTGTGAAGGACTGTATCTCATTAAACTATAAGCTAAAATAAACCCTTTCTTCCTTAAATTGATTTTTTTTGTCTGACATTTTGCCATAACAGTTGGAAAGATAACTACAAGGTAAGGTTGCTCCTTAATGTAACTGCGTGGTCTGCTGGGTCCTTATGGGTTAGAAGTGGTCATACGGCACACTCTCACAGGATTGGTGCTGGGCTTGTTGACTGTTTTGGTCTTGCAGGAGTGAACTAGTACTTGCAGAAGTGGGTTGCTATAGAAGAGCAAGCATGCCTGGCCTCCTCAAATCTTGGTTGATAGCACACACTGTTGCTATTTGCTTTATACATGAGTATGTGCAGTACCGATAGTACACATCTCTTTTGGCCCATGTAGGACCTAGGGGCTGCTCATTAAGGTGATCTGGACTTCCTGAAAATTGTCCAACATGTAGCAACCAAAGAAAAAAAGATATGTGAAAAAACAAAGATGTTTTAGATACTAGATGGAAAGCACAGATCAGTGCTATGAAAGTTCAGACAGAGTACTGTTAGTATGTGGGAGGCGGGGAAATATGGCAATATCTGTTCAATCTTAGTTTGAGAAGAACTTTCTGATGTAGAGCACACATATAGAATTATTATAAAGTGAATCTGTGGTAGTTTTAATGAAAATGGTCCCATGGACTCATAGGGACTGGCAGTATTGTGAGGTGTGTCCTTGTTGGAGTAGGTGTGGTGTTGTTGAAGAAACTGTGTCACTGGGGGAAGGCTTTGAAGTTTCAGAACCTCAAGCCAGGCCTAGTGTGTCTCAGTTTCTTCCTTCTGCTTACATATCCAGATGTACAACTCTCAGCTTCCTCTCCAGCATCATGTCTGTTCACACACCGCCATGCTTCCCACCAAGATGATAATGGACTAAACCTCTGAAACTGTAAGCCAGCCCCAATTAAATGTTTCCTTTGTAAGAGTTGCTGTGGTCGTAGTGTCTCTTCACAGCAACAGAAACTCTAACACACTATCACACAGAAGGAAAGTTTCCAGTTGAAGTATTCAAAAGAAGACTGTTAAAAATCTACTCACCAGGAGTCCTCTGTCTGGCCTATAATGAAATGCAATGATCTCATTTTGGTGTGGTTCCTGCATATTTTCAGATGACTTCATATCTACCTTCTCATCTGATTCTTGCCATGATAATACTGTGGAGATTAATATACTTTGCAAGAACTATTCTGCATATATTGATTTATTAATGCATTAATATTTATAATACATAAAAATGCATTTAATACTCCCCCAAAGCCTTGTAAGGCAGGCAGTCATTATGCCTGTCTCTTTAAGATGAACAGTGAAATTAAGGCAGCATATAGTTAAATAACTTCCCTCAAGCCACATAGTGTATAAATGATAGGCACAGACAGCATTCATTTTTCTCTCTATTTTTAAAATTTTATATAATTTGTTTTTCTTTTATGAGACAGGATCTCAATCTGAAGTTCAGGATAGCCTTGAACTCCTGGGAGACCCTCTTGCCTCAGCATCCCCAGTACAGAGATTTGATATATGAGCTAAAGCTCTCATTTTCACAGCCAGGATTTGAACTCTTTTTTTTTTTTTTTTTTTTTTTTTTGGTTTTGGTTTTTCGAGACAGGGTTTCTCTGTGTAGCTTTGCGCCTTTCCTGGGACTCACTTGGTAGCCCAGGCTGGCCTCGAACTCACAGAGATTCGCCTGGCTCTGCCTCCCGAGTGCTGGGATTAAAGGCGTGCGCCACCACCGCCCGGCTTGAACTCTTATTGTTAAAGCTAGGGTCTGTGCACTCATAGCATCTTACTATGTGACAGAGAAGCAGGCTCAGAGACATACATAGAGGTGTTAGCATCTGTCCATCCAACAAGGTACCAAATCATCAATTCCGGCCAACAGTTGCCATACCAGAATGTGTTATATCTTCTGATTCATTGACATTTTAGATGGCTCATCCCACTGTGTAATGTGACACCTAAGTCACATACCTCTATCTTTAACATATATAGTATAAAACAGGCTGTTTTGGGCTTGCATGGTCTGCATTTGTGATCTCTAAGTCTATTGAAAGCTATGATTATTCTGTTCCACCTTTCCCAACACACAGGGAAAGGTTATATGACATGCTCAGATGATAATGTCTGATTTGCACAGAGCATAAGGAATGCTTGAATTTATTGTATTGTCTATTTTGCACCATATTGATATTAAGATGAGGTGAAGTCAGGAGCACTTAAAAAAGGAATTGTAGCCCCTGAAGATGGTGTGCATCACTACACCTCAGTGGTGTAGTGATTTAAATGCCAATTGATTCTTTGTTACTGATGATACAGAAGACAGAGTCCAATTTGCTTGCCTGACGGAATTTTGGCAGAGACCATGTTATTCCATTTCTGAGGTTAGCATGAATAGAATTACATCATCTGCTTAGGCCTTCTGGCACAAGGGAATTTGGGATACTTTTTCTGAAACCCAGCTACCTTCTTTAAGAAGTCCAAGCCACATAGAAAGATGGAGTATCAGCTCTACAGCCTGGAGCCACAGCTGGGACCAGACCATATATGGCACTGACTGCCAGGTACTTCTGCCCAGGCTTCAGAGAAAGAATGCAAGATATCTTATTGGATGAGAGTCTACATTAGTTCCCCTTCAGCTAGTCCTTTTTTCTTCATTGTTTAGAGTTTATCAGCCCAGGCTAGCATTTCCTAGATTCCTGAGCCACAGACGTGTGATTCAAATAAAGTAGTCATTTTGAGCCACTCCAGCTGGGAATATTATACCAGAGAAAAGCAATCCCTTTAAGCAGTTTAACCAAAAACAATCCCTCAAAGCTGTTACTTTTCTCTACCCCTTTAATCTTCAAGCTGTCTGATAGGAATTTTATTTACTGCTGAGATCTCACATAAACAATGGATGTGCAAAAGTCATTTTTGTCAAGGATGACTTGGGAGGTTCCATTTTTGTACTGGATGCATCTGTCATTTGGACAAAGCTGATAGATAGAAAACCTCAACAAGGGGAACAGTGAAACACAAGTTTGCATCACCAGCTGTAGGGTTTCTCACCCTCTCTCTGGACCTTTGGAAGGCAGAGTTGGCAGGACTGAAGAGTTTTCCTTATTAACTTCAGACCCTCCTGGGAGAACACCTGTATTTACCGTGGAAGTGATGAATGGGGAAAGAGCCAAATGTGGCCCAAGGGTTGCTGTAGCTGACAGCCTGACATTTATGAATGCCCCAAGCAACAGGTGATTCTTCCCACTCATTCAGCCCATCATCTTAAGCTATGTGAAAGTAGGTGCCTATGTCTTAGAACAGGAAAATATCTGTTTTCTAAAAAACAAAAACAAAAACAAAAAAAACAAACAAACAAGACTACAGCCCAAATAATACATACGTGCTATAAGAATGACCTAGAGTCTGTGTGGTGTCAGACACCTACCAAAATTTCAAGTTGTTGTGTCCCAGGACAAAGAATTGTACCAGGGACATATGGTGAGGTAACACCAACAGAGGCAGTTAAAGAAAGAGAACACTCTCAAGAACAGGAGTGGGCTGTTGAGCTGGGAAACAGTGCTTACTCAAAGCTCAGGGCCACAACTCTAAGGGACCTTTGTAGGAAAGTTAGGTAGGACTATCCTTTCCCATGCTTGTATACCATGGACTTCTTTTTTCTCCTGACATGTTCTGTTACATGCAGCTCAGGTAAGAAATGGTTTCTAGTTCTCTGTCAATGGGCTCCTTTCACATGCTAATCTTCATGCAGCTCTCTCACTCTCTAGTCTCTACTTTCCTGACACTTTTTTTTTGCACACATATCCACACACAGGTGCGGGGGAGAGGCAGGAAGAGAGAAGGATAAACAAACATTTATACAGACACACAGGCAAGCATGCATATAGACACAGTGCATAGACATATACATATATACATGCATGTGTGTACATACAGACATATACTCATAAACACAGATGCATACACATAGGCACATATGCATACAGCCATGTGAATAAATTAACAGAAAATAGTTTTGCCTTCTCCCATCATTTCCTTCCTCATATTTTATCTCATTTTTCTTTTTCTTGTCTCTCAATGATATTTTGGGCTGATTCCATAGATTTTTTAACCCCTTTGTGACAACATAAATCCCTACCATGCATTTAAAAGTCTAGTTCTGTCTTTTCAGTTTTTAAAGGTTTAACCCATGTTTAAGTTGATGCTTTCTTCCTTCCTTCAGTGAAGACTTAGCTCTTTCCTGGGACCCTGTGGAGACTTACAGAGATTTCCTAGTGAGAACTTACTCAAGGTCTGAGAATCTAAGCTTGCTTTACCCAGCAGGACTGCATAAGGGGATGATTTGACCATGGGTGTGGTTATGAGGTGTTTGAAAGGATCTGAACTTGGCTATTTGATGTGCTTTGATCTAGCAAGGGGGAGATCTTTGCCTCACCCCTTGGCAATGTTATTAAAAGCTCTTTTGAAGAGACAGAAGGGGCCATTGGGTTTTGATCCAGGTCCTCCCGAAGCTATCCCATGTTTCTGTCTGTCTCTTTTCTGCTATCTTTCTATCTAAAAGTTTCTTATTCTTCATTCTCCCTCATAGGAACCCTTTGAAAGGTGGGAGCTGGCCTCCCACAGATGGTGCCTGAACAGGTACCTGGATGTGGAGAAAGTAAGTGAGAGTGAAAAAATTCCGTGGAATCAGTTTGACGTGTCTAGTTTTGTATGAAAAGGTTAGGTGGTAGTATTTTATTCTTCAAGAGCAAAAACTGTATATAGAAAAATTAGGCTGCAGCAAGTATCTCTCTCTGTCAAGGTTTCTCTCTTTCTCTTTCTCAATTTATATCTATTAAATTAAGTAAATATATAGGAATAGGATTATTGTATAGGAAGAAATTGAGGGTAAGAGTAGAATTTCCCTAGTGCCAGAACTGAAAACAGCATCCAGGAACAAGCAGCCACTATGGATTTAGCAGTCTGAGAAAGAAAAGCCTCTATGGGGCAGGGAAATAGTAAGCAGATCTTTGTACATTTGCTTGTAGAAAGTTTGAAAACTAGGGGAGTTAAGACAGAACCACAAGTACAGAGGTTTTTGGAGTTCATAGAGGAACTGTGTCCTTGGTTTTCCAACTATGGGACCTGAGTCAGAGCTGAGTTAAGCTCTGTACTTCCCCCTGCCAGAGGCTGGTAGTCAGGGATGGGGAATGTTCTTGCTAGCTGCCACCCTAAGCAGAATACACTTGATGGAAAGTGTCTCCAGGACAGGTCAGGCTCATTAGGGAAGGACAACCTAAGACAGACACAGTCCATCAGAGGGGTCCGAGGGCCCCTATAATATATTAAGAAGAGGGAGTTGTAGAGATCCACAGAAGTATTCTAGCGAGAACTTACTCAGGGTCTGAGAATTTGAGCTTACTTTACCCAGCAGGGCTGCATAAGGGGATGATTTGGCCACGGTGTGGTTACCAAGTGTTTGGAAGGGTCTGCACTTGGCTGTGCAGTGTGCTTTGATCTAGCAAGGGGATATTTTGCCCCACACTTTGACATTATTATAAAAAGCACTTTTGAAGAGACAGAAGGGGCTGGTGGATTTTGATTCAGGTCCTCCTGAAGCTATCTTGTGTTTTTGTCTGTCTCTTTGCTATTATCTTTCTATCTAAAAGTTTCTTATTCCTCTCTCCTCCTCATAGGAAACTTTTAAAAGGTGGGAACTGGCCTCCCACAAGACCCCAAGGTGGAAACCACTCCCTTTCTTTCTTCCTTCTTTGCTCCATGTTTTTCCAAGTTCTGTGGTGTGAGGCCAGGGCAAGAAATGATTCAGGGATTAGACATTGGAC
Organism: Peromyscus eremicus; assembly: GCF_949786415.1. Taxonomy (NCBI): domain Eukaryota; kingdom Metazoa; phylum Chordata; class Mammalia; order Rodentia; family Cricetidae; genus Peromyscus; species Peromyscus eremicus. The sequence goes on from NC_081435.1 coordinate 19,611,656, forward strand.
CACCAAGGGATTCAAGGGCTTTCATGGGTAATGGTGATGGACGACCCATCCTCCTGGCTACAGCCACTCCAGATGTTATGAGATTCATGTTAGTTGGTTGTTCACAGGGTCCTGTTTCTCATTGCCACAAGCATAATGATTTCTCCATGGCTGTTTCTGATTCAGGATTAATGTCTTGGATCCTTGCAACAGCTTTTGAATTCTTACCTGTCTAGATGAAGTTGTATCACATTACCTAGAGCTCAGACAATCATGAGCTACCTGTGGCATTTTTGAGTGATGTGGGGACAAAGACACAGCTACTTACTGTCACTCTCAGTAACTGAGGAGTTTCCTTAATCTTTTAGGGACCACAATTCAGGAAACTCAATATTTGTGGATTTGACATAGAAAAGAACTCCAGGATTAGCCAATACAAAGCAGAGTTAGGGTTTTCTTAATGATATTTTAATATAGACTTTAAGCATGGAGGTTAACAGGAAGAGATTCAGAGGGAAAGATACAGCTGACAGCATGGGTGTAGGAATCTCCAAGAGTCAGTTTATTAGATTTTTATGCATGGATGTTAAGAAAGAGAAAATGGGGAAAAGAACAAAGCATATCAAAGTGTGGGTGTGGGCTTCTCAAGGGAGACTCATGTTTCATTGTCTTACAATTGTCATATGTAGGATTTTGGTGGGTTTTGAAGCTATTATCTTCGAAAGGTTGCCAAGGAACTTAGATGAGATCACAGAGTGTTACCTGAGGGGCACTTACTTGATAGAATTATTATTGATAAGGCAAAGCTCTAGATCACAGGGTACAGAAAGGTACAATAGTGTCATTACAAAGTTAATAATCTTATTTAAGATGCCCAAAGAATGTTTGGGAGAGGATTGAGGCCCTACCCAAGGTCATGTGCATTTGAGCTGTAAGCTTGTTTCATTGTCACTTTAATAGAAGATATCTTTATATCAAAGAAATGCTATCTCTGTGCTTTCAGTCTTCACAGCAAATGCTTCTTAGCTGTCAAGAAACTTCTAATAGGCATCAGGGTGGGGGCCCTTTTCCTTCATAAGTTCTCCACAGTTTCCCCTGTCTTTCTGTACTGCTTCTTTTCTTCTTTTTTTTCTCCTAGAATTATTATTTAAATCTATAAGTCTATTTGCTCCATCCCCTGAGACTTTCTGCTTCTGTTTCCAAGGTGACAGCTAGCTGGCAGATAGATTAACTTGTGCTAAGCTCTCTGTTGCCATGAAAGAGGCAGCTCTGAGCAATTCCAACACTCTAAAAACTAAGTACTGAGGCTTCTTTTGCTGATGTAAATAGATTTTATACCCAAACCACTGACTTCCACAACTAAATCTTTTGTTTGTATATATACATGTGTGTGCTTATGTGTATATAGGTACAATTGTATGTGTGTGCATGTAGGGGCTAGTGGTCAACATCAGTTGTCTTTCCTCAGTCTAATCTGATATTTTTTTGAGGCAGATTTTCTCAATGACCAAGGGATTGATGATTGGGCTAAGAGGGCTGGCCATTGAGTCAAAAATATCTGCCTGCTGATATTTCTCCAGTGTGGGTATTACAATCATATACTGCTGTGACTAGATTTTTTTTTTTAAATGTGAGTCCTGGGGAGTCAAACTTGGATCTTTGTGCTTGTGCAGTAAGCACCTTATCAAGTTAGCCATCTCCAAGCCCAATTTATGCAATTTCTAATCATGTTATAGTGATGTTTAATTCTTATTATGAATTTTCTGGGAATTAAAATCAACATGGAAAAACACCACACAGTGTGTCTATAAAGGTATTTCTAGAAAATGTTAATTGAAGTAGGAATATCTACCCTAAATGTGGACAACACATGTCTACAGAGGGGTTCTTGAATGAATAAGAAGGAGAAAGATACCTGACACTAATATTCATTTCACATTGTGTTTTGACTGTGGGTTCAGTGAGACCAGATGTCTCATTCTATCATCACGTTTTCCCTGCCATCATAGAATTTATCTTCAAACTGTTACTCAAAATACATCTACTCCTTTTTAAGTTCTTTTTATCAGATGTTTTGTCCCATCAATGAGAAAAAACAAGTAATACAATTGTTTGTATAGTCATGTAGATATGATCATGGCCAACATTGCTACTTGGTTTGTTGACTTTAATTCAGATTGTGAAACATACTAAGCCTTCAGCATATGATCAGGATGGCAAGAGAGTAAATTATGGTTTTATTAAGGCTCCTAGCCTTTCATCTGACACACTGTATAAAGATTTTTAAAGCCTCTTGGGTTGGGCATTTTGGGCAAAGACAGAGAGCAAATTGTTGATTCTACTAATTATCAATGGTCATATCCAATTCTCCAGGCAATTTTGAACCTATAGGGTACAGAAATTGTGCCTTAGACCACTGTGTTTCAGATTCCCATTTCTGGGTATTTGTTGTGACAAAGAGAAGCAACATACAGAAAATTGGTACTGAGAGGTGGGCTACTGCTTTGAGAACCCTGACCACATGGTCCCTGGTACTTCTGTATTGGTTTGTGGGGGAATGTGGGGATTTTTGTTTGTTTATTTACTTTTTTTTTAAAGATTTATTTATTATGTATACAGTGTTCTGCCTGCATGTATGTCTGCAGGCCAGAAGAGGGCACCAGATCTCATTATAGATGGTTGTGAGCCACCATGTGGTTGCTGGGAATTGAACTGAGGACCTCTGGAAGAGCAGTCAGTGCTCTTAACCTCTGAGCCATCTCTCCAGCCCTGTTTATTTGTTTTAAGAAGAATTTAATGGCTGAATTTTGGTAGCAACTCAAGAGACTGTGGGTATGAGGTTTCAGATCTCATAAAGGGGTCACTTGTGTTTCTATGAGAGGGAGCCTCATGGTCATCCACCCACAAACACATTTTGTGACCATACTTGCATTCAAGGTTACCAGCTGAAGTTTGAATTCTCATTCTCTCTCTCTCTCTCTCTCTCTCTCTCTCTCTCTCTCTCTCTCTCCTTCTTCTTCTTCCTTTTTTTCTTTTTTTTTTTCTGTGTTGGCTTTCAGAAATCACACAGGATCAGCTGGTGTGGTTTCTGATAGCGTTTTCTACTTTATCTCTACCACCCAACAGCTGATTTCCAAAGACCAGTCTGTGGCTTTTCCAAGTTCAGGGTCTGAGTTTTTCTTTTGCATGAGAAAAATAATTTTTCCTTTGTTCTTTACTTTTTCTTAATTGGATTTTGAGAGCAAACCTGACTTACCCAGAAATAAAGAGAATTAATGCCAAGCAGGAAGTGGTGATAATGAGGGACATCATAGAGAAGGAAAGAAATGCATGTGAGTGGTTGTGGATGAGACTTCAAAAGACTGTATTCTCATACTGGTTGTCATATTCCATGCAGATTAGCTCCCTAGAAACCTTTGAATAGTGGTCTTTGCCTCCAGGACATAAGGATTTTCTTTATGGAATCTCAAAGCCATTAGATCAAGGGATGATGACCAACTCACCATGCCAGCTGAAGGTGGCATGCTCTGTCTCTGTGTGTGTGTGTGTGTGTGTGTGTGTGTGTGTGTGTGCGAGCATGCACATGCATGTGTATGTGCAGCTTTGTAAAGGGCGCTGTCAGGTGGGTACACATTTGACAAAAGAATGCTGAGTTATCATATTTTCTTCAAGGACAATCATATATCATGGGAATCCAGAGCCAAATTATATTTGACATTTTATTTAAAGTCTAAGACATCTTGATGTGAAAACAGAGTATATGAATGCTAAAATGGAGACTTCTCCATTTGAAAGTCACTGTTTCTATTCCTATCTCACCCACATGAGTGATGGACAAGTACTGAGAGTCTTTTTTCATCCAGATGACTCACTGAGAGCACTCTGCTGAAGTGATACCAGCTCAACGCTATTTTCTCTCTAACAATGTGAAAAGCACATCTGGAGTTATTAGGAAGCTGAATCACAGATGGTATTTTGTAATGCAGTGGTTAAGGAAGTTATATTTACATGGATTCTCAACCAGGTTAAAGATATATGGAAGGCTTTGTTTGTGTGAGAGTAGGAGACTTGCATAGGCATGACATCAATCAAAGGGCAGTTTCTCCAGATGCAGGAAGTGGCTCAGTGGGCAGGGCGGCCTGAGGTTAACTCACAGAGGCAGTGACTCGCCTCAACTGTCTTCCTCTCCATGAGAATTGTAGACTTCCCAGGCAGGTTTGAGAAGGAGGGCAGGAAAAAGGACACAGCACAAAAGGAAGGCTGACTTATACTAGTGTTTTTCTAATAACGTGGAAATAATTTATTCTCTACAATAAGATAACATTGGGCTTATTACATCATGTGGTAGTTTATTTTATTAGTATTTTATTTTTATTTTATTTTATTATTACTTTATTCACTGCTGTCACCAAATCCCTGACAGGAAGCAATCCAAGGGAAGAAAGGATTTATTTGATTCATGGTTTGAGGAGTCACAGTCCACCGTGTGTTGATGGGGGTGCCAGTCAGATTTTTTCACATTATCACAGGCCATGGAGCTAGGAGGAGACAGTAAGCAGAGCAAGGCTGTGACCTTAGGGTCCACTCCCCAGTGACCCACTCCCTCCAGCTAGATCCCACTTCCAGAGGTTCTTCAATATCCCCAAACAGCACCAATGACTATGGCCAAGTGTTCAACTACATGATTCTGTGAAGGCCACTCCACACTATGTCACATGCACATAGATTATTGATACAGAAATATGAGATAATGACTTTTTAAAAATTTATGTCCAGGTAGTGGTGGCGCACTCCTTTAATCCCAACACTCAGGAGGCAGAGCCAGGTGGATCTCTGTGAGTTCAAGGCCAGCCTGGTCTACAGAGTGAGTTCCAGGACAGGTGCAAAGCTACACAGAGAAACCCTGTCTCAAAAAAACAAAACAAAACAAACAAACAAACAAACAAACAAATAAATAATTTATGGACTACACAGTCAAAAACATTGGAAGATAACCAGCTAATAGCTTGAACTGGTCGGTAGATTTTTTTTTTTTTTTTTTTTTTTTTTTTGCCTCAAGAAGTCATGAACACCATATTGTGATGGGTACTTCGGAATTACTAGCATGTAACTGATGGTCCCTGCCCTTATTCTACAATCACATGGAAGAGTTAGAATATGGTGCCTGCCAAGTGAGTTGCCAAGAGCTGGGAGTCTGCACCCATCTTTTCATGTCCTGTGTTTGTGTCAAGTTGCCAAGCACCAGGATGTACAACAATAGGTGGTACAATGAAGACTGAGGACTAAGTGAGTACACAGATAAAATGGTACAGTCAGGCTTGAGCTGAGGGGGAAACTCCAAAGGACTGAGCAGCAGGAGCCACACAGACTGAGGAAGACATGGAACTTATGAGGTTTAAATTTACATCATATATGGAACCAAATTGTAGACCCTAAATGGGTTTTCATGGTCAAGGCTTCTCTAAGGATGGGACAGACACATTATTTCCTCAAATGTGGGATATTTTGTTATAAAAGAATACCCATGTAATGTCACAACCAGTTGTCATAGCACAATAGAAGTGCATTGTGAGGTCTTACAACAATAATAAATCTGGAACAGCTATTCTTGGTCTATCACGCTCATCACGTTGGTACCTTGACACACACCCACATGTGCATTCCACAGCATCTTACAGCAACATAGGATTATATTCTATGTGCCATCCAGAGCCTGCTCTTTGACCTTGTGCTGATGTCTACTTCTCACTACTCTGAATTGTTAGCTCATCAAATATTCTCACCAACGATGTCATATGAATGTAAATGGCTTTCATAGTGACATCCTTGGGTATCCCTCCAGGACCATACCTATCCAGGTTGTGAACTTTCTAGACACAGGTGTGTTGCAGCTGAAACAAGATCATATTGCTAAGTTCTTAAGAATTTTCTGAATTGGTAGAATGTAGCTAGCTTTCAACTGTCATGGTGGGAATACTCACAGCATGGAAATCAGCAGATACTGCAATTTGCATCTCTCCATCACTGAGAAGGCAGTGACATGTTGCCAGCATGCTATACTCTAGTCCCTCATTCCCACACAGCACCATTCTTGCTTTTGTTTATGACCTCAACTTGCTAATGGCTTGTGGTATCACTGAGCTCATGTTTCTTTTATTTCACATATGTTCCATGTACTAAATATAGATTGAAAAGCTTATGGATTCCGGTTAAACATTTCTGACTGATTTCAGTGATTTTAGATATATAGTATTCTAGGATATGAATGCCATGCCACTCTGCACAAACCATTCACCGGCTGATATGGACACTAGTTCAAGGTCTTACCTGAGATAGTTAAGTCTATTAGAATTTCTAATGTATGTTAGAAACCCCACATTTTTTCCGTGTGTGTGTGTGTGTGTGTGCGTGTGCGTGTGCGTGTGCGTGTGCGTGTGCGTGTGCGTGTGCGTGTGCGTGTGTGTGTGTGTGTGTGTGTGTGTGTGTTGGCTGGTATTCTTGTGCAAAGAAGTTTCCCTTACCAGGTGGACAGACTACTTTGTTATCCTGAAGCACATGCCAGAAAGGCAGGCAGAATGGCCGATGCTTTTCCATCATTTCAGAGAGTTATTTGCACACCTACCTCAGATACTTACAAGTGAGATCTTGGAGGTTTTCTTTTTAAAATATCATGATGGACTCATTGGCTTTTTCTTGATTCACATCTTTCAATCCACTAGACCCATGATTCTTTTGGAGGTTCAAATGATCAAAACATGGTCCATAGTAATTTCCCCACATTGGCTTCTTGGTCTGTCAGTACAGCCTCCCTGGCTTTCTGCCCCAAGAAGTTGTAAGCTCAGTTTGCTCCTTTTCTATCTGAGAAGTATAATCATCACAACCAGCCCTTTCTCTAGGGAACTTTAGTTTTGTTTTTTACAGGGAGCTATAAGATCCTGCTTGGATACTGGGGATGTACACTTACGCTAAACTTTACATTGCTTCTAGAGTTTTCCAATATACAAAAGTCATGAATGCATATGTAAATTTATATTAAAATATCTCCATCTTAAAATTTTGTATTTGTGAATGATCTTTACAGAAAATTTGGTTTCCTAAAATCACAAAATAATATATATTTCATAATATAATGTATATATGTAATTGTTTGAAAATAACAGTATCAGTTTTACAAAACTTCTGGAAGAGGTTTGGTTTTTTTTTCCTGTGGTTCTTTCTGGCCATAAGATAGTTCATATTACATATTGATAGTCAAAGCCTGGACTTTTCTAGTCTTTTGAATGAAACTTTTCAATTATAATTAAATAGAGAGTGATGTTCATTTATTTCAACTCAAATTGTTTTATCTAGTTTAATTTTTTTAAAAACTACTATATTATTCAAAAAATTACAGAATGTATACACATAAATGTATAGCTTTGAAAATTTCTCACTCAATAGCTTTGTGTAATTATTCAATAGTTATTTTGTTTATATTTATAGTATTTTATCATATAATAGATACATGTCAATAATATATCTGTTTATCATTTATCACCTGTTTATTTATATATCAAGCATTTATCATTTTTATATATTTGTAACATATCTGCCTATCTTTTTTTTGGTTTTTCGAGACAAGGTTTCTCTGTGTAGCTTTGCGCCTTTTCCTGGAACTCATTTGGTAGCCCAGGCTGGCCTCGAACTCACAGAGATCCGCCTGGCTCTGCCTTCCAAGTGCTGGGATTAAAGGCGTGCGCCACCACCGCCCGGCATTATCTTTTAATCATCTATCATCAATATATCATCTGTCTTAAATGTCTGTCATTATCATCTATCATCCAGCTTATCTATCTATCTATCTATCTATCTATCTATCTATCTATCTATCTATCTATCTATCTATCCATCATCCATCTTCTGTCTATCTATCTATCATTTACCTACCTATCCATTTGCCTACCCTTCCGTGTCTTTGTTTTGCTCTTTTATAGTAGTTCTTGGGATCTGTTTACATCAGTACATGCACACTTCCATGTTGAGAATCACACTCGGCCCCGTTTGTACAGAAAGCAGTTTATGAACTGAGCTGGACATCTCCTCTGCCCTCACTTAATTTCTTCTAATGTACGTGTGATGTTGAAAGTCTTTTCATGCGTTTGAAGGAAAATTCTACATAGTTCATTGCTTTTCACCTCTACTAAAGGGTTCTATTGAACCTGTCCCCATTGCTTGTGTTCTTCCCAGTTTTGCCCTTCACAAGGCATGGTTATGTGTAAATCTTACTGTGTGCCCAGCTGTTTATAAGGGAGTGCCCTAGATCTAGAATTGCAAGACAAAGGGCAAATACCTTTGCCTGTTTCTTGGGTGTCACTGTACCTTTCTTCAGAACCAGTGTTACCGTGCTGCCCCACTCAAAATGTGACCTGTGAACCACAGAGTCTAACCCTAATTCTTTATGACAGATGTTGTGAGACTTGAAGTGAACAATGCCCCAGATTCCACTGAGATTTTTTTTTTACTTTCATTGTCTTTTTCTGTGTGCAGTGTATGTTTGGGTACATGTCCATGTGTATGTGTACATGTGTGCGTGTGCATTTGCATGTGCATTTGCCTATGTGTGAGTATGTGTGTGTGTGTGCATGTGTGTGTATGTGTGTGTGTGTGTATGTGTGTGCATTTTTGTGTGTGCCTGTGTTTAAAGGAAGGAGGTCAATGTCAGGTGTCTTTCTCCGTTGCTCCCCACCTTACTCTGAGACTGGATGACCAGTGAGCCTCAGAGATCTTCCTGTCTCCACCTCCACAATGCTGGGATTTCAGATGCACACTTACATGCTGAGAATCACACTCGGCCCCGTATTTGCACAGAAATCACTTTATGAACCGAGTTGGGCCATCTCCCCTGCCCTCCCTTGCATTTCTTTTAATGGACATGTGATATTGAAAGTCTTTTCATGTGTTTGAAGGTGAATTCTATATTGTTGTTGCCGTTTTGTTCTTGATTGTTCATTTGTGAAAGGATTTCACTGTGTCGCCCCCACCAGCCTGGCATGCCCAGTCCTCCTATCTCAGCATCCTTAGTGCTAGGATTGCGGGTGTGCACCGCTTGCCTGGATTGGCACTGTGTTGCCCATTTTACTCTCCATTTCCAGTCTAGTTTTTGATGGACTTCTAGGAACTCTCTACTTCCGGGTTGTATTCTCTCATGTTTGTGATCTCTCTTCACTTTGTCAGTGATACTTTTTGCTACAGACATTTTCATTTCCACGTGTTCACATTTATTAGCCTCTTTTCTTCCATGGTCTGGCATTTTAGTGATATAAAAGTGTTATGAGAGTAATATTACAAGAGCTCTGTGGTATTAAGGGGATTTGTTTGAATAATTTAATTACATTTATACTTAGAGATTTGATTTATTTAGATTGCTGTCTTCAATGTTGCTTTCAAAGTCCTTGATATGTGATTTACACCCCACTGATATTTCCACTGAGCATTTATCATATGCATTATGTCTAAGTCACCTCTTTGTTTCTTATATTTTAACTCCTCTTTCTCTGTCCCTTCAACCCCACTTTTCCTTCAAGGCCATGAGTGAGTCTTGTCTTCATTAATTATATAATTGACAGCAGAGCCAGTGTTTGCCCCTGAAACTGTGAATCTCACGTGGCTGCTGGCATTATGGCCTTGTGTCAGACTCAGTGTGATATGTATTCCTAGTTGGTACTCATATAACATACCTAACAAATGAAAAGCCTCCTAAAAGCAGGGGTCATATTTTATTTTTCCATGTGCCTTTCAGCTTCTGACAAAGCACTGGACTCTGTGTGCTATCCAGACTTTCTGCCATTTACTACATTTTCACTCATGAAAAGCATTCTCCCTTGGTTCTTTCTAGTCTTCTGAGGAATGAGCTGCCACTACTGCATTGCCTAGAGAAAAAAAGAACTCATTTAATTAAAACTAGGGTGGTTTGTTAGTGTGAACAGAAAAGGACAGTAGAGTAGCAGGTGAGAACCGCAATCAAGACAATCATCAAGCTCATGAAGCCATTGGGTTTAATCTGCACGGGCACCATTGACACTCGGCAAACCAGAGGTCCAAGATCTGTCCACTGAGACAACGGACGAAGACAGACCTCTGTGCTTTCTGATGACTGGGCCTTCTAGGTCTTGTTTCCTTAAGACAAATAACTTCATAGGGGAGGGTCAGCTCTCTCATCTGTGGTAGGCAATGAGGGGAGGGGTGAGGGGTAAGGGGGAGCATCTGTCCCAGTCCCACACCATGATATGATAGACAAGTAGTGGGGACAGCTCTCCTACACTCACAACTTCCGGGCTGGCAGAATATACTTATTAACTCTTTATCATCTTCTAGAATATTGAGAGGCCCAGAATATGCAAAATACAAGATCTAATATTGTTTCACAGGATCTTTCAGTATGAAGCACTGGTCTTCTGGTGCTCTTGGTACCACACTACAACATTAAATACTATCAGCATGTTCCCCAATTATTTTTAATTGTTTATAACATGTTTTCAACTCTGATATGAAAATTATTAAATTTATAAAAAAGTCAATTATTTAAGGCATTCATAAAAATATAATCAAAGTTGTATCATTCTTCTCAGAATGGTTTTGTTAAAAGTATTAAACATGAATATGAATATGACATGGGCTATTAAAGGAGATAACTCAGGACTGAGATGTAACTCAGTGGTAGATCACATGCTTAGACAATGTAAAGCACTGGGTTTAATTTCAGCACCAGAAATCAAAATCAAATCAAAATAAACCCTTGTACATACAAACATAATTGAACTGAGTTTGTCATCTCCTTAGCATTTCTGTTACCCATGGACTAGAAATGTTGATGCCTGAATGAACATAGGGCTACCCTAGTCAAAAAAAAAAAAAAAAAAAAAAAAAAAAAAAAAAAAAAAAAAAGCACATTTTCGTCTTTAAAGTACAACTTCTGGAGACCCCACTACAAAGTTTTCTTAGGGGGTTGGGAAATGACTATACATAATGTATAACATCTAGTAACTAAAAATATCCTGAAATTGCTCCCAGTTCACCTGTACAGAACTGGTGATGGCCTGAGTGATTATAGGGTGAGTTTAGACACAAGATAGATTTTTTTTTTTGGGGATGCTCTATGGTATCCTGAATAGGCATTAATGGTGATGCGTCCTGCTCTTGAGTTAAAGTTCAACTACAGCGTGATCCATATTTAAACATGTAAAGTATTTACTTAATGCACTTGAGCTCCATTAGTTGATTTTGGTAAAGGATTTTCTACCTTCCCATAGTCTCTGAAGCTGGTCTTCTCCAGATATACAATGTTAGTGCCTTGTACCCTAGGAATTCTTTATAAATTATGGCACTTGAGGTTTGAGGTGTGGAATCAATTTTATTTTGCTGACTTATATTTCTCTTGAAGTCATAGTTGAAAAACAAACCCTTTCATGCAGAAACATGAGCGTCATACTATTTCCTGAAGACATAATTCACATTGGCTTGGTAACCACAGATCGAGACCCTTTGTCAATCACTCATGTAACAGTATTTTGTAAGTTATAGTAAGATATTAGTGTATTAGTGCTAAATATGGAATCGTTTAGACTTTAGGTGTATCATCCAAGTTCAAAAGGGAAGTAAAACAAACTATTTTTTTATTCTTACAGACAACCTCTTTAGGAGACAGGAAATCAGGACATCTAATTACTGAAATTATTGTGGAAAGTTCATTCACAAATAGTTTAAACATCTCTCATTCTGTACTCTAGTAGTTTACTCCAGAATATTAATTAATTTTGTGAAACTCATTTTGTAGAAACTTTAGATGCTAACTTGTTACAAATATTCAGGTTTTATATGATGCCTTTCAATTACTGAAGCCCTAATGAACTTTAAGGCTTGATGCAGAGTTAAGCAGGTGAACATGAAGGAGCCAAGGCTGGTGCTGAGTGCGCTCCTTTGGCCCATAAGAGGCCTCTGCAAGCAGGCCTGGGCAGGCTCTTGGTTTGCCCTCATTTGATTTTCAATCTTAGCATAATAACAGGCACCATCATTTTATTATGTATGTCTTTCCCATAGAGACAGCTATGAAGACTGTCCCTGTCTATTCACAAAGTAGTTACTTCCCCTACCTTTGAATTGGAAAACCTTAGTTATCTCCAAGACATCCATCTATGTTGAGTAAAAGGGACAGAAATTATGTAATCATTTTAAGCTGCATTAAATGACATATGTCGGCTTAATGCAACTGCTAGGATAACTGCAAATGAGTTTGGAGTTCTAAGAGACAACTAACAGCTGGGCAGGATTGCCTTGAGATGGTCCCTTTTTATTTGAAGTAGCACCCGAGGATAGTGAGGATATTTATCTACTCTTAACTGGGCAGGAGTGATGCATGCATGTACCCAGAGCTCTCGCCCCCACACTTCCCCATGTATCCTTTACTATCTGCTGCTTATGTGTGTGGTTGTGCTATAAATCTCTTCATTCACTCAGACCATCTGTTCTATGACTTACAACTAGTTTACTGCACAAGTGCTGGTAAATAGCAATTCTAAATACATACCATCAGGGGGAAGGAAAGAAGGAAGAAAGGAAGGAAGAAAGGAAGGAAGGAAGGAAGGAAGGAAGGAAGGAAGGAAGGGAAGGAGGGAGGGAGGGAGGGAAGGAGGGAGGGAAGGAGGAAGGAAGAGATGAAGGAAGGGAGAAATGGGTTTGGAAACCAGAGATAAAGTGCTCGCCCATCATGAACAAAGCAAGAAATAGAAAAGGCTGAAGGTAATGTGGAAAAAGAAGGGAAAGAGGTCGAAGGGGAAGAGAAGGAGGAAGGGACAGAGGTAATGAGGGAATGGAAACATTCAGTGTAGCCAAAGCCTTTGAGTCCTTGGCTGGTCTTCAGACACTAGGAGAGGCAGCTGTGTGTTTAGCCAGTCTTCCCATCATGGGGCCTGGGTATGAAGATCACACTGGGTATGGAGATCTTCCTGGCCCAATTCCCACACACTTCTTTTGCCCTGGATACTTACTTACGGGGTGGGTTTATCTTGTTCTCCAAAATGTCCTTATGTGTGTGACACACAACATGAATAGAAATGCTAGGCATGAGTGTGCAAATACGGCCTTAGATTGTAGCTATGCACATGTGACCCATTGAACCAATATTTTGCTATTTTCCTGAAATATGGTCTCAGAACATTCTGGACCCCCACCTTGAGATTTCTGTATCAATGTATTTTCACATGGTCAGATTTAGTTCATCCAAAGTACAGGGAGTGGTTCAGCTTCGTGGAAGCCAAGACGGAAATGGAATAGTTAGAACAGCAAGTTCCCAGTTTCAGTGCTGTGTTGATTCTCAGTCGCTCACCCAGCACTTTTATTTTATTAAATGATTTTTATTTTTTAATTGAAAAAATTTTCATACAATATATTCTGGTCATGGTTTCCCCTACCTGAGCTCCTCCCAGAGCCTCCCCACCTCCAACTCATCCAACTCTACCTGCCCTTCCTTTCTCTTTTTAGGAAACAGACCAGATACAAGAAACAGTGAAGCACATGCCTGTGTTACGTGGTTTGTAAAAAGCCAACTCATTCAGAGGAGGAGAGAGAGACGCTTCCCAGATTATCCAGATGTTTTTGCGACATCTTCAAGTATATGGGATTTGGAAATAGCCAAATACTCCGGTCTTTCACTGTCTCCTTATTTTTATCAGCACAGATAGCAAGTATTTCGCTGGCTTTCTTTCCTGGTGGTGACAGCGGTGGGGATCTGTCACATGTTTAACTGAAGTGCATTGTGAAGAGGAGGAGCACACACCACTGACAACGGAACCAGACAGCGCTGTTTGAATCGCTCTCGTAAATTTTCAAATTCTCAGCCTGTGAGGGATGGGGTGCTGAGCACATGCTTGTTTTTGACCAAGAGGAGGCTTGGAAAAGTGGAGTGGCCGGCTGACAATAGCATAGCTTATGGCAGGGCAACAGAGGGTCAGCCAGAGCATGGCCTATGCTCTTCATAGTCTAGTTGAAACTGGGGCCGGTGGCTTTTTAGGACTTCCTCTGGCTCTTGGGATGATGATAGTAATTGTTGTTGTTGCTTTAATTGATATTGTGAGTTAATGTTTTGAACAATACCCCTCTTTCCAGGCTCTACTTCTGGAAAAGTTAAGTGGAACAGTATTTAGCCTCAGGAAAAGATATAAGCCTTTCTTTTCAAGCTGGGAGTAGTCCTCTGTCCCTACCCTTCACCTTCCCCAGGTCATGTAGTTCATTTATCTTAATTATGCAATGATTTGGGAAGATTCCGATACTGCCTACTTATCAGAAGGCTCTGGAATACACGCCACGCCCCTCTGATTAGGGGTGATTAGAGAAGCGGCTGATATCAACCTGTTTTCACATTTCCTTCTACATTGATTGTCCAGGGGTGATTACTGCGGCTGCTCGGCGGCTGTTCTCATTAGCGCGGCATTGATCGAGGGCCGGTGACCGTTCCAAATGCCAGGCTAAACGTGCTGCGTTCGATTCGTCGTGTGAGGCCCACAGATAAAGAAAAGAGAAATTAAGGCCAGTGTTTTATTGTCCAAAGTCTGGTCAAATTGCGACCCTTCTTACTGCTTCACCCAGCTCCTGCCTCAAAGAAGAAGCAACGTTAATTAGACTTCCCAGCCATGCAGTCCTTAGAAGCAATACCCTTGATCTATTGAACTCTGCTTTATTAAAATTATCCACTGTGCCTGCCCTTAATAAGGTCAAAGAAGAAATCTATGAAAGCTGATTCATCACAAAGACCCTAGGGATGCATGTCATAGAGAAAACCAATTTTATTTTCCTGTTGCAAGACAGAAGCGGGTTACAAACTCCCTTATCAGAAAGGCAAAGCCCAGAGAATCCAACATTAATTTGGAGAAAGGCCTAATCAGTCTATGTGATGTGCTCTGTGGAAGGTTCCCGATGACCAGGCCACGAGTGTGAGGTAGGGTGGGGAGACAACGTTTTAACTCTGTAAGTGAATGATAATTCCTCCCGGGAGATGCTTGTTTCTAAGAGATTTCCCTCCATGATCTCAGCTACATTTCTTTAATAGTTATTAATGCCACCACGTGGGCTCTGCTCTCCTGCTGTGATAGAATCTCTCCCGTGGGGCTGCTTCACAGGCTTTCAGTAGAGGTCGGAAAACACGATGAAGAACCAGTTTCCTTCTTTCATCCACAGAGGACAAAGACTAGGACATCGGTTTGTCCAGTATCACGAAATCTGTAAACTCATTGAAAAGGAAGCAGATCTTGTTCTCACCCTCAACACATGCAGTCCCCCAGCATAGCCTTAATTTGTCCTGTCTGACGCGAGTTTACCTTCATTTCTACTAAAAACAGTTATAGTTCTGAAATTTGGAGAGTGCAGCCAGTGTTAACACAGTCTCTACACTGCCTAAGCATATAAGGAGTAAGCGTTTTCTTGGTTTGCTGCTGACTTGGGATGTCCTGTCAAATGCAAAGCCGAAGTCCCCACATGCTCATTCCAATGCAGCATCCATCTGCAGCAAGTATTTAGAGCTTGATATTTCATTCAATTGATAGTAAATAAGCACAGGTAAGAGACTGGATTTCAGAACTAGAGGCCTTGCCAGTTCTGCCTGAATCAACCCACAGTCTCCTTCTAGACTGCAAGTCTCCCCACTTACAGACTCGTATGTGCCTATCTTACATGGTGTTTTTACGGGCTGGACATAGTGGTATACACAGGAGCTTCAGGAGTTCAAGGTCATCCTCTGTTACATAGCAAGTTTGAAACTAGCCTGGGCTGTGTGAGAGCTCCAGTAAAGCAAAACAAAACAAATAAAAACTCTACTTTCCTCTCGAAAGCCTTGGAGTTATTAGGTGTCTCTTGACTTGAGCATCATGGAGGTTTGATTTCTAGGTCATTTAGGGAGTTTACTGCTCAAGATACTGGAACAAATATTGGGCAATTCTAAGGGTTTCAGGCCCTTAGAGGCTAAGGGGAAAACATGGCTAAATAATGATTTTTTTATTTTGTCAAGCCAAGTGATTAGTTTAGTAAAATGTTGAACCATGGGACAGGCAGAAAGATTTCTCCAAGAGAGAGGTTTTGCTCTCGCTGTGTGCACTCATGTGGCCGGTGTTCTATAGGCAACTATGAAGGCACAAACTCTGAGGAGACTGCAGTCTGTTTTAGGAATAAAGCTGGCAGTGGGGACATCTGTCTCTTTCGTTCAGTTACATGGGAGGGGTGCTTTCCTATCTAGAGAGATGAGGATAGGAAAAATGAGCAGACCAACCTAACAGAAGTCACAAAACCATGAAATGGATGATCTTCAGGGAAATAATTTTTTTGTTGGGAAGGTCAAACTTAATAATCTCCGGAGGAGCAGGGACTCAGATGGCCCTTCCTGTACCACTCAGGGCTATGGTCACTTGTGATTGAGCTTAACGCGTGTGTGTTTTCTAACCACGTCTTCCCACCCATCCAGCATTCTATGTATCCCGGGACTCCAGGATCAGAGCAGGGTGTGGGTCACCCTCTACTGGTGTGAGTTTAACTATTATCTTTGCTGCTGGCTTGATCTCTAAGCTCCAACAAGGCGCTTTGAACCTCGGTTTACCTCTGTAAATTCTGAGAATGGACATGCTGGCCGTATCGGTTTGCTATGTGGATTGAGTGAGGTCACAACAGAAGGGACATCACTCTGTAACTCCTTCCTTTAACCCTTTCTTTCACTATAACTGTCTCCTTTTTCTCCCAGAGAACGAACCTCAGCACAGACTCAGAGGTACCCGTCTGATGTTGTGTCCTCCACAAATACAATTCATAGCTTCATTTGCCCATGCGATTCCCATTTGAGGAACTTCTAATACTTATAGGATCTTTGTAGGGAACCTCTGAAGAACTGTGACTAGTCTGTGACCAGGACAGAAATACTCACAAGAGAAAGAATTGGTAAAGGTGAAAGTGCATTTCCTTGGGGAATGCTGAAATAGCGGTTCTTTTTTTTTTTTGGTTTTTCGAGACAGGGTTTCTCTGTGTAGCTTTGCGCCTTTCCTGGGACTCACTTGGTAGCCCAGGCTGGCCTCGAACTCACAGAGATCCGCCTGCCTCTGCCTCCCGAGTGCTGGGATTAAAGGGGTGCGCTCAGAACTCAGCTGGCAAAATAGCGGTTCTTACACTAAACAAAGACAAGAAGGAAAAAAAAAGAAGGGCGGGGGAGGGAGGAAAGGAAACCTTCAGAAGAAAATTCAGGCATCTTTGTACCAAGACTCTGATGGTTCATGAGAACTGACTTGGTGCTGATGCTGGCTAGCTTGTGAGGCAGCATATGGTTTCTCTTCTCCATCAGTTAAAGAGTTAAAAGACAGGAAAATAGGCCAAATCACAGTGAAAGTGAAGTTTATAAGCAAACATTACAGAGTTCTATGGTTGATAAGGAGCTTTCAGAGCTGGGAAAAACACTGTTTCTTGGGGGTGTTGTTATGACTTTTATTTGGGTTCAAGTATCTCTCATTGACTTTCTTTCTTCCATTGGTCCTTGGGTGTTTATGTGTCTCTTCCAGTACAGGGATTAGGTCTCTGCTTCTGTCCATGAGCACGGGAATAACTCTGATAGGAGCACCTTGTCTTGGTGCATGAACATGAACTTGGAAGCAGCTGCAACAGAGTCTCTGATCTTAGTGTCAGAGTGTGGAAACAACCGGACTGGCTAGGGTTAGAGTGGGTGCTCAATCATCCCTTTGTAACAAGGAAAAAAAAAATCTCACTGAAAATGAAGGGGAGTGGCCTACGTTTGGGTAGAGGGAAGGAAGCATCCTACTAGGGAATAAAAAAATATCAAAGAAAGGAGAATCATTTTCCCCTCTCCTCCTAGAGGCCCACAGATTCAATTTCCTGTGTGGCTGAATCTCTGTGGTTGTAAACTGGATCTATTTATCTTAATGTGGGTTTTCTGTGGCCCCTTCTCCCTTTCTCTATTCTGATTCATGTCCATCATCCCTATGACTCAACAACTCACTGCTTTCCAGTAGAATTCACCTTTCTCATTTTCCCATCACAGCTATCCTGTGTAACTGGCAGCCCATCTTAACCCATTCCCAGTTCCAACCTATCCTCTTCTGTGGGCTCCACTCCTCACATACATGAAACTGTCCCAAGTCCCAAAGTGATTTATCTATGGGTGCTTTGTATTAATGCAGTAATGCTTTGCATTACTGTAGCCAAATGCCTCACAGAAGCAAATTGAGAGAGGAAGGATTTATTCGGGGTCATTCTTTCAGAGGTGTTAGTCCATTGTGGCAGAGCAGAGTAGCTTGCATTACGACAGCCAGGGGGCAGAGAGAAGGGTTATAGGAAGGGGCCAGGAAAGGAAGAAGACACTGGCTCTATCACACCCTTACTTCAAGTACTCTCTGGTTTCCAGTATCCCATCTCCCAATATTCCCAACATATTGTGACTTTGTCAAGGAATTAACCACCTGATTGTATCAGAAGCTCTAATTATTCTGTAGGCTCCAACTCAGACACACTCAAGTGTGCTTTACTCTCCTCTTAGGTGTTTGTTTCAAGATGACAATCAAAGATAAGCATCTAAGCCTTCCAGATGGTGTATGATGTAACCTATGTTCAGAGACTCTTCGTTATCAAAATCAACTGTGAATGTCACCCCACCCCCACCCTGGACTTGGTTGTTACTCTGCAAAAGTGTCTTCTCTGCCCTCATCTTCAAGGAAAGAATCCAGATGAGAGACAGCAGGCAGTAAAAGCAGTTAGTCAACAAAGATAAGAAAAATGGGTGCTCTAAAGAGACCAGAGGGAGCTGCCCCAAAGGTGGGGTATCAGCCTCTTAGGTCCTACATGTGGATTTAAAAGAAGTTTTTATGAATGTTTGTGAGCTGACTGGCACATTCATGGATTAAGGTGATGTTTTTCTCTACCAAATCATGGTGAACTGGATTTTGCTTTTAGAGTATTTCTCCCCATGGTTCTCATGAAAAGTCCCAAGGGATGGGGAAGGCAGCACAAACTCTCAGTGCAAGTGACATTATAATGAAGCCAGGGCCTTTTGAAGATGTAGACACCTTGCTAGTTGCAATTAGGAAAGTGTCGTGATGCCTCAGTTTCTGATACACTGGGAATAACTTAAGCACATTTAACTGCAAAGGGGCAAGCTAACCGTGAGGAGACATAGTCACAACCCAAAGCTGTAGCTTGCCTGGTTCTCTCCCATATAGTTCCATGGATTCTTGGTCTCAGTATCAGTGACCTTGTTCCTGAGGAGGGCAAGCTCAATCATCTCTCCAGCCTTAACAGTGTGAATCCCACATTGGGCTAGGAGGCGTTTTCCGTGGGTATGAGTGCAGATGAGTCTGCAGGAGTGTGACAATTCATATGGCGATGCCGTTGGAGGCACTGAGGATGAGCTGAGACCACAGAGCGGAGAATGTGGAGGTAAGAGGAGAACCAAACCGAGCACTTGTATTGCAGCGTTGCTGAACAGGCAGAGCTTCACACTACGCACTAGGGATGGAAGCCGCCAGTTCTTCTCATTAGAGGCAGAAGTCTTTGTTAGGAGCAGCACACACGCCACTCTGCTAAGAGAACAGAAGCCTTCTGCAATGACTGCCTCCTCAGAGTGTAGTGAAGTGTGCAGAGAAGCCCCCAACAGGCATACACTTTTGCACGTTCTAAGCAATCTCGTTCTATGACTTCATCTAGCTGCAGGCCATTTTGAGGCCATACGCTTTCCTTCCTTCTTCTTACCTGGCAAAAGATCTTATTTCTTTTCTCAAGACCTCTGAACACAAAGCTGGGGGTGGCTATCTCATTCTCTGTTCACAAAGTCAGTCTCGCCATCTGTCCTAAGCCCAATGCTGGAACTTAGCAAATCAAAAGGGGGGCCACAAATCCACAAAGCATATTGGTGCCGTAAGATCTGGTCTGGAGTTTTCACTGGAAGGGTAGAGGTTTAAATGCTACTTGAAGTCAGATTTGAGATGAGGTCCTGTGTGTCAAGTGTGAGAAATAGCAGCAAGTAAGGTAGACAATGATCTGAGGAAATCTTAGCCTCGCCAGGGAGGGAGGAAAGTATTTTTCATGGTGAGTGTTGAATTTCAAGCCCATTTCTAAATGTATTAGATGAAGTTTTCTTAAGAAACAAAGAAATAGCTGTAAATAATTATTTAAGATGTATTATAGCTCAGAACTCAGCTGGGAAGCCCTCAAGGTGTCCATAACTCTATCAGTTGTTAGAGTAATTACAGGTTAAACCTCAAGGCAGTGGACACACACACACACACACACACACACACACACAGACACGAAATAACTGGCTGGAGATGTGGTGCTAATGTGCATGGCATTAATTACAAACAAGAGAGGAAGAAAGAAAGCAACAGTTGAAGAAGTTGGAAAGATGACAATAAGCTAAGATTTGTTTAGGGGCAGAAAGTGGTAGACATGTTTTCTGTAGGAGCGGAGAGAACAGAGGAGGAAACTGGGTGGTGTAGGCGTGGTGGTCACAGTGATCAGAGCAGACAAGGGACGGTAAATGAGTTTGTTGTCTAGAATGGAGGTGAGTGGATGGAATGGTTCTTAAGGATGTGATGGAGGAGCATTGAAAAAATGAGCCATGCCAGTTGAAGTTGGTGTGCTCAAGCAAAGGACATGTTGATGTATCTCAAGCAGAAAATTGAGTGTGAATGAACACATCTGAACACTAGGGAGAGATTAGGAAATGAAGCCAGGAAGTGCTAGCATCGTAGCCTAGGCATGCAGGGGTGGGAAGAAGAGTGAAGAGACAATGGGATAATGAAAATGAACAAACACAAGGACTATCACAAGACCGAGGACTCAGGTTCTCCTTTTCCTTAGACCATAGTAGGAACCTCCATTTATAATGTCTCCACTTCAGCCAAACTGCTGGGCATACAGGTGAAACCTGGCCTTTTTAACCAGGAGGAGTCTGTGGTCCCTCTCCCTGCTTAGGAACTAGATTGTCACCTCTGAATCTTTCTGCAGTTCTGAGGTTCAAGTCTAGAGTCTCAAGTGTTCTAAATTCTGCCACCGAGCTACATCTCCAGTCCATCCTCTATGTCCCAATACAGTTGAATGGTCTACCACATGGATGGGTGCTGGGAGTGTCCAGGGTTTGTCTTCCTAATTCTGAAAGGGCTTGAAAACTCTTTTCCAACAGTACCTTCATTTCCATATGCCCCCAAATCAGAAGCGAAAGGCCCATTAGCAAGAGGCTGGCTTGTGTGTGGCCACTCAGCATCTGCATCTCAGAATGTCTCTGTTTCCTTTCTTGTAGTGACCACTTGCACAGTAATGGCTATGGAAGGTTAGAAGAGTTACTGGATAGTTTGCTCTGTGGAATTCGCTGTGTTTTATATCAGAAATCATGTGCTAAAGTATTTCTCCAAACAGGCAAGAGTGAAAGCCTTTGAACATATTCCTGAATATCAAATCAGTCCAGTACAACTGTCCTGAGGCTATCCTTGATGTTGCCATGGGAAGGGGCAGAGGGGTCTGGAGATGCAGGATAGAGAACTGAGCTAAGTAGATGGGCAGGCAGGCTAGCAGGGGCAGCTCAGTGTGGCACTGAGGCCAGATGAGGAGAACTTCTTTGCCTATTTCCCCTTGTCCAGGACCACACCCATCACACCATCCTGTCTGTCCTCTGAAAGCTCCACTTTGGAAAGTTAACTTCGGGCCCAGGGGTGATGTCTCCAGGGCTATGGCTAGGTCCTTGACAGTGATAGGTTTTCTAAGCTGTTGTCAGAGGGAATTCACCTCCCTTAGTGTGACCTAGGATTCCTGAAGATGTCAGACAGAAACTGAATTCCTAAATCTGCCAGGCCACCGCCATCTCATTTGGAACCTGCAGGTTGGGCTAAAGCTTCTGAAAAGGGCCTTGTTTAACTAGGGCTCTGACCCCCCTTAGCAATCATTTCCTCGGCTTAAAAAAAAAGATGTATTTTTCCCAGGTGGGTGTGTGGCTGTCTGCAGCAGCCTCCATCTAAATGAAAGCATTCTCCCAGTCTCTGTGGAACTGCACTGACAGGGTTTAGAATTTCCTGGGTTTGTTATTTGAGCCTAACAAAAGAAAAATACCATCTTAGATGCAATTAGACCATTTCTTCCTTTGTCTCCCCAGAGAAAAGGAGAAATATAAAGGGCAGAATTTTATGGCCGATCTAGTTAATTTGAAGCCCAGTGTGTGTGAGATAATATCTGATAACAAATAAGAGCATGTGTGTCCCCTTTCTGCTCTGTGAAAGGCAATTTTTGTTTTTTTTCTTTTTTGCATGGAGAATATTCTGAACAACAGAGAGAACCTCAGAATAGTCAAGTAACAGGGAATTTTTGGACAGAGATGCAGGAGAGAAAGTCCCTAAAGAACACAGTTTCGGGGCAAGGACTGGGAAGGTCCCACTGACCCCAAGGGGTGTAAAAGGAACAGCAAGCCTTTATTACTCTGCCCCATGAACTGCATCACTGCCCACAGGCTAGTCATCGGTAACACTGGCACAACTTTCTAAGGAACTTGGTTGAGTTATAATTTACCTACAACAAAATTAACCAGTTTGAAAGATAGGATTGGTTGAGTTTTGACAAATCCCCATAATCTTGTAATCACCACCCCAAACAAGCCACTCCCGCATCCTGTAATGTTCGCCTTGCCCTTTGCGGTCCTCGGCTCAATGGCAACACTCATCTGTTGTTCCATCACTGCAATGGTTTTCATTGGCCACATTCTCAAATATCTTCTGAGTAATCAGCATGTTGTCATTCTAACTGGACTAATATGACTGATCTGCTTTCTGCCACGCCTCTGTGATCTTGGGCAGTTTTTGCATGGTTTTGCTTGGGTGAAGGGAGTGTGAACAATGTGTATTTGGAGTCCAGCCTTCATTTCTTCTTTTATTTCCAGGCTTTCATTGAAACCTTACTTGTACTTTTAAAGCTATGAAAGGAGAGCCCATATATAATGGGGCCAGGGCAGAGAGACGTTGACCAGCAAGAAAGGCCATAGCCCATTTGATATAATGGTCTGATACCTGCTAGTGTTTTGATGGTGTAGACCATGGAAGAGGGAAGGCTGGCTCTGTAGTGGGCAGTGGGCAGTGAGGGAAGACACCGGTGCTTGAAGAATAACAAGTTAAGATAGGTGAGGCTGATGGGCTAACCCAGATGATGGTGATGCAGGGGTCATATGACAGCAACCTGATTGAATAGTTAGGGATTCTGGTCAGTTGTGGTGGGAGTCTGTAATTAATGGAGGAAAATAACCCAGCAATGGTGAGATGTGAAGGCACACACACTACTCAGCGGCCCCCAAGGAGTCATTATTACTTTAGAAACAATCCAGGCACTGTTTTCTGCCGTGTTCATCTGATCATTCAAAACCTCCATCCAAATTAAATACATTTTCATTGATTTTTTTCATTATTTCTATCAAATACCTATGTTCATGAATTTTTCATTGTACTACCTAGGCATTCATTGAGATGCAGTCCATTGTCAAAATTCTATCACATTTGCTGTGTCTCTCTTCTATATAAAGCATCACAGTATTACCCTAATTATTCTTGCTGTCACTATCACTTCGTTTAGCCATTTGAAAACAGTTCTTCATTGTATATAATGATAAACAACGTATACCATGGCCTTTTTTGTATGTACCATCTATACAGTTCCCACAATCCTGAAATGTAACAGTAATATAGTAGCATACGCGAACATGAAGCTCTTATTCAAACTTACCCCACTGTAAGGGCTTGTGTTTTAAATGACTTTCTTGAAGACCAAAATAGGTCTCATCACTCAAAATGGGATACACTGGGGTGAGAACTCCTGGAGTTGTTACATGGGAGCAGAGCAGCACCACTAACATTTGAAATCAATCTTTTGAAAAGTGTCCAGGAAGTATAACTTAATTGATCTAAGGTATTTGTATATTGATTAAAATGTATTTGCTTGCTTTCACTTTTTATTCTTGGCTCTGTGAGCCCTGCTGGTAATGAACCAGCAAGGCTGGGCCATTAGCTACTTGTAACATCTATCTCAGCCCCATTTCTCCAGTGACTTGTAACCAGCATGGCTACAGAAGAAAGCCCTTTTACTGCTCTGATTCCTATCAATCAAAGACCACAAAAGGTTCCTAATATCTTTTAAAAATGCTTTCATTCATCTTGGAGTTTAGTTGTCATAAAAATGGTATGCTTAAATTGTCCATTGGGTACAAATGGCCCCATAAACTCTTGTAACTGAATGACATGAGATAATGAAAATACCTTCACAAAGAACAACAGAATAGATCTTTTTTTTATTGTAATCATCAAATAGCATGCCCCAAGGTATTGATTGAATTATACATAAACCTGATATGGAGCTATAAAAGGGTGATAGCATGCTGATTCCAAACAAACCACACACAGATTAGTATGAAGATAACTTAATTCTAATAACTTCTATATAATTTGCTGGAAGGATCACAAACAAAAGAAAAATAATTATAAATAAAAACTCATCCTGCATGTATGTAAATTTTAGGGTACATTGTGACTTATTTCATCAATAAAATGTAAGAAATGTAGCATTCAAATAAGGAATAGGCATGTTTATTTAGACAAGACTAGATAATGATTAATGTGGTCAGTAGTCCAAGGAAGGACTTGGAGATGTCACTTCAATCAGAATTGTGTTTAGAGAAGGCTAAGGTCTAAAAACATCTGAACAATACTGGTTTGCACTGGGTCTCCTGTGCATTTTCCATCCAAAATAGCAAACTGTTTTCTTTAAGATATGGTCTCACTAGATAGTCTAGGCTGGCCTTGAACTTTTGCTTCTCTTGGTCTCCAAACTGCTGGGATTATAGGGTATAATACCTTGCATTATTATTGAGATCTTTAAAAAAAATGTTATTTCTTTGATCTTTCAAGTTTCAGTTGATTGACTGAATGAATATAGTGGATAGTGTCTCCTTGACAATGCATACCCTTTCATCATCTACATCTGTACGATTTATTCTGCAATGGAAAACATACCTTTTCTTCTCTGCTTGAGTTCTATTCTTGTATGCCCAGACTCATCTTTTTCACCTTTGCCATTGATTCCACATCTTCTGGAATTCTTTTCTCTTTGCTTTTTTTTGTCCAGAAACAAAATTCCCACCCCCAATACCATTGCCCATCCACCAGATCCATTCCTTAATAGTAAATGCTAGATCTATAAAATATCACAGAGAGAATAGAGAGGAAATAACTTTGAGTTTAACAAATTATTCTGAAGTACCACATAAATAACAGTACCAGGAATGAAAGAAAAACATTGATGAATTGCTCTTCCCAAAGGTTTAAAAAACCTGTTCTGTAGAAGACACAAAAAAGAAAAGGCAAAAGCTTACTTTCATCAAAACAAAACATGGCATGTATCTACAAAGGACTTATATGCAGAATGTAGAAGGTTTTCTTACAACTCAGCAAGAGGAAGATAAAAGAGACAAAGAAAAAGGACTTTAAAGAATCTTGACTGGGAAGCTATGCAAATAGCAAGTAAATGTGCACAGATTCTCAGTGTATTGCACACTAGAGAAGTACAGATGAAAAGCCTGAGCTGTCCATGCACTCCCACTCCAGTGACTAAAGAAGACTCACAACCTGGAGCTTTAGCAAGGAGGATGGATGGACACTTGGAATGCTTATCTATGGCTAGTGGGAATATAAAATGACATTACAACTTTGAAAAGCAGTTTCACAATTTATTAGAACATTAAAAATGTTCCTTTCATAAGACCCAGCTGTTCTACATTTAGATGTTTACATGGGTTAGAAAGAAAGCATGGATCCACACAAGGCTCACATGTGTGGAGCCTTACTCCCACGGTACATTTCTCATTGTCCCAGTGAAGAAAACATGGTTTCTCTTTATTCTTATAAATATTCATGGATATTGAACTCTGGTTGTCCCACCTATGTGACAAGTGCCTTTACACAGTTTCTGTTTAGCAACACTAGTATCCTTAAGAAATCCAGCTGTTTCTCCACATCTGCTTTGACATCTCTGGGGTAGCCAACAGATACCTAATTGGGCTTCAGGCTCTGTCAGCAGGTGGAAATAAATGTTTGCCTGGTACTGCAAACCTAGGATGGTGGTCCCCTGTGGATGGTGAGGTCATGAACCCTAGAGGAAAACTTACTACTGCTGCTTTAATTCCAAATATTTTCTAAATACCTACCCTATGTTGACAGGCAAGTGTCTCTCTCATCCCTCATCAAAGGAACTTCTTTTTGCAGAAGACAAAGGTCATCACAGAAATGCTCACTGGTCAAATGCAGAGAACAGCTGACTACAGGGTACCCATCCCCAGTTGACACATCCACAACGGAGCTATTATAGGTACAGCTCAGGGGACATTGCAAAGAGGGGCTGGAAAGATTGTATGAGTCAGAGGATTAATGTCTGCTAAGAGATCATATCTTCTATCTATGAAAGAATTGCACCCATAAAATCTTAACAATGTGGTCTCCTAAACAATACCTGCACAAAGATAACACCGTTGATATCCCAGCAAAGACAGAGAAATCTCACAAGATCTCACCTCTAGATGAAGAGCTATGAGTAATTAATGGCTGCTAAAACTGGGAAAATCATTTTTCCCCGCAGGGGTGAGCCTCCTAGTATCTTGCCCACTCCCAAGTGTTCAACCTTACATTCCTATCTATCTATCTATCTATCTATCTATCTATCTATCTATCTATCTATCTATCTATCTATCTTCACATATATATGCAACACAAAATGGACTAAGCAAGTTGTCTGTTTATCTTTCTTTATATTATCTATCTAGATAACAAAAAATTAAAGAGAATTCATAAATTTGAGAGTAAATGGGGGTATATGAGAAGAGTTGGAGAATAGAAAGGGTAGGACGAAAATAATGTAAATATAGTATTCATATATGAAATTCTCAAAAATAATATAAATGTTTAATTTTTTTCTGGTAACTATCTGAATAAGCAGAAGTTCTGGGCTTCTGGCTTGCTTAGCAAGTGATAAGTCATGGGTTTAAATCCCCAGCACCTTCCAAAACAGAAGAAGATAAAGAGCAAAAGTTGAGATTTTGAGTTCATATATTGTTATAAGTGGACAAACAAACTTGCCCCATGCAAGTCTACATTCACTAAAGTAATGACTTTAGAGGTGTACCTCCCCTAACCTACAGTGACTAGTTAATGTTGAATCATATTCATCTGACTTGAGACTCTTGATCATGAGTATTTTGATAAGAAAAAGTCATAATTATTCTAGTTTTCTAGTTATATGAATTGCCCTAATTATGCAGTATTTCTTTAATTAAAAAAAGACATTCAAGAACTCAAGCATACACTTTCTTTAAGCCTCAAAAACCCCTCAGTATTAAATATGCCATACACGGTGTTTCCTTCAAGCTGTTCTCTTTGCCTACTCAGTCTGATATGAGAGCCCAGGAAGCTACTGGGAAACAAATACAAGTGTCCTATTTTTAAATATTTTCAGTGAGGCCACAGGAAATTTCTGTGTTAGCCTGAGGCATTCTGACACTTAGAGGCTGTGCATTCTCCAGGATTGATCAAACCAGACAGAAAACTCCACTCTATACCACCAGGGAACCAGCAAAGAGCTGCTGTATATTACAAGCTGGGTAGGAACCCCTCCTTAAAATACAGCAACCATTTCAATGGTGACTGTCATCACAAAGCAACAGACAGAAAACCTTCACACATTCACTCTTGATTAATCTTGACTTTGTATTGCTCAAATAGTGCTTGGACTGAACTTTATGTTTGTTTAAAAAAAATAACTTTTCAAAGATTTTTTTTTAGCCAGTATTTGCTAGAATTATAATAAGGGACCATAAAATTCTCAATATTAACCTCTTCAAGACACTGTATAGAGTTTAAAATTTCTCACTCATAGGAGGCTTTTATACCTACAATGCATACACTTCAGTTTCATCTCTCCTTAAAATATAAATTCATGATATTTTAATTAGTTTAAAGGAGACAGGTAATATATGAATAAATCAGTAAGCATAGGACCCAATAAATGACTTTGTAAATCCCCGGCTCACATCCCATGGCAATGTGCTTCTTAAATTATTTTCCCTCTTCTGCTTTCCCACACCTACAACTGTGCTGGCATGTTTTATCTGGCGGTTGAAGCCTTCTA
The DNA here is from genome assembly GCF_949786415.1 of Peromyscus eremicus. Lineage (NCBI taxonomy): Eukaryota > Metazoa > Chordata > Mammalia > Rodentia > Cricetidae > Peromyscus > Peromyscus eremicus. Next base: position 19,639,847 of record NC_081435.1, read on the forward strand.
GGATTACCCATGGAGCAATCTGAAATTGTCCAAATACTTCTCATTCTCATTCAGATGGGTGTTCAATACCCCAGCTCCTTCCCCTAGCTTGTGAGGCATGATTAAGACTGGTGTTCTGTTTTCCTGTTCTCTAGATGAACTCAGCAGTGGTTGTCAGTGGTGGCATGATAATAACTTGAGGACATAACCATGTCAGAGTTCCTTCGTTTCTCATCTCATTATTTACCAGTGTTTCTTGGTCTCTTAGCTAGGGTTTCTACTGCTGTGGAATGCACTTCAGCTTCTGTTTGAAAACCCTGAATGTTTGTAACCATACCTTGAGACCAGAGGGAGTACTGAAAAATTGACCACTCAACTGGTATGTCTGGATCAGCAGTTTTCATGTTTTCCTCTGTGGTATGCTATTTCATTGGTTTTATTGCACACACATGTTCTCTCTCTCTCTCTCTGTCTCTCTCTTTCTTTCACACACACACACACACACACACACACACACACACACACACACACTAATGTAATAGGAACTAATGAATTTCAGACCTGAATTATTTTAGTTAACTATTTTTTAAAATTACTTTTTTATATTTACAATTTGTTGTGTTTTTTTTAATGTTGTAGGAGTTATTCACTTTAACAGATTACTTATTACTTACAATATAGTTTAGGTAATGCTGCAGTGGGCCATTTTTTTTTTAGAATATTAGTTCCTTAATATAATTCCAGAAACTATTGGGTTAAATTTATGAAAATTGCGTGTATCATCATTGGTCTACCTCCATGTATTTCTTTTGAAATTTAGAGCTCAAAACAATGTTGATAGGGCCTAATATCTCATTCTGAGAGGTTCTTTTGTGTTATCCTCCTAACTTTGATTTGAAATGCTTTGTATTATATTTTCAATTTGATTCATGGCAAGGTAAAATATCTTTGTTGTGTTTTCAGAAACAAAGACTCCGTGTTTTTTTGTTTTTTTTAATTTTCCTAAATAAAATTTTAAATTAACAACATACCAAATCTTTCTGAATCCTCCCGATAGGTTACTCTTAGGCTACCACTTAAGCTCCATCAATACTCTAATTAGACAGAAAAATGAATGTTGTGAAAATGAGGTAATTGTCCGTGTCTGATGTTGGTTGTTGTGTGATATGTTGTAAATGGTTTAGGTGATACCCAGTCATGCTCCTGGCATGCTGGGCTCCACGCTTCAGCAACAGTAAACATGTCATTTAGGTGTACCTGAGCACTCCACAGGCTTGAGGAGAGGGGCAGATTTACTTTCTATTTTACCAGTGAAGGCACTAGAATGGGCCTTGTGGCCAGAGAAAAAGACTTCTTTTTTGTCAAAGTTCTCTGCCCTTGCCAACTGTTAACACTTATGACCTTGTGAGAAACTGAGATTGTATATAGGCAGTCCTACTTAGAGAATCCAGTTCAAGATTGTTTTGTGTCAGTTTACCAGGGTTTCCAGAGATGGCAGGAGGAAAATCATTCAGTAATAGCATATTTATAAGATAAATATGAGATAAAGAATTTGGAAATGTCTTGAACTAAGATGGTAGACCAGTACTCCCCACATGGACATTGCCTACTAACAAACATATGTGGAGGTTAGTCCTAAGACTTTCCTAGCTCTCCCATGTGTTTCTGAAAGGCTTTTGCTTTTAAGTGAGAGAAAGAGACAAAGAGAACTCCTGTATTAGATCAAACTCAACCAGAACCAGTTGCTAAGACCCAATTTCTAAAGGCACCATATGCGTGGGTCATAGGACATGGAGAAATCAGGCTGGCATTGGGCTGGAAGCTTCATCCCATTGGCTAGACCTCATAGTGCCAGAAGGTGCTAGGCAGGATAGTGGGGGGAGAATTGTCATCAATGGTCTTTTAAGTCTAATGAGCCAGGGAAAATTTGCCCACTGGAGCAATTGTTACAGAGGAAACCGAATGTTTTCCAGTAGATTTGGAGCCTACTCCAAAGAAAGGAACTCACATCTGGTACTGTGAACCCAGTCAAAAACCTGTGGCAGGAGAGGTCATAGGCCCCAGAGAGGAAGCTGCCGCTGTTATTTTGCTATGTGGACATGATATGCCCATAAAATTTCCTTCTGAATAATTATCTTTATCCAATATAGTGGTGTGCCTGTGAGCTTTGATCAGAGAAGCTTCTTTTTGCACTGGGCAATGCCAACTGGTCAAAGAAATGAGAATAAGTGACATTTTAATGCTTAGCCATAAGTGGTACATCTATATTACCCCACAGTGTCCAGGAAACATCACAGAACAAAGAGCAAAATAAATGTAGGAGTCAGAAGCTGGAGAGTGGTATGGAACACTAACTGTGGGGCATGCCATGACCATGTGCTCTTGGACTCATAGCAGCTATGACTATATACACCAGACTGACACATACTCAAGAATGGCCCACCAACACATTGTGGAGGAGGAAGGAGCTCCTGAGTCTTCCTCTTCCATGAGGTCTTGTACACAGAAATCAGTCCATGGGGAGGGAGAGACGTTTTCTTCACTGTTGCAGCCATTTGGTAAGGTATCCCGTAAACGACCCCTCTCTCATGCTTCTGTAAGCAGCCACAATGAAACACACCAGTTATCAGAAAAAGAGAAAGAGAAGCCACGAATGAACATGGAAGGATTCTAAAAAAGAGCAATTGAAAAAATATGTAAATTTTAAATTAAAAATAAAAATCGAAACCAGACAAGACGTGTAATAAATCACAATATAATCATAAAGAGAAAGCAAGAATTATATATTAAAAGTGTGTTTGTAGCTTAGATAATTGTATGGCTTTTAAAGATTGACAATTCAAGCTTTGATGTGACACTAATCATTTCTGCCAGTTTCATAGCTTTTCATTCCAACAGTTACTCAGCTGCTCCGATGTGATATGGTAATGTATAATCCTATTAGAGTTTACACCTGAATTTTTTTTCTATGATCATGGTTAGGTTAGAATCAACAAGCCAAAAAGTAAAAATGAAATCCTTAATTTTTGAGATGTTTTATTTGAAAGATAATTATTATGGTTTTCAGTTTTTAAGGTAAACTTTATTGAAGTTTCACACATACAGAAAAATGAACAAACATCTCCATTTCCAGAAAGGGAACATGTTTGTACAGTTCTCATGAGACAAAGAAATCAAAGTTAAACATACAGAAGTGAATCCTTATCTGTACTGCCAGGGATCACATCTGACTATTTGTAAAATGTATATGCTGCTAAAATCCACTGTGCCCTCCTTTGTATTTAATTTAACACAACAGCCAAATTTTTCTAGGAACAGGAAATATGCACTAATAATATATTTGGCTATCACTTTCTGAATAATGTTTTATTTTAGTATATGATCACTATAGAAAATTTAAAGCTTTACTACAAGAAGTAAAAACAAAGATCATTCTTGTTCTCATCACCCCACAAGCATCCATTTTGACATTTTGGCATTTTGGTATCTTGTCACTTTATCTATACATTCATTAACTGACAAATTCATGAAAGGAATCTGAACATTGTCAGCATTAGAATTGCTTGAGATAATACATCTGCAAAAGGCACACAAGCCCAGGAGGTTATGCAGCAAAGTTCTTGTCTGGGATATTCTTGTGGCAACTCTAATGGAAGGTTGTCCTCTAAACTTTCTCAGAGGCAGCTGCAGTCTTGCACAAAGGCACTCACTCCTACAAGGACATCTGCTGAGCAACTGTCTTTTCAACTTTAGACTGACAGCATGCTTATCATATGCACAGTACCATTGTGATGTTGGACTCAAAGAAATGTCATTATGCTTTGGAGAATATCTCTATGATTTGTTGGTTTTTATAGATTGACAGATATATGCATCAAATATTTATGGAATTTCCACAAAACGCAAAATGTATGCACTATGCTGAAAGCAAAACAAAGTCCCTCACACAGCCATGGTTACTTTTAAGCAGATAATAACAATGGAACTCTTTGCATTTAACTGTTTATTTAACCTTGTAGTATAGGTCCGTTTTCATTTCCTGGTAACCCCTGGAAGAAAGCGTTTTGACCTTCACATCTGCTTGCCCCACCCCCACCCTTTGCAGTAGGATCAGAATCCATCCCTGGTGCATGAGCGGGCTTTTGGGAGCCCACTAGCTATGATGGGACACCTCGTGCAGCCTTGAGGCAGTGGGACGGGCTTGGACTTGCCTCTGCTGGATGTGCCTCCCCATAGGAGGCCTTGCCTTCTTGTGGGAAGAGTGGGGGTAGGTTAGGAGGGGGAGGGTGGGGGGGCAGGAGGAGGGAAGAGGGGGATCTTTGATTGGTGTGTAAAATGAATGAAAAAATTTTCTTAATAAAATAAAGAATGTATGGCATTCTAGACTATGTTGAACAGACTTTTCTCTGTGGCTTGGTAAAAAATGGTTATTACTCTTTTATGATACGTAACTACAAAAACAATAATCATGAATATGGAAGAAAGTAATAAATATAAACTATTTGCAAAATTATTGGTGAATTCTTTTTATCTGTTTTATTGAGAAAACAGCCCGTGAATATATCTCTTTACTACAAGGGTTAATGCAAGAAATGACTACACACAATTTTTGATCGAGAGGTTTGAATGTCTTTAAGTTCTCAGTTTTCTCTGTCAATGAAGAAATTTCAATCCACAAATGGTTTAACCAAAAACTTAAAACCCATTTTTTTGCAATTACTTCACACTTTGTAACATTCGAAATCACATATAAGTATATAACAGCCTTCCTTTTCTTTCATAGACTAATGCCGGCATTTTCTGCCACAATGTGAGAAGATTCAGCTCTAATTGAACTTTTTCACGTGGACTATTTAGAAATAATGGCAGAGTTCTCATCTGCAGACTGAGAACACACATTGTGAGTGCCACAGGCTACATCATTCCGTGTATTCACTTAAGCTTCAACATGCAGGAGGAAAGGGATTCAGGGCTCTGCTGGGTGTTTGTCATACCACATGCTTGCACCTGGACCCCATCCCACCTCACCCGCAACCAGCTCCACCTTGTGTTAGACAGAAGTGATCCATGGCTTCTCACCCTTTGACAGTCTCTGGAGACTCATTTCTCCAGCAGTACTGTGCTCTGCAGATGACTTCTGCAGTCACCCTGAGGGCATTTGGCCTGACCAGGTGCAGGGCGGTGGTGGTGCCCCTGCTGCTTATCCTACCAATGGCCCAAGACTGCTCATCTCTAAGATGCCCCACGAAGCCTCCAAGGGGTAGGGTAGAACTTAACTCATTAGCTCTGGTAGGCTCAGTCCCTCTTGGCACTTGCTGTAAGCATGCTTTGCCAGAAAGACACAGGTTAGGAGGATATGTTTACTCTCCCTATGAATCCTTAGGAAAATTATTTTTTAAGTGTCTAGCTTCCAATCTTGCTGTTTTGACCCAGCATTTCACTGAATATACTTAGAAACAGCTCATTTGGCAAGACAGGAGGCAGCCCTGTGAAGCTCCTTGGAGGACAGATCCTTCTGCCAGACTGGCGTGTTTCAGATCCCAGGCAGCTGCTGGCTGCATGCCCTGTGCACCTTTCCTCATCTGTGGAAAATAGGGATTGTAACAGTACTACATCCATGTTATTGAGAGGGTCTCAACCTTGACAATGCTCGTTTCTTGCTTCAGAGCCTAGAGCACAGTTAAATGTCCAGTAGTCGCTGATGATGCTTGGATTATGAGGATGATAACACCATTAATATTAAGAAGTTGACAATCTCCAGGTTTTATCTGTTGTCCACATTAGATATTGTTTGTGGGTTCTAATATTCTCCCATTTACATAAGTCTCTCAGGCCTCAGGATAAATATTATCCATTCACTTCAGTTACCTATAACAAGATGAGGAACTATAAGGTCAGGAGTGAGACATGAAATCTGGCTACTTACCGGAAAGATCAAGTCTTATACCACTGTGTTTGGTAATGTAACCTGAAGCTACTAAAAACACTCACCTAATATAGTGGCTTAAAATTTAAAAATGCCCTATAATTTTTAATACTTTTATGTAAACAGGAGATTAGTAAATCCATGTATGTGTGTGTGTGTGTGTGTGTGTGTGTGTGTGTGTGTGTGTGTGTGTGTTTACATGCTGTGGCAGGTGTTTGGAGAGCAGAGGATGACCTGTGGGAGCTGTCTCTTCCATCATGTGGGTCCCTGTGCTGGAACTCAGGCTCCTGGGCTCCACTCAGGAGCCTTTACCCATTGAACAACCTCATCCATCTAAAGACTCCTCTCAACATATTTTGAACTATGAACTTAAGAAAATTAACCAATGCAACCAGGAGACCACTTACAATTTTAGTCTTTTTTTAAAAAGATTATATTCAATAGCAAAAAATATGTTTGCATACAATTTATACTGATCATGCTTTTTACTCACCATATTCCTCCCCAATCCTTCCCACTTCTCTACCTACCCAACTCCATTGTAGTCATTTGTTTTAATTCTTTGGCTCTTTTGGTGGTTCCACCACCCAGCTCCCAAAATAATCACACACAGAAGCTTATTCTTGATTATAAATGCCTGGCCTTAGCTTGGCTTGTTTCTGGCTGGCTTTTCTTAATTTTAAATTATCCCATATACCTTTTTCCTCTGGGCTTTTACCTTTTTCTATTTCTATACATCTTTCTTTCTTACTCTGTTGCTGGTTGTGTAGCTGGGTGGCTGGCCCCTTCTGTCCTCCTCCTCTCGCTCCTTGACCTCTCTTCCTTTTCTCCCAGATTTCTGCTTCTATTTATTCTCTCTGCCTGCCAGCCCCAATTATCCTTTCTTCTACCTCACTGTTGGCCATTCAGCTCTTTATTAGACCATCAGGTGTTTTAGACAGGCAAAGTAACAGAGCTTCACAGAGTTAAACAAATGCAACATAAAAGAATGCAACACATCTTTGCATCATTAAATAAATGTTCCAGAGCATAAACACATGTAACATATCTTAAAGTAATATTCTACAACACTCTGTGACCTTTCTTTCTCCCTCCACTTAAAATACAACACACACACACAAACACACACACACACACACACACACACACACACACAATCAAATCAGAAACCAACATATACAATCAAAAGACCAGTAAGACAAAAAATATACAAAAATATATATAAGACAAAAAGTCTATAAGAATACTGCTGATTTTGCTTTGTTTTGACCATCTACTCCTGGGGTTTAGGGCCTACTGTGAAATGTGGTTAATCTATCCAGTGAGATTCCCTTGGAGAAAACTAATTTTTCCTTTGCAAGTGGGTACCAAAATTGTGCATAGTTTCTTGGTTACAGGTGGGAGCCATATCCACCTCCCATTCTCAGTTCAAAACTCCAGGTGTGAACCAGTACAGGCCCTGTGTGTCCTGCCTCAGTCTTTGTGAGTTCATATGTGCATCAGTTCTAGTGTGTCTGGAGAACATTGTTTCCTTGGAGTCATCTGTCACCTCTGGTACTTAAAATTTTTCCACCTCCTCTTCTGCATAGTCTCTAAGCTCTGAGGAGAGGGCATGATAAAACCATCCTACTCAGGACTGCGTGCTCCAATATTTCTCACTCTCTGCAAATTTCCAGTTATAGGTCTCTGTGTTAGTTCTTATCTACTTCAAGTGGATCTTGTTTTTTGATCCAGTATGTTATACTGTGTCTTTTTATGGGGGATTAAGGCCATTAATATTGAGAGTTATGTTTATTGATTCTTGTTATTTCATTATGTGTTTTTCTTTCTCCTATTGATTATTGTTGTGGGATTATTTTTTATTTAGTATTTTTATTTTATAATTAACTTAATTTCACATATCAGCCACGGATTCCCCCGTCCTCCCTCCTCCCACCCCCAGCTCTCCCCCTCAATCCACCCTCCATTCCCACCTCCTAGGCAAGGTCTCCCCTGGGGAGTCAGCCCAGCCTGGTAGACTCAACGGAGGCAGGTCCAGTCCTCTCCTCCCTACAACCAAGGCTGAGCAAAGTGTCCCAGCATAGGCCCCAGGCTCCAAAAAGTCAGCCCATGTACCAAGGACAGGTCCTGGCTCCACTGCCTGGGGTCTTCCCAAACAGTTCAAGCTAGTCAGTTGTCTCACTTATCCAGAGGGCCTGGTTGTTCTGGGATTATTTATTTTTTGTGTCTGTCCTAGAGTTTTTATCGCTGTGAAGAGACACCATGACCACAACTACTCTTATTAAAAACAAACAAACAAACAAACAAACAAACATTTAATTGGGGCTGGCTTCCAAGTTCAGAGGCTTAGTTCATTATTGTTATGGCCAGAAGCATAGCAACATGCAAGCAGATATGGTGCTGGAGAAGGATTTGAGAGTTCTACATCAGCAGGAAGAGAATGCCACACTGGGCATGGCTTGAGCATCTGAGACCTCAAAGCCCACCCCCAGTAACATACTTCCTTCAACAACACCATACCTACTCCAACACGGGCACACCTTCTAATAATGCTACTCCGTCTGAGCCTACAAGACACCACAGTGTCTTATAGGGTGTGATTAAACTTCCTAAGACTAAAGTTTTCCTTCTAGTGCCTTCTGTAGAGCTGGATTAGTAGACATAATTTGCTTAAATTTGGTTTTATTGTAGAATGTGTCTCTTTGTTGACGGTGATTGATAGTTTTGCTGGTTATAGTCTGGGCTATTGTCTGAGTCCTCTCAGAATTTGTAGAACATCTGTCCTGGCCCTTCCATCTTTCAGAGTCTCCACTGAGAAGTCAGGTGTAGTTCTAATAGGTCTGTCTTTATACATCACTTGGTCTTTTTCCCCTGCAGCGTTTAATATTCTTTCTTTGTTCAGTACACTTAATATTTTGATTATTATGTGGCAAGGGGAATTTCTTTTCTGGTCCTGTCTATTTGGTGTTAACATTGTATACTTCTTGTACCATCATAGGTACCTCCTTTTCTAGACTGGGGAACTTTTTTCTTATGGCTTTGTTAAAAATATTTTCTGTGCCTTTGACCTGGCTTCCTTCTCCTTCCTCTTCCCTTTTATTTGTAGATTTCATAGTGTCCCAGATTTCCTGTATGTTTTGTGCCTAGAAGTTTTTAGAGTTAACAGTTTCTTTGACTGAGGTATCTATTTCTTCTACCTTGTCTTGAAGATCTGAGATTCTTCTTTCCATATTTTGTACTCTGTTTGGAAGTCCTCTGAGGTTTTGTTAGACTTCCTAAATTTTTTATTTCCTACTTTATTTCAGTTTGGATTTTTTTTTTAGTCTTCTTTTTTTTTTTAAGAATTCTACTTTTATGTCTTGAATTACTTTCATTATTTCATTCAGCCATTCCTTTGTGTTTTTACTGTCTTCCTTAAGGTATTTATCTATATATTTAAGGTCCTTGAACATATTCATAATTACTATTTCAAGTCTTTGTCTTGTGCTTCAGGTATATTGCATTTCTCAGGGCCTTCTGTGGCGGGGTTAGTGGGTTCCACTAGAGACATATTGTCTTGGCTGTTAATATTTGTGTTTTTTGTGCCAATGTCTAGGCGTCTGAAGTTACGATGATTGGGGTGTTTCTAGGTGATGATATTAGTATTTTCTTTGTTGGATGGGCTGGTTGCTGTTGCCTTCTCTGGATCCTAGGCAAGTGTGACAGCTGTGGGTTGCCTGGTAGAGAGTGTTTCTGCAGGTCAGGAGGTGGCAGAAAGGAATGGAGATGGGCTGGAAAAAAGGCTGAGAAGGGCTAGGGAAAAGAGCTAGGGGGATCAGGTTCACACCATAAGGCAGAGTTCCCAGGAAGTGGAGGCTTGGTGGGAATAGGCTGCAGTAATACAAAGAATAAATCTGGAGAGAAAGGGGATGAAAGGAATCGGGGACCATGGGTCAGTACCAAGAGGTGGGATCTCCAGTGAATGGAGTTGGGATGGCAGGAGGGGCACCAACAAGCAGAGTGACTTAGGACTGTTTGAGCAAATGGATAGGTCATAATGGAGGACACAAAGGATAGTGAACTACACCTTCCTGAGTCCGAGTTTGGTTATGACTTTTGTCTTAACTAAACCTGTATGTTGGCCTTGCAATTTAAATTAATGTCTACAAAGGGAGTCAATTTTATGTCCTTTGTATGTTACAAGTTTTGCCACAGAAAAGACAATAATACAGTAACACTTCTTTGTAAATGGATGGTAATAAATGCCAAATTACCATGGAATTCCTACGGAACTCCACATACCAGCTACTTTCACATTCAAAGAGGTTTTTTTTTTCATGATTAATGTTATTGTAATGAATACCAAAGAAATTAATAGCCATTTGCCACCACATGCTGATTAATTTTATGCTATTTTTTATTCTCATTTGTCATAAGAATGAGGAGCTAGAATTTTCATGTCTAATATGTGGTGTGAATTAAAGACGAAGCTTTGTCATACTGACCTTTTCAATATTCCAATCTTTATGTTGCTGACCCTTCAGACTTCTCCTTAGCAACAACGTGGTTTCTGAGTGGAGCAATGAACAAACCTGTTGGGGAGATGAATGCAATGAGGAATTGTTCTAAGATGTGCTTTCATATTTTACCGTCTGTACTGGAAATTCAGATTTTCAGCCTTTCATTATCTTGACAAACTTTGTAATGTGTGCAGAATGTGGCTCCACATAAAGCCATTCTGGTGACAAAGAATGTAGTAAGTATGGGAAACAGCAGCCACTCAAAGCAATCCCTTCACAGTTGGAATAGTGCTGAGTCCCATCAGGTATCATAGAAGCTCTTTTTCACCTTTTCACAGTTTCTTTCAACAGATAGCACAGCATGACACCAGTACATCCGTGTGCTCAGAATCTGAGTTTGGACTTAATTACTTGGAACGTGGACTCCACCCAGTAAAACATCATTAGTTTAATAAATTAATGCCGTATACTCTCCACGGAATAATAATCATTGTTTACTTATACAGGAAATGATTTATCTTTGTTCTGATGAGAAATATACTTCTCAAGTATAATTTATTCATTTACTTGTTTATATGACCAACTACTCAATAAACAGACATCAAACGACTAGACAGTATGTCGTTATACTAATATAACAGTCTAACAGTCTAACAAGGTTAAATGTGAATGAATGGGCATCACAATTAGTAAAATCTGAGAGAGATCACTTTAGAGTTAGAAATCCTGGCTGCATCTTTCTGGGGAGTATGAGGAAGACCTATCCTGGTATAAAGTAGGTCTTATGTCTAAACACTCTATCTTTTTAGGAGAGTAGGAGCAGGCAGAGAAAAGACACTGTGAACACAGGTAGAGATCAGAGTAAAGGGTCCATGCATGTGTTAGGATTGCCCCCTGCCACTTGAAGCTAGGAGATGAAAACGGAATGGAATTTCCCTTAGAGAAGCTGCAAACAGCCATCCCCACTGTTACAGACACTGGCCTTCAGGCTTGTGAGGGAACTGACTCATTGGTAGAAAGAACCCACTTGTTAGCCATCTATTACAAAGTCCTAGGAAAGCAATGCACATACATGGTCTTGCTAGCTAAGGAGTTGTGAGTAGTAAATATAAATCTGAGTGTGTAAAATGGGCCTCGACACAGCTCCATCATCTCTTTCAAGGTCAGAAGTGTTCAGTACATTTGACTTACCACTACGCCAATCACTGGTCTACTTGAGAGTGGGTGTCACCTGTACCCCAAGAAATCTGACGACCTGGTTTAGGTAGAAGGGGAAGTCAGTGAGTCAGTCCTGCATTTGTCTTCGGCTCAAATCAGTCCATATGACAAAGAAGCTCTTTAGAGCAGCCCACTCCAGACTCCTTCAGCATCTGTTGGTGTTTTCTGCCAAGCCTCTGAGTCTCTGCTCACATTTCTTTAATCTATTTTCATTCTGTTCTTCAGATGTTATAATTTCTATTTTCCTGTCTTCGGAATCACTGAGTTTCTTCTCATGATCATAGATTTGCTGTTGGGGTTCATCTTTTGAATTCATTGCTTTCTTTGTTTTGTTTTTATACTTTCAGCTTCTCTAATTAACCTGTGTTGGCTGGATGGAGGCTGTTACCTTTGTCTTTAAATCAACGAGCAGATTTAAGAGCACTGCTTTTAAATGTTTGTTTTAACACCTCCTGCATCTTGGCCTTTTTATGGCCAGTCATAATAAATGTCGTTTTTCCTACACATGAACTACAATTTCCTGACTTGCCCTAACTTTTCCCCATGTATTATAATATTTGATTTTAAACTACACATTTTAAGAAATGTGATTATTCTAGATTTGTATTCTGATTTTGTTTTCCCTCTGTCTCCTTTCCTGCCTTCATTTGCCTTTTCTTATCCTTTCCCTCTCAGCCTTTGACCTTCCTCACTTTCTTCCTGTTTATTGTTTCCTATTCTTTCTGTCTTTCTCTCTCCCCCTCTTCTTAATTATCTTAAAAATGTTCTACACAGGTATAAGTTCTCAATCAAAATGAATGCATAAGAGGTTTGTGTCTGGGCTTTCAATAGAAATAATCATATCTGGGAGCAAAGCCATTGCTCTTGGATACACTGAAGTGGGCATACGGTTCAGCCTCAGACAAGTCAGTACTATGTTGTTATTATTAGCCAACAAAATAGAAATTTTCTGTAAATACACACCTTGGAATTTGTTTCTTGTATTTGCTTGATTTTCAGAGTTTTTAGATATTTTTGACAATTTTGTTGTTAAATCCCTTTTGGTGTAGGTATAAAGAGAATTTGCTGAGCTCTCCTCTCCTGCAAAGTTGTGAAATTCCTTCCTTGTGTTTTATAAAGGCAAAATTTTAGGTAATGATACTATTGCTAGGAGGAACTCATTGCTTCTAGCATAATTATTTTTACATATACACCACATAGTATATTACTGTTTACTTCATACTTCAGCTTTAAGATGGCAGGTTTTTCAAGTGTAATCTTTGATTATATATGTATGTTATATAACATACATATATATGTATGTTATATATGTATGTTATATATGTATGTTATATAACATACACATATATTTGTTATATAACAAATTGTATGAATCAAGTCTGAAAGTTTTAATGTTGAAGGAAATTGGACATTTGCCCTGTAATTTTAATATTTATATTTTTTAAGGAAACCAGGCATTTTTCTGTAATTCTTTAAAATCTTGGTTTTGCAGTCTGTGTCTTTACAGTATCCTCAAAAAGATTTGAAACTTCATTTTTATGTTTTACTTTCTTTGTATATTGGCATTGAGTCAAGTAGTTTAATAAAATCCAGGTACTGGGTTTGAATATGAGATATCTCTCACAAGCTCATGTATTTAAATACTTAGCCCTCAGCTGGAGGTAGGCTTTGAGGTCGGTTCTAATTAGAGGGAGTAGGTCACTGGGTTGGCCCTTGAGGCTTCTTCTCCAGCCCTACTTCTCCAGCCCTACTTCCTGTCTTCTTTTCTTCCTGGCTGTGGAAAAAGTGTGATAGTAGCCTCACGATTCTGCCACTGTGTGTTTCCTGCCATTGTGGACTGTCTCTCCTAGAGCTGGAGGGCATAATAAATGCTTCCTCTCCTAACTTACTTTTAGATCACGGTAATGAGAAAAGTGACCGGTATGCCAGGTAAGTTTTCAGTGGCAAAGCTGCTGGATCCATGTCAGTGAGTTTTCCAGTATTAGATGATGCCTGGTTGCCTCTCTTAGCAGCTGTGAGAGTGGATGACTAGATCCACTTATTATATAATAGATCCAGTTATAATAATAAACTTCTTATTCAAGGTTGCAAAAGGAAACCATTCCCACTCTCCCCTCATTTCTTGGATCACTTACAAATATATGTGAATGTCAATATATTTTACATTTGATACATGTATTTCTGAAATACATCTATAAACAAAAGTTGTAGATCCAAAATTGTATAGCTTGTACATGAAGCTCATAGTACTTATAAGCCAAGTGGTGGTGGCACAGGCCTTTAATCCCAGCACTCGGGAGGTAGAGCCAGGCCTCTATGAGTTTGAGGCCAGCCTGGTCTACAGAGTGAGATCCAGGACAGGCACCAAGACTACATGGAGAAACCTTGTCTCGAAAAAAAAAAATGAACCACAAGTATCAAAGTATGGTTTGAAATGCCTTGCAAAATTTTTGTTTCTCGTGTTCTAGGAAGTTTTTTATGTCCCCTTGCTCAAGATTTTTTAATCCTATGGATTGATGATACTAACAAAAAGATCACAATTGTGATGTTTTTCCATGTTGAATGCAAAGAAGAAAGGACATGATCTATAATCCATTACATGGAGAAATCTGCTGCATAGTTCTTTTCCAGTATGATTATTCTGTCCTCAGAGCTTCAGGGGCTTTTAAAAATCAAGCCAGTGAACATTAATTCTTGAGCTGTTGAATACAGAGGGAAAAATATAGTGAAAAACATCAGTTAAAATGTTATTATCATAAAACATACATGATCTAATTTTTCATATGTAGCCATTTTGAGGTATGTTACTCAATAGCATTACATACACTGGTAGTGTTGTATGGCCACCACCACTCAGGGATCCAGTCAAAGACCCTTTAATAGCTCTTCAATTCCATAAATGTATACAGAAATATTTAATTGTACACTCTAAGTTGGTAAATTTTAGATATCAATTTTATTTCATTAAAAAATAAAACCATGCACCAGGCACTTAAGCCTTTTGCTCAAAGGCGTCGGTTTCTTACTTAGGCCCAGAAGGTTCTGAAAAGCAGCATGAAAGCCTGATGTCACTGTCTTCATTTGTGTCTGTCTTCTTTACTTTAGGTCCAATCACAGGCATGTCACTCTGTCCAGAAGAATCTGTCCAGCTTATGTTATCCCCTTTCAAGGATGAAGGCACACAAATAAGTCATTGCCTTAAATCTGCAGTCACCTTGAGCTGCAGAAAAAGCAAAGCCATCCAGAACCCCTGGATGAGAGCAATCATCCGTAAGGGATAAGCTGAGGTGTACCCTGGAGCAGACTGCTCACTCCCAAAGCTGGCAGGCAATGGTAAGAACACAGACCACCTTTCAGAACTGTGTCTTACTGAGAGACAAGCTGACAGGCCTAAAAAGAGAGTCTCTGTGGAGTTAGTAAGGAAGCTTGTTGGAGGTCTGCTTCAGAGTCAAGCCTCGAGGGATTTAGGTTTAAATGGGGTAAGAATTGGAGCAAAGGACAATTAGTCAGTCCTGGTCAAGGTGTGATGCCATTGGTCACCTTTTTCAGCTCCAGTTCTGCATGAGTGGGTTGGCCTTGAACCTGCTCTGTAATGTCCTCATCATTTCCACTAAAGGCCACATTTCCTCTGATGACTCACTGATCACTTGGGATGACCCTGGACCCAAAGAAACTGCTTTGTCTCCTGTCTTTGCAGAATACACTAAGCCATCTATCCCTTTGATAGCTGGAACATAAACAAGCTTTTTGGGGAAACAGATTTTGAGTTTAGTTGCCTACAATAATTTGTGGTTAATGAATTGTCTTAAGGGTTTTATGTGTCTCTCTCCCACTGCCTGGCATGGTAGCTGTCTCATCGCCATTAAAAGACTTTTCTCATTTGAACCATTTCTATGAATAAGGGCTCTTTCATTCTTCACAGCCTATTTCGTTTTATTGTCTTTATTGCATTTTAACAGGGAGACAAATGACAGCACAAACAGAGGTGTGGGAGACTCCCTTCCCTTGATTTTATGTGTTTGAACTAACCTCTATTCATCCCTTAGCTCCGGCTCTGAAGACCCTTTAGTGCAGGTCATAAAGGAATAGCCAGACCTGAAGGTCTGTGGAAGAGCCCTCTGATAGGATGTAAATCATGCACTTGGAACATTATTTGTTTTCCAAAAGTGTACAAGAAGTTGAAATGACAATAATAATAATAATGCCAATTTCAATAATGAACATAACACTAAGCATGGGGTATATGAATAGAAGGAAGCATTCATTTATTATCCATTCATTATATAGGAGGCATTTTGTATACTTTCTCTAGCATGAAAATAATATACACTTACGATGAAAATTTAAAAGTTACAGGAGTGTATATAATCCATGGTGATATTATTCTTAATTTTTTCTCCCATCAGTGTAGTTTCTAAAATTTTTATTTATATGTGCATATATGTCTTTATAGCTTCCTGTTCTGGTTTATCGATAATGTGTTCAACATTCAACCTCACAAATTTAATGTAATTCATTTTTGCTTAGAATATCATAAAATTCTTACCACTGCCTTTGTATGAACTATTTCTCTTTTTTTTTAAGCATTTTCTTCTTGCCCTCAATTTAATTATTTTTGTTATTGCTGGTATAGTTAAGGTTGCAATGAACAACCTTTAACATCTATCTTCCTATAAGATGCATTTCATGTGTCAAAGGATCTGTGTGCATCTTGCTGTTGCTTAGACATAACAAACCCCTCCCAGGAGCTGCATCCTCCAGGCCACACATGGTGCTGGAGTGTGACTCCAGGCTCTTGGCATGTCCTTCTAATCCTCAGGATTTCTGACAAAAGAAAGCTTTAATCCTCATTTCTGTCTACTGAGAATAAAAGCTTCAGATGCCTTAAATGAAATTGCCTGAGGTTACAGAGTGGCAACGCCGAAGGCATGTTTTATCCAGCACCAAGACCCAGCTCTTCCGGAGCCAGGACTTGCTGACACAGACTCCACACTGAGTTTTGTCACTCCATTGGTTTTATGTCTTGAAGAAGCCAGATTGAAAGTGGAGTGCTAAAACAATGGAGCCCAAAGACATAAGATGTCTCTAGGAACTCCATGCTGTGAGAGGGAAACTCTAAAGCCCTGATGTCAGAGGAGGAGCTTGCTTCCCAGGAAAGGATGCCACAGAGTTAAATCACGTCAACATGTGTGTGTTTTCCTGGATTCTGTCTTGTCTTTTCTATAGTATAGAAATATTGCTAGAGGAAAGACAGAGTGGAAATAAAAGTCCCATAAAATTTTCCTTTGAAAATTTCCGTGTTGTATTTTCTTCTGAAAAGCAGTGATATAAAGGGAAGTGGTGGGCTTCTAGATATAAGTACCCAGAAATAGCACTATGTCACTCATTCTGTTGTCCTTCTCTAGAAACTCAGGTAATTATACTTGATGGTTTTAAAACAAGTTTGAGGTGACCTTTAACTTTAGATCCTTCTGCCTCAGGCTTCCAAGTGCAAAATGAAAGTAATGTACCATAACGCCATGTTTTTTTTTTCTTTTCTTTTCAAATTCTGTGACTTCCATTTACAATTTAACTTTTCAAAAAAAAAAAAGCATCAGAACTGGAGTGAATTTTAATGATATTAATATGATACTGATGGATTTAAAATCTCTTGTCTGAAGAACACTTTGTGTGTCCTGCATGCTGGCTCTGCTACTCACTAAATGTTTCTTATTCACTAAATGTTTCTCATTCACTAACTTGTGATGTCCTTCCTGCTCTCTAGAGAGTGGTGTACAGTTACTTCCTTAATTTTACAGACTACAATGATTACAGAAGACAAATAACTTGCCTAAGATCATACAACTCATGGCAAGTGTTTGAATATAGAGTCAACCTTCAGTCATGGCAAGTACTTGAATATGCAGTCAACCTTCAGGGATTGAGCTCACAAACTGTCTTGTTTTTCAGTTTGGAAGGAAGCATTTGTGCAGGAAAAGGAACTCCTCCTCTTCTTCTTCTTCTTCTTCTTCTTCTTCTTCTTCTTCTTCTTCTTCTTCTTCTTCTTCTTCTTCCTCTTCCTCTTCCTCTTCCTCTTCTTCCTCCTCCTCTCCCTCCTCCCCCTCCTCCTTTCTCCTTCCTTCTTCCTCCTTCTTCTCCTTCTTCTCCTTCTTCTCCTTCTCCTCCTTCATTTTCTTCTTCACACAACTTATAGAATATCAAGCATTTTCTACACAACTAAAACTTACCTTTGTTGTGAGGTAGGCTCACCAAAGACCACCACATGTACATTCTTAAAGCTGAAAAGAAAATCTTTGTTGCCAGTCAGTTGCTGCATGGGAACTTGCCTAAATCATGCATCCATGAACCTTATAATCCTTTGTCTTTTATGCACAAAAACTACTTCCTGGTTGTTACGTTTTAGTTAGCAGGAAGCAGAACTACAGAAGTAAAAAAGCAACATCATTGCATTTAGGGACTTTCCTAGAATGATGGAGGAATTCTTTGATGGACTGTGTCTTTCTTCCCATTTTGTCAGGTGTTGGGGCCTATGTGCTGCTCAGAATGTTGCCGCTAATGTGGCATGAGTTGTGCTAAGGTCTGGGGGCATGTTACATTTTCTTGAGAGAAATTGAAGAAGACAATAGAAGACAGAAGGTTTCTCCATGCTCATGAGTTGTTAGAATTAATATTATGAAAAGGCTATGCTATCAAAAATTATCTGTAGACCCAATCTCCATTAAAATTCCAATGGTACTCTTTGTGGTACTAGGAAAAATCTTGAAACCATAAGGAAGCACAATAGATCCTCAATAGACAAAAGACTTTTAGGTAGTAAGAGTAATGCTGGAGGTGTCACAATGCGTAATCTCAAGTTGTGCTACAGAGCCATAGTAACCAAACAATCAACCAAACAAAAAGCAGACATGCAGACCAATGTAACAGAATGGAGGACTCAGAAATAATTCAACATGCATGTGGACATCTAAACTTTGAAAAGGAGTTTCTTCAAACAAATGGCAAAACAAATTTTACTCATGGAGAAATGAAATTAGTCCTCTGTCTCTCATTCTGCACAAAAGCCAATTCAAAATGGATTGAAGACCTACAAGTAATATGAGAAACTTTGACCCTGTTAAAGAAAACCATTAGTAAAGCACTTCAGAATATGGGCATAGACAAGGGCTTTCTGGAAAGCAGCTCAGGAAATAGACACAGGAATTGTCAATTAATGAAACTAAAAACTTTTGCACAGAAAAGTAGATAATTAGTGACGTGAAGAGGTGGTACACAGACTGAACAACAATAAGACCCCCCTTTGCTAATTGTGTGCCTGACAAAGATTGATATTTAGAATGCATAAAGAACCACAAAAATGAAGTACCCCCAAAAGAAATCATCCAATTTATAAATGAGCTAATGGGCTGAGTAGACAGTCCTCAAAGAAAGAAATACAAATGACCAATAAATATTTGAAAAGGCACACAGCCTCCTTAACCAGCAGAGAAAGAATCAACCTACTTTCACATTTCGTCTTAACCCCAGGCAGGATGCCTGTCATCATCAACAGCACAAAGGTTAGCAAATACTGGCAAGGATGTTGAAGTTCTTTTCTGTTGCTGCAATAAACACCATGACTAAAACCAGCTTAGAGTGTCCTGGTTGTTTTGTGTTTGTTTGTTTGTTTTTGTCAAGTTGCCACAAGCTAGAGTTATCTGAGAAGAGAAAACCATAACTGAGAAAATGTCACCATGAGATGGCCTATAGGCAAGTGTCCAGAAACATTTTCTAATTAGTGATTGATGTGGGAGGGCTTAGCCTACTATGGGTGGTACCAACTTAGGCAGGTGGTCCTCGAGTATATGATAAAGTAGGCTGAATAATTCAAAAGGCAGCATTGCTTCATGGCCTCTGCTGCAGTTCCTGCCCTGACTTTCCTCAGTGATGAACTGTTAATTGAAAGAGTAAGATGAAATACACCCCGTACTGCACACACACCAAAGCTGGTTCTGAAACTTTAACTAAGACAAAAACTGATACCAGGATTGTGGGATATTTCTGTGACAGACCTGACCATATTGTTTTGGGAGGATTATAGAAGGACTTTGGAACTTTGGTCTAAGAAAGCCATTGAGTGCTCAGAGTTTAGGGCAGTTAGGAAGGTAGGAATGCTTGGAGATTCCTAAAAGCTTGGAAGATAGAGTGTAGATGATGGAGGTTTGGCTACTGAAGTTTTGGAGGGGAGCAAATACTCTACTAGTACTATTTACACGGTATTTTGAATTAAGAATTTGTAGTTCTGGTCATTTGGAGCTGAAAAAAAAATGGCCGTAAATTAATAAGAGACCAGAAACACTAAAGCAAAATCTTCGCTTTGCTGGGACAATCGACACTACCCAGCTGTGATATTGCATCAGTTTTGATTTAGAAGACACTAGCATCATTGAGACAAAATCTTTGGGGAAGTGTTTCCCCAGGGTCAGCACATAGATGGTGTGGTTCAGAGGAGGCCAAGGCTGTACCTTGTACTGGCAGCTGAACTTGGGATGGTGCTTCCCACAGCGGCCCCACATCAATCTTCACTTAAGACAGTTCCTTACTGACATGGCCGTGGACCAATCTGATCAAGGCCACTCCTCAATTGAGACTCTCCATTCCAAGGTGGCTCTAAATCAAATTGACAATAAAAACTAACCAGTCCATGATTCAAGGGACACACTTATTTACTGTTGATGGGAGTATAAACTAGCATGACCAGTACGGAAATCAGTGTGGAAGTTCCTTGGCAAACTAAAATTAGATCTACTGTATGATACAGCCACATTACTCCTGGCTATATATCTAAAAGATTTGAAGTCAGTATACACAGATTTTTGCCAGTCATATTTATTGCTACACTAATCATCATTGCTAAGGAAGGGAATCTGGGTAGAGGCCCATCAACAGATAAATAAAAACCTATTTCTTCCCTTGAATACCATGGTGCTAATTTGTTGCAAGAGTAAGAAACAATTTATAGAATCATTTTGGTATACTGCAGGTGTCACCTGGTGCTGCTATCTCACAAGTTGTTGAGAAGGACCAAAAGTCCAGATCTTATACAGTAGCCACTCATTGCCTGCTAACATTATTATTGTCAGATAATTAGCATCTTCCTTCTTCTCCTTCTCCTTCTCCTTCTTCTCCTCCTCCTCCTCCTCCTCCTCCTCCTTCTTCTTCTTCTTCTTCTTCTTCTTCTTCTTCTTCTTCTTCGGTTAGTTTTCCAAGACAGGATTTCTCTGTGTAACAGCCTTAGCTGTCCTAGAACTAGCTCTGTAGACCAGGCTGGCCTTGAACTCACAGAGATCCACCTGCCTCTGCCTTCCGAGTGCCGGGATTAAGGTGTGCGCCACCATCGCCCAGCACATCTTGCTTCTTACCATATTTGTGTCTATACCCAGCTGTTCCCCTCTGCATCTCCTTCTTAGCTGTTTGCAGTCTGGTGTGAGAAATAAGTAGCTAATCTATTAGGAATCTGAAAAAGTCTCATCTCTGAGTTAAATATAACTTTTTCCCCATTCTAGTTTTCATCTTTAACTGCTTAAAGTACTGCTCTGCCTTTGTGCATGACCTAAGTAATAAAAACTGTTTACAACTGGCCACTCTACAGGTAATGGCTTTTGTAGAAATTCTATGTACAAGAACACTATAGTTTGGCTCCAAATGATTTTTATATATTAAAGTAGTTCAATTCCATAAAAGTTAATTTCCTACCGCTTCCCAAGGAGGGAAGCAGTGAAATGGGGTAGAACAGAAGTTTTATGCCATCTGATAATTTGGGAGGTGAATTTGCAGAATGCACAGAACTCAATAATCTAATTTCTTGCTTCCCAGGAAAACAAGACATATTTATAATTACTAAGAGGGAAATGAACTTAACTGTACTTTTTAACATAAAGGGCAAACAATTACATGAATATGTAATGTACTTTGGTATCAAAGGGGCATGCAAGGTAAATTAAATGCTGCTGTAGTTTTCCTCTGTAGCTTAAAGTATCAGAAATTGATTTTTCATTGGTTTCTGTGTAGGAATGAGAGCAAAGGCCATAGCTGCCTTAGTGCTTTATCCCTAGTGCAGGTTCAGACACATGGTAGACTCTCCTCTGCAAATTAATTGCTAAATGGATATGTATTGAAGATACAGTTGAGTATAATAAAATCTGCTGAATTAAGAGTTTTATAGTCCTTAATATCTATGAACATGTGCACAGAATAAAATAGTGTTTGCTTTGTTCATCACCATTTTCAGATAGCCTGGTGACCTGTTCTCAGCAAACTGATCATTTTAAGGAACTGAAATACTCCAGCGTGTGACTAGCAGCATCTGCTCAAACATGCTTCTGGTTACACTGTACTGATTTATTCATTTCCATCACAGAGACATGCAAAGTGTCCACTGCACAGCAGTCACTGTTCTGTGTGTGAGGTATAACCGAAAAAGAAGCCATGATGAGTGGGAGACTGCATGGCTTTTAAAAAATACATCTTTATTTACTTCATGTGTACGTGCGTACATACGTATGTACGTGCCTCAGTGTATGTGTTGCCTTACACACATACAGGATCCCACGGACAATGGACGCAGGTGTCAATCCCTGGAACTGGAGTTACAGGCACTCATGAGCCATCAGTTGAGTGCTGGGAACCAAGCCCAGATCTGCTGCAAGAGCAATAGCATGCTCAGTCTTTGAACCATCTATCTCTTCAGCCTCAACACTTGACAAATTTTCAGACAACTGTGAAGATGTCAGATTTGGCTTACTTACCACAGCTACTGGGTATGGCAATGTGTACACCAGGTGTTGATGTGCATGTTAAATGGTGTGTTCAAGGACTTGGGCCTCAGCGAAGAGTGCTGTTTAGGAAGGTTGTGGGATCTTTAGGAAGCAGAGCCTTGCTGGAGGAAGTGAGTCACAAGGGGTGGGCCTTCAGGATGTACAGCCCAGTTCTACCTGCCATCAGAATTGTGCTTCTTGACGTTGTTGCAATGTCACCAGCTGCCTCATGTTTCTGCTGTCACAGCTTCTCTCTCATGTCTGTCTTCGTTCCTATACTGTGAGTAAAGACAAAGAAACTATCCTGTAAGCTGCTTGTTGTCAGGTACTTGGTCAGTATTGTGGTATCTGTCGTCCTATGCCCCACAGTGTTAATTAAACCTTTGGGTTTCTTTCCACCCCAGGAGATGAGTCTTTACTTAACGTCTTATTTCTGAGGAAGAGAGTGCTCTTGACCATCACGGTGGATGACTAACAGACACGCTGGTCCACCCTACTCCTTTGTGCCAGCTTTTGTTGTGCTTGGGTGCACATGTTTGCAAATACATAAACCCTCAACCACTGTTACTAATGGTGGTAAGCAGAATATGAGTAGGCAAACTCATCTAAATACTCACAGTATGCTCTAGGGTTTTGGTGCGTGGTCAGGCAGCACCAGCCACACTCCTTGCTCTCCTTTCTCCTCACCTGCTTCTCTCTTCTCTTTTGCCCCTCTTCCTGTTCTCACCACCTAAAGAGGTGAAAAGTATTATAAGTGTGTGTGTGTGTGTGTGTGTGTGTGTGTGTGTGTGTGTAGGGTGGGATTGGCAAAGCACCTGTGTATAGGTTGGAGGATAACTTGGTGGAGTCAGTTGTCTCTTTCCACTTTTATGTGAGCTCCAAGAATGGACCTTGGTCAACAAGCTCACATGGCAAACACCTTTACCCACAGAGCAGATTCACCAGCCCTTTACTTGTCTAAGCTTCTGCTGGCATTTTACATGTTGACAGCTTGCTAGGTCCCAGTTCATGTTATATGTCAAAGGGCTTTGCCTCCAAAAGCACATTCTACCTTGAAATAGCTCCCATTCCAGTTAGAAAGATAAACACAAAAATAAATGTGTGCCTGTAGTTCATGAAAAATGTGCAGGAAGAAATATGAAGTCCCAGAGCAGAAATTGACGGGGTCCTTTGTAGAATGAGTAGGGGGATAGCTGCATTGGATGATAGGATGTACAATGATCCAGGGTGTTGGGAGTCCTACCATTTCTTGGAGCAATCTCAGGCAGTGTGTTAGAACACTTAGGTTCAATTTTAAGTTTGTTTTCTTAAAAAGGACCCTAAGTTTAGGAAGATGCTTTAGCTTTTTAGAGTCTCAACCTCTCTTCACCGAGAGGCAGATGAGAATCTTGTATGCTGTAAAGACAGAATAAACAATGTTGAGAAAGCTCTTTGATAGGTCTGAGGTGATTATACATGTTATCTTTATTTTGCTGGTATAAAAACGGCATAACCATTGCAGTGATATTTCCTCCCAGTCAACCCACATCTGTGTATCTCTCTGCAGAATTCCAGGAAACACCAGGGCCTTTTTCTGAAAGACACTCCAAGGGAAACATATAGACTTGACCAAAGCCCTTCAAATGCCTAAAGTTTATGGGATAATGGTAACCTTGGCACTGCTGTGTCCCCACGGGACTTTCCACAGGTTTCCAGTAATCTCAGATGACAATTGGGTGGGAACAGGTGCTGCCATCTTTTGTTTATAGAAATGTCTATTAAGAGACAAGGGGAGAACGAGAGAAATGATTTCATTTTAAGATAAGACTAAGAAGCCAGGATTATAAAAGGTAAGAGATCTGAAAAGTAAGGGAGCACAGTCAGACAGGGAGACAAGACAGAGGAAGGTGAAGTAACTCGTGCAAGTCTTCACGGTGAACTAGAGAGCTCGTGCAAGTCTTCACGGTGAACTAGAGAGCCAGTGCAAGTCTTCATGGTGAACTAGAGAGCCAGTGCAAGTCTTCACGGTGAACTAGAGAGCCAGCGCAAGTCTTCACGGTGAATTAGAGAGCTCGTGCAAGTCTTCACGGTGAACTAGAGAGCTCGTGCAAGTCTTCACGGTGAATTAGAGAGCTCGTGCAAGTCTTCACGGTGAACTAGAGAGCCAGTGCAAGTCTTCACGGTGAACTAGAGAGCTCGTGCAAGTCTTCACGGTGAACTAGAGAGCTCGTGCAAGTCTTCATGGTGAACTAGAGAGCTCGTGCAAGTCTTCACGGTAAACTAGAGAGCAAGGGTGGCTCACAACCAGGGCTCTGTGATCTTTGCAGTTTAAAAAACTAGGCTATAGCTTTTATGAATCTATCTTCTAATGTGTTTTTAAATTCTGTAATAGTCTCCATTTCCCTCCCTCCCTCACAGCTGTTTTATTGATGGAAGGAACTGATAATAGGAAAACTATTGTGCTGAAGGAATTCAATCAAGCAGTAATCTTAGATACTATAGAAGAGAGACTTAAATTCCTTCTTATGTGTAGCTCTCCACCTACTTATGAAGTTATTCTAATCTAGAGTTTATGTAGAGTTCTCATCATGCCAGGAGTTGCTGTGACCTTTGTGGATCACAGATTGAGCCCATCCTGTGCTTTGAAGGATGTGTGGAGGGCAGCCAATCTGCAGAGCTTTGGGTGTTAACTCTTCCTGTGCCCCCAAACTAATCTCAGTAAACTGACCCCAGGCGCAACATCACCAATAAATTTACCAGGCAAAATCAGGTCTAATTAACTTCCCTCTGCTCTAATCACAAAACTGACATTTAAGAAGACACTGGTGTTGCTAAATAGCTTTTGGCCCTATGCTATGTTCTGAAAGGCTTAAATAGGTAGGTCTAAGAAAGTTATTGGCTCTAAAGAATGAGGTATGCCCCTTGTTCCTCCTCTAGCTCCTGATCACAGGTAACAGAAATCCAAAACTATTTGCTATGTGTTCCATCAAGTATATAATAGTGTTGTATTACTGTTAGCCTGACAAATGGCATGGCTTGGAGAAGGGGTGGCTGACATTCTGTAAGCTTGCTGTGGAGTTACTACTTGCCATCTTCTTCACCAAGTCATAACCTTTTTGAATGAAACCGAATGTATTTAATCTTCTAAGCAGTGAGGGTCTTCTACAAATTATTCCACATGCAACATTGGAGAGCAGAGATATCAGAGAGTAACAACATAAACTCATGCCCAAGGAGCCTATAGGTCAGAAAAAAAGCAATAGAAAGAGAGAGGGAGACAGAGATAGAGAATTTTAGGTGAGTGGGGACATTGGAAATGAACCCTGAAAAAGACAGAAAGGCTGTGACCTGAGACAGAAAGAAGTAGCTAATTTTATGTAAAGAAACACCCATGAGATAGTCAATGATTAAAACCAAAGTTGTGATCTCTGTGAGTTCGAGGCCAGCCTGGTCTCCAAAGCGAGTTCCAGGAAAGGCGCAAAGCTACACAGAGAAACCTTGTCTCGAGAAAAAAAACAAAACAAAACAAAACAAAGTTGTGAATAAAACTTTTCTAGGAAATGTGTGTGTATCTTAACCACATGATTCTTTAATGTGGCTGTCTTCCTTATTGTTATTTGGCCTGTCAAATATGCTCTTATATAAGGATTTAAATAGATATGACACAGAAGAAGAGAGCTAAATTATTAATAACCACAGAAAATATAAAGTTTACAAAGAGATAACTAGTTCTTAATCCATAAGTTGACAAAGATTTAAATGACTACATATTCCTGGTGGAGATGCAGACAGCATGCAGTTGAGTTTGGGCAGGAATGAGGGACTTGTCTGGTTCCCTAGAGCTTAGAACTTTTTAAGACATGGCTGTTTACATCCCCCAGCCCATCTCATACACAGTTTGTGGAAACATGACTTAGTTATTGGGAAATAGTTTGGTAATATGTGTCAGAGCCTTAAAAGGCTTTGTGTCCTCCAAGGGATGAATCACACTTCCTATTAGTTCTTTGAGAATTTTGTACAATGTGTTTTGATTTTGCCCTTCTCTCCAACTGCTCCCAAGCCCACTACTCCCTCTATTTTGTGTCTTTTTATTTTTAATAATTCCATCAGGTCCAGTTGTGCTGCCCATATAGTCTTAGGTATGTGACCTTCCATGGAGTTTTTGCATTGTTTACTCTTCCGAAGTTGTCACCATCACATTATAAACACTCCTTGAACTGGGTACTGACATGTGACTAGAAATTAGAGGCACAGTAGACATGAAGTCCATTTTTATGAATTTGTCACCCATTACCAAACCATTGACCCATTTCAAGTCAAGTGCATTTGGGATTAAAAGCACAGTATGAGCTGAAGACAAACCGCGCTGGAAAGTGGCAAAGATGTTCACAATGCATACCTGGTCTAGTGATGAGATGTTGGCAATTGCACAGATGTTGGCAATTGCACACCCTGTGTCCAGGGTGGCAGAGAGGAGTTGCTAATGTCTCACCTTAGACCAGCAGAGTCTGGATGAAAGTGCATTCAGAACTCATCAAACCCTGTTGCCTCTTCCAAATGCTCTGCACTCTGTCTAATCTCCATGACAACCCCAGGGAAACTGTGTCAGTAACAAGGTCTAACAGGAAAGTGCTGGCATTCCCTTCCACAGATAAGGTGGTTGAGGCACCGAGGGGCCAGGAAACCTGCCCCGTTTGTTAACAAGGGTCAGGCTTTGGGCTCAGGCTGTTACACTCCATCACTGGCTTTTCTCTATGCACTGTATGGTACTTTTCCTAGGAAGAAGGAAGGTAAAGGCAGGGGTGGGTCATCTCTCATGATGGCGTAGAGATGTCTGGAATGATGGAATTATGGCAGGCCAGCCACACAGAGGACTATGGCTATGACTTTCCAGGAACCTGGAAACTACTGAAATCTTAAGCAGGGAAGAAATATGACCAAGCTTGCCTCCTAGAATGATCATGTGTTTGCCAATCAGCAAAGTTACAGAAGTATTCCTTCAGTGTCTAGCCCCTGAAGGAGCTACATGCTCCTTCCAATAAAATAAAATGGCTCACAAATGGAAACCCTTGCTACAGGGGGTTAATAAAATCGCAGGAGGCCAGGAAAGTCAAACCACAATTTAAAAGCCTCCCTTCACAGTTGGCAGCTGGGGAGTGACTTGTGAGCGTGGGCGCCTGGCAGCGAGGCCTTCCTTGGCAGTATATTGCATCTCCTCCCCCTCATAAACCTTTCTGTTTATTTTGTGGGAGGGTAAAGTGCCTGACAGACCATATCCAGCGGGAAGCCTTAAAATTTTCAAGTTCTGGCAACCTCTAAACCAACACAAAAACTTCGCATCTATGACACTTGGAAATTTCAGGACCTGACAGGTCTGTGTCTTGCCTGCCTGTCTCTTGCCCACCCTCCTCTCCTGCTTCTATGACACCCTCTCCCTTCTCATCTTCCCTCTAGATCCCACCTCCCAGGGGTCCACTCTTCTCCCTTTGCCACAGCCTCCCGCTGCAGCTCCCCAGGGCAAGTCTGCCCTTTGCACAACTGCCCACCTTTCAAAATTACTTTGCTACGTTTCTAGTTACAGACATTTAACTTCTCCTGAGACCGAGCTCAAGTACATGTTAGAAGGAGAGCAATTTAATTAAATTGCCCTCCCATAAGGTATAAATAACTCATAGTGGCACCCTACCTTATTCATCTGACAGTTCCAGGTATGTGGGCAATTAATGAATTAACTGCATCCCTATTACCACATAGAGGAGTGTGGTAACAACAGCATCTTCCACATGAGGTCATGATTTAGGATCCTGAACAACACACCTCCTTGGCAGTCACCCTGCATCCTGCTAAGGCAGTTTTCACCCTGTATGTAATTAGGTTTACTAACAGTGCTGGACACATTTATCAGCTCTGACCCTTCTCAGCGCTTGGGTCTCTCTTGTCTGTTCTCTACAAACCCAAGCATGACTATTTGTCTTTGCTCTGTGAATGACTTCGTGTAACAGAACGAGGAAGCAAAGGGGATAGGCAAAAGATTAAGACAGAAAAGAAGTCTCCGCAAGCAGAAGTTGATCTATATCCAAATGAGAAAATACAGTTCATTTAAAAAACAGTAATTGAAGAAAAAAAAAGCAATAATTGTAAACAATCATAGGGGAAGAGTTGATAGGGCACAGAACAGTATGCATGGAAGAGACATTTTTGTATGCTAAATTATAAAGACATACTTGAACTGCATATTATAAAGAGGCATCAACACATGCATGTGATCAGTAGCTCAGCACACACACACCCCATTAAGGATTTGTTTATTCTGAGCGAATCTCCTCTTAGTCCAAATGCCTCTGGAGGGACACAGTTTTGGTAGTAATAAAAACTCAATAGACTCAGCATTTCAGGACATGCCTGAACCTAGACGTCCACAGAATGAGGGTAGAATATGATGGATGATAACAAGACAGGAAATTGCATCACACATCTCAGAAATGTGGCTTACTGCCTGAATAGAGGGGGAGACTGAGCTCCAAAATGACTGACAGCCTTTGTCCCTATCTTTTTCCAATGTAATCTGCTGGATAGAGATTAGATAAGAAGACAGAACTTTAGGCTGCTAATCCACTGTCTTCTCAGATTGCCTGCTCTCTGAATAAAATGTGTTTTAAAGACTCAATGCCTCCCTCTGCTTATTGACATTCACACATGACATCTGCACGTGAGCTCTATGATCCTGGTTTCCCTTTGAGGAAGTAACCAAACCGAGAGACCAAATTCATGGTTTGGCCTTGGGTTTGAAACAGCAGATAGAGACATTAACATTCCAGTCTTGTATAAGTTTGCTAACATCCTTGGATCTAAGTGTAATCACTTGTAAAATTAGGGCTTGGTGGAGATAGCTTTGGCTTCTGTGAGAACTGATTGGTACTTACACCACATTGGCTGTCATGTGGAGAATCTGGACATATGGCTCAGAACACCAGCTGTTTTCCATATATACTGAGGACCAGGGATTTTTGTCATTGTAGCATGCAAGAAAGGCCATCTGCATAGACCGATGAGGTATAAAGGTCTCTGAACTTGAGTTCTTGCCCTGGGTCTTTCACTCACAACAGCTGGACTTTGGTTTAGTAATGTAACTATGTGGAAACTCAGTTTCTTTGCTTGTAAGTAGGGGTTAGAAATGTCTCCCTCTATTGGTGAAATTATTATGACCACTCCACGTAGTTAAAAGGGAGGTTTATTTTGTGGGTTAACTTACAAGTGAATGGATAGTTTCCAGAGTCTGGGAAAGGCATAGCGCTGTCTGGCAGTGTTCTCTGGAGAACTCTGTTCAGTCTACCTCAGGCGTCCAGGGTCTAGGAACCAAGAGAGCCAGCCCATCTGGATCTCCGGTCTTCAGGGTCCTCTCTTGGCCCTGCCTTGTAGGCGTGATAGTTACCGAAGCCTCAATGGGTGTTGGAACTTCCAGATCAAAGCTGGAATGGCTACCCACTACATCCCTCCCCTATATTAATGGAAACCTTGAAGCTACATAATTATGACTTCTCTTATTTTCCAGACCAGCTCTGTCTTGATAGTCAGGGGAAAATAACCTATTGCCTAATGACTGCGAAGGAAAGCAGGGACAAACAGGGGTAAGG
This sequence comes from Peromyscus eremicus, assembly GCF_949786415.1. Classification (NCBI taxonomy): domain Eukaryota; kingdom Metazoa; phylum Chordata; class Mammalia; order Rodentia; family Cricetidae; genus Peromyscus; species Peromyscus eremicus. The sequence continues at coordinate 19,669,875 of NC_081435.1, forward strand.
CTAGAATTTCTTGACCTCAGATTTAAAAGAAATTGACATGTCAATGACTTGTAGCAGGAGGTTTGGGAAGCCATACATTGGAAAACCCAGTTATATTCCTGAAAATGCAGTTTTTATATTAAATTCTGGATGAATACAGTTATTATAGACTATAATAACAGCCTTGCAGTTTCATGAGATAAATAATTCAAGTGTTTCTTCTCCTTACATTTTCAAGGGGAATGCTACAGAAAAAAATAAAGAGACAAAAGATTATCTAAGACAAAGGTGACAGTTGAGAAAGTAAATGCAGATTCTGGGCTGTCAACTGTGTTAATGGCAAGGCCGTGGAGGTGAGGTCTGGGCTGTCAACTGTGTTAATGGCAAGGCTGTGGAGGTGAGGTCAGCAATATTTGTCTTACTTCCCTCTGTTCCAGGTATGGAGGATCTTGGACCTTTTTTTTTTTTTTTTTAGTTTTTATCCATCACTGGAAACATTCTCTTAGACTATATGAGTTTTAATATCCTCTCTGAGAGAAACGCAAGATTGACAAACTCACATTTCTCATCACAGGCCAGGGTGCTGATTTCAGGCTAAAGGAAAAGGAGTCTTGACTTCAGCCCCCTTCAAGAGCAGGGGTCCTGGAAGGTCAGGTTTGCTTTGCATGCCCTGGAATTGCTGAGCAGGGCTTCTTCTGTCATCTTTCACATTGCAGAGTTTGGATGTCACCTGCATGTGACAAAAGTCACCTGGGTTGACTTGGTCACTGCCCTCATTTGCACTGTGTGTTCTCTTTGTGTTTACTCATGCAAGCAGAAAATCGTCTGTCGTCTCACACTGGTCCTGTTCATGTGTCTGTACCTAATGTTCCAAGAGAGATCGTGAGTTCGTCTGGATCAGAGACTCTGCTCTGTACTTCTCTTTCACTATGTGTTAAGGTTTTGAATCAAAACCTCAGATGTGAAAGACGTTGAGAAAAGGATAGAAGGAAACAGGAGGGAAAGAAGATCCCTAAGTATATTGTTATTTTAGTAAGTGAATTAATTGTCTGTTGAAATGCAAATAAATTGAAGTTAGAAAGTGACTGCTACCCTAAAATGCTCTGAAGCAAGATGTGATGTGTAATTAACGTTTAGGGACTGGTGTTCAAGACAAACTTCACTTTGGAGTGAGTGATAAAGAATTGTAAGCAGTATCTATGTCAGGCACAACTGGGTCAGTGCACATCATCTATCAACTTCTGCTTTCAACTATAATCATTTACGTAATTGAATAAAGCTCTCCTGACTTCCTTAGATCACTGGGCCTTTTAAGAAGTGATGTGTTTTGCTGCCATGAGCCTGGTCGTTTGAACTTCCTTCCCTTTGTAGTTCTTATTTATTAAGCATCTCCTATGTGCAGATGCCTCCCTGGGAGGTTATGAGGCACAGACAATAAGACACACCCACTCTTCTGGAGAACGGCGGGTCTAGTGAAAGGGAGAGAGATAAGTATCTATCATGGGCTGAAATTCCCCTTTTCACCCACTTCATATATTTAAATGATAAGTACCAATACTTCAAAATGTTCTTGTGCTTGGAAAGAGGATCTATAAAAAGACAAACAAGGTTAAATGACATCATTGGAGTAGGCACTAGTCAAAGTGACTGATGTTTTTGTAAGAAGAGGAGATTGGGGCACAGACATTCAAGGGGAAAAGAATCAGCCAAGGAGAGGGGTCTTAATGATGCCATCCCTGACAACACTGTAACCTTGGCTCAGTGTTGCTTCTTTCTATTCCTTTATTTAAATGTGATTACATCATTTCCCCTTTCCTTTGCCACCCTCTCACCACTCCCATGAATCTTCCCTTGCTCTCTCTCTCAACCTCATATTCATAGCCTCTTTTTCTTCATTAATAAATATATAGATACAACCTGCTGAGTCCATATAATATTACTTGTATGTATTCTACGATTTTAAGGCTGAACACCTTGGCTATTAACCTTTCCTGGCAAAGACTATTTCCCCTATCCTCTGCAATCTTTAGCTGCCTGTAGTTCTTTGTCTATGGTTGAGTCCCTGTTAGATTTTTCCCTTCTATGTTAGGATGTCTGTTGCTATCATCCTTGTTCTGATATAATTTAGGTAGCCATGCTGATGAGATTTCGTGGAGGTAGCTTCTTTGACATTTCCAGAGGACACAATATCACAGCAGACTTCCTGTTCCCCTGACTCTTACAGTATTCCTCCTTGTCTTGCACGATGACCCTTGAGCCTTATGTGCAGGAGTGGTGTTGCAGATGTGTCATTGGGACTGGGTACCACATGGTCATTTGTTCTCATCACTCCAGAGCTTCTTGATGGGTAAATAAATGTCTGCTGTTGAAGTTAGCCCATTCATGGTATTTTTAAGAGCATCCCTTGGAACCTAATGCATATCAATTAAAGCATTTCAGAAGAATGGACTGTGAGGGGAAAATGTCTCTGAATGACAGACAAGTGAAGAATAATGACCTCCCTTTAAGAGGTCACGTAAGGCAGAGAGGCAACTGCTGAGGAGAATCTATAAAGCAACATTATTGCTATTCTTACTTTGCAGATAGAAAAACAAGGCACAGAATGTTTATGTAAATTGCTCAGATAGCAAAACTAGAAAGTGACAGTGCATGCATTTAAGTCAAGGCAAACTTTTTCCAGTTACTGGTTTTATAACTACACTATGTTGGTCCTACTTAAAGTAGCAAGAGTAGTAACAAACTGGGGAAGAAGAACAGGTAGCCTTCCAGGAGCTACACAAGTATGGTTTGAACACAAAGCCCTAATGTTGGGTGGATCTTAGAGGTCTTATGAGTGACACTCAGTTGGCATTTTATCTGGTATAAGTGGAATCTTGTTTGCATTTTACAGCTGTATCTTAAACTTTGATGATCTAAGTCTTCAACTTAGAACATCTTCAAAAACTGATATATGCTTATAACTGCTACATAAATCAAGAAACAAAATACCACATGCCCTCATAAAATTTTTCCTATTCTTTTAAACATTTCTTCTAATATACACTTAACTTCTGAGGGCACAAACATGAGCTGGCTCATTTTGATCCTTTGTATAAATGGAATCATATAGAGTGTATTCATTTGTATATAGTTGTTTTGGTCATTCTACTACTGTGAGGTTAATTTTTTGCATATATTTACAATGAGTCTTTTTGATGTGCCTGCAGTATTTTGGTTTGCATCTGCCTCAATTTCTGTGTCCATTCTATCATTCACTGGTGGTGGCTTACAGTTCAAGGGCTAGCATGAATAAATTAGATGTGTTAATTTTTACACAATGACAATGTCTCATGCACAACACACACACACACACACACATTTAATGATTTCTGGGTCTTAGAATTCTCATGTGCTCAGCACTAGTGGATACTGTTAAATATCACATATATTTGATTGTGAAATAGTGGAAGTTTACCACGTTTTTTCTATCTATCGTCAAAAGATGCAAAACAAGAAATGTTTAAATCATACTCTTCTGTAGTTCCTTAAACCATCAACTAAACTGTCTTAGTGTTGCTATTTCTGTGATGAAACATCATGACCAAGGCAACTTTTTAAAGAAAGCATTTAACTGGGGGCTAGCTTACAGTTTTAGAGGGTTATTCTATGGCCATCACATCAGGGAATGTGTCACAGTCAGGTAGGCATGATACTAGAACAATAGCTGAGAGGTTGCTTCCTGTTATGAAGATAGTGGGTAGAAAGATCAAGTATGGGCCTGGGATAGACTTTTGACACCTCAGAGCTCACATCCAATGGCACACCTCCTCAAACAAGGCTGCAACTCCTAATCTTTCCCAAACAGTTCTACTAACTGGGAACCAAACATAAGAGCCTATGGGGGCGGGCATTCTCATTCAAATCACCATACTGAGTAAAATATGTAAAATATTTGCATACTGAAAATTATGAAATATCATTAAGAACAATTAATTGAAACTATTCTATCTTTGTGAATCGGGGACTCAGTACTAGAAAGATGTCACTTCTCGTTTATACATGAATTTAACACAATCTCAAAAGGGAACCATGAGGCAAGAGTAATTCTTGGCCCCTAGGGAGTTCAGTTAGTGTTATTGTCCTCCTGGCTACCAATTGTCCTTATACCTGGGTTCTCAGAAGAGGTGGAGCTCAGACACGGATCTTTACCATCTTGGGCATAGTTAACACTCAACCAGCAAACCATATTGCAGCTGTTGGAGACTAAGTGGGAAGTTATTTCCTGAGCTGTTGGGATTATACTTGCATCAGACATGAAGTTTGAACACTAAGCACGGAGGACAAGGGTGGAAATCAGCTAGATGTGCCACCAGACTAGACTAGCTATTGACTAGGTGGTCAACTAAGATATATTTTTCCCAAGTTAGGAAACACTCTTTAAATCAACTGTTTTAAGAATTTTCTTTTTAAAAATTATGCTTTCTTTTCTAGAAATAAGTTGTTCAAGAAGAAGCTATGTAAATAAAGTAATGAAAGCTATATGAAATTCAGTGTCTCAAAGACAGTTGTGATTGTATTAACTGTCAACTTTACACTATCTAAAATTACCTAGAAAGGGAGTTTTGTGGGTCAGGTTGGCAAGTGGCTAGGGGTGTGTGTATATGTGTATAATTGTATTCATCTTTATGTTAATCTAGGTGAGAAGATCTGCCAACTGTTGGCAGCACCATTCCCTAAACAGGGGATCTGGGATGCACCAAAATAAAGGAGGTGAGCTGAGTTCAGCATTAATTCATTTCTCTCTGCTTTTGATGCAGGTGTCATGTGACTAGCTACTTCAAGTTCCTGTCACCTTGACTTGCAAAAAATAATGGATTGTAACCTGAAGTTGGAGCCAGATAAATCCTTCCTCCCTTAAGTTGCTTTTGTCAGGGTGTTTTGTCACAGCAATAGGAAAAGAAACTAAGATAACAGCCATTGTGAATTGTTAGAGCACAGTCAAAAGGATGCGTGGTGAACAATGCCTTGGGGGAACTTGGAGAGAGGCTCCATCCAGTAAAAAAGGCAGAGGGCCTTTTACCTCAGGTGCATTTTGTTCCCTGGATTGTTCTTAAATGTGATTTTGTGTCTCCCAGGTTAAGCATTTACATTCAATCTATAAGACATCTTTATTCTTGTTGGATGTCAGATCATAGCTAAAGAACCCAATATGGTGAGTGTATTCTGAATCTGGATATGGCCTTCTGCCTTGCTTTTGTGCTTTTCAAGATAAAATCTACAGTACATGCCAGGCAATTATGTTTAAACTGGTCTGTCCTGAGAAAGTTCTGGGAAAGGGCTGCTCTGGTAATATTTAGTGTGTGCTTATTGACATTTATTTACATGTTTTTCTGATCATGTTTCTTTTCTGAACTCAAACAACCTTCCTTGGATCATTGCTTTCTTTGTTACATTCATGTATAAACATACACTAAAACTGAAGTAAGATTGTTTACAGCATTAGACTGTAGCCCATCCCATTCTTTCAGGTCCTCAGATCCCAGGTCCAGCAAAGAAGAACTGCACAGGTCAATGAAAGTTGACAGTGAGTGTCTTTCCAGATAGTGTTCTATAGCATAAAATAGAAACATGCTAATGTAATCATATCAGAAGTGTACCATACCACATATGCTGTTCATTCTGAAAGCTGCTTTTTTCAAGTTATCAGAGTAATGGTACTAATTTAGAATGAATGCCATCATTTTAAATAGCTGCATGCCATGTACCTACGTACTATTATTTACTTGCTGACTGCCAGATAGTGGATTTGTTTCTAATTATTTCAACTTATAAAAAACACAGCAATAACAAGACAAATCCTTCTATCATTTTCTGTTTCACAACAGTTAAAGGAGGACTCCTGGACAAGGACTGAGTACAGGTCAGTATTTACTTAACTGAATAAGGAGGAAGACCTCATGATAGTAGTACTGGTAAGAAAGAGGCCAGGGGATGTAGTTTTGCTTGGTCTGAGAGAACGCGCCAGGACAGCATGACTCATTTTTGTGTTTTACTTCTTTACTACACAGATTATTTGCATTTCTATTGGCTAGTAATCTACAAGTCAGCATGCAAGATAACAGTGTCTGGAATGTGAATAGTAAGTTCTATTCCAAAGCAGAGACACTGTTTTAGAGACTTAACTGATCTCTGGGAGCATCTATATAACAGTGCTCCAGGATAATGTCTGAAGGATCTGCAATACTTTCATCCTTATTTCCAAATTTTGGGTAATTTTTCCTGAGATATACTTGCTGTTATATGTTGATATATTGAAAAATGATTATAAAAGAATCTAGGGTGAGAAGGGCCATTTAGAAGAATGGCTGAGATGTCACATCTCAGGTATCCTGTGAAGGACAGCACCAGGTCCTTTGTTACGTTTGTTGATCCATGATTTCAGACTAAGTTATAATATTCTCACAAGTAGGGATTGCATCTTAAATTTCTCCTATATTTGTTAGAGCAGTTAAATAGGCTCCTTGAAATGACCTGTTTGAACTAAATTAGAAGCAATTTCAATGCTCATTTAGAATGTGTTTTTTTTTTTAATGATGATGGGTGTGGAGTTACTCTCTACAGAAATTTATGAAATGTTTCAGAGACTATTAAGCATTATAGAATAGGAGAGTATTCTCTTATGTGTATGTCTTAGAGCTGGAAATAGTGATGTGTGCTTGTAACCTCAGCACTTGAGAGGTTGAAGTAGGAGGATGAAGATCTCAAGGCCAACCTGAGCTACCTAAGGAGACTCTATCTCATTAAAAAGCAAACCAAACACAAATGTAGTAAATAAATAAAAGAATGATTGAATGTTTTGTCTGGAAGATTAGGCTGCATGCTGGAGTGTGCTTAGAAGAACATCAGTCATGGCTTTGCCTTTGGCCTCCCAGTCAACCCTTAGCTAGCACTCTACCACAGTTCTTGTGAGAAATAAAGTCGCGTGCCAATTTTCTATCTTCAGGTTTTTCCCTCCAATTTTGTCTTCATCTTGGATTTAAAACGAATTATAACTGGTTTACTGGAGTGAACCAACACTGTTACTGTGGCTTGCCAACCTTTTCTTGGCTTCAACAGAAAGAATTCCGCCTGACAGCTACCTTTCACGTTGCAGCCTGGTATGTAGCAGCCCACTCATAACGCCTGGGACCCCTCACTCATTGTTGATGCTGTCCCCTCTACGATGTTCACCTGGGTCATTTGTCATCTCTATTTTTCCAGTTGGAAAAATATCAACAAGAAATACCTTAAACAATAACAATAACATAAATTTTTGTAGGAACGTCACCGTTGCTCGGCCAGGTGCTTTGCTTCCTGGGTTAAGTCACTTAGGAACTGTCTCAGCCTGTTTGTCTGCCTCTGAGTCTTGTGGAAGACTTAAGGAGAAGACGGAAGGAAGTTTTCAATAGGTTTTGATAGGCACCTCTGCTATGGACGTCGTAACAGCCTCAGTGCTCTTCCTTTATCATTAGATGTTTTATTGGATAGCTCCTCACATGCCTTAGGGAGGGTGTGTGACTCCTTTTAAATTAAAGTAAGATCATGTGGTGAAATTGACTTGCCACACAGAGCCCTTCTTCCTGAAGCCAACTTGAAGGAGAATTGTAAATGTTTCAAGGTTTATTTTAGAGCTTTATTAAAAAGGAAAGCATGCTTTATATGTATTCCTCAGAGATCGATATAGATTGAGGCCAATCTGCAATCATCTCCGCATTTCTATGTGCGACGGAAAAGCCCATTCAAATAGAATTGTGTGAGAGGCACTCATGAGCTACCCCTGCTCAACATGCTGGACTGACCAACGAGAAAACAGCTGGGATATTTTAGTACTTTAAATTAAAGGGCAAATGCAACATCTGGGATCAAACCACTTGAGAGCTTGGTACGAGAGACATAATTTTGGAAGAATAAAATCTTAGAACCCCAGTGTCTTATTGAGGAAAATAAAGATGAGGATTTCATTGTCTCAGAAAAAGCATGGAGTTACCTCTGTGGTGAGGCATGAGTCCTACAGAGATCTGCCTCCCTCAGGCTCCCTAAGTCATGTGTACTGATAACCCCTTTCTTGAAAATGAGCTGCCTTCCCTAGCACCCCAGAGAAACCTAGAACCCATGAGGGGTGTGGCATGCCATTGTTTGATCTCAATGTGGAGAATCTTATTAGCTCAACTGTGGGAAAAAAAGAATCTGCCCATATGTGTATGAGTGTGAGGCCATCCACTGAAGCACGGGAAGCCTACCATTGGTTTTGTCTTTGCCTTTTCTTTACTGACAGTTTAATAGATGCGTATAATGAGCTTTAATCAAATCTAGCCCCCTTTCACTCACACCAATTCCTCCCCTATCTCCCCCACACTCTTCTCTTTCAACTTCATGTGCTCTTTTTTTAAACCCACTGAGCCACTTAGTGCTGTCTGTATGTGTGCAGATGTGGGACCATTTACTGGAGCACGGGTAACCTCTCAGGGGCCGAAACTCTGAGGAACATTTACTCCTCCTACCCTAGTAAGCATCAGTTGCCGACAGTTTCTCAGATATGCGGGTGGGGTGGGTGGGACTTCATGAGCCACTTACTGTAGATGCTGAGATTTTACCTGGTGTGAGCTTGTGCAGGTTTTATGCTTGCTATCACAGTCACTTTGAGTTCATGCACACAATGTCCCTATTCGATGTTGTTTCTTAACATGAACACTGCCTAAACCATGTGCTCCCATGTATTTACTTTAAATAAACAAACAACTGTATACAATTGTGGTGCTATGTGTCTTTCAAAGGACATGTTAAGTCCTTTTTCTCTCAGCTCTGTGCCTAGACAAGACAGTCATGGGTGCTGTCTCACTGAGGTGAGAGCCAGAATCAAGGCTGTCCTCTCAGCTCTGTGCCTGGACAGGATAGCCATGGGTGTTGGCTCATGGAGGTAGACAATCTCCAGCCATGGTTCTTAGAAGACAAAGAAACACACACAGGTAAGTGTCTTTTTGCCTTATAGAATACTATGGCTGGCTTCCTCTCTCTGTTTTTGAGTGTTGGGCTGCTCTAATAAATGGGTGTGCCACTCTGCCTGCTCCCCATGTTATAGGACCATTCAACTTCTTACTTCTGTGCTCCCCAACACACCCAGGAGAAGACAAGAAGATGTGATTCTGAAGCCTCTTGTTTCGATATTTCCATAGCCATATAGCTTGATGGTCTGTTTGGCCATCTTTGGATTAGCTCACTGCCTTCATGTCTGGTTGTAGAGGTAGGATAAGCATGTACTGTTAATCGGTGTAAACTGAAGAACATCTGGATAATATGGTAGAGACCATTACCATGGACCTGTCTCTTATAAGTACATCACACAGCCTTCCAGGACCTGCCTACTGTAAGAGCATCACACACCCTTCCAGGACAGAGCAGTTCCTCTTCTTTCACCTCCTACTTAGCCCAGCCTTCATTCTTTGAGTTTTAAAGAGCATCGGCATATTACAGGGGGTTGTCTTGGTTTATTTTGCTTTATCTGTTCTTGTGCAAGATGGATAGTTGTAGAAGAGCATGGAGTGCCTTCTGAACTGAAGGTGGTCTGAGATGAGCAGCAATTGTGCAGGAAAACAGGAAACCTGCCAAAGATGACATGATCCAGTAATTATTTTGCAATTATAGTGATAATTAAGGTAAACATTAAACAATCCAGTACTGGTATCACAGGCCTGGAATTGCAACCACTTCAGCTCGTGCAGACAGATCGGAAGTTCAATGTCTGTCTAGGGTATAGTGAGCTCAAGGTCAGCCTTGGCAGCTTAGTGAGACCCCAGTTTAAATAGGGGAAAGGGACCAGTCACAGTCTCAGTTGGTGGAAGGCTTGCCTGGCATGCATAGGACAACCCTAGAGCAACCTCAGAATTATAAGCAACATCAACAACAACAGTGAACAACGTGCTGAGATCCAAACTCCAGGCTGTGTCAGAGCTTCTACAGACATCTCTCTTGAGTCTCCTAGTCACATTATTGTTGTTTCTATGAAGAAAACTAAAGCAAAAAATAGAAATATGACTAAAATCTCAATATCCCCAAATCCAAAGCTATATCTATTTACTGCAGACACACACAGTTAAGTGTAGTTTCCTATCAGCTGGTAGAGCTCACCTAGCAAGCTTTGGGGATGCCTCAGCTCCGTTCTTCATTTTTGCCTCTGAATGAATGGGCTCATCAAATCTTTCTTGAGATATGCCAGCAAGTGAAGTGCTGTGGACTGGTAGCCAGGAAGGGCTCCTAGGAGATGCCGTTAGACATGTCCTTGGAGGGAGAGGACAGGTCAGCATTCCTAGGGAGAACAGGAGAAAGAGGGTGTGCCTCTGATAAAGGGCAGAAGGAAATGAAATTTGGGGAACATGAAAATCAGTGAGGGTTCATGAAGCAATTTTTGAAATTGTAGCTTATAATTATAAAAACCCAGATTATAAATTATAAAAACATTTAGAATGTTCTCAGAATGAGTGCAAAGAGAAAAGTCTTTGTGTATCATCCCCTTAGAGACCAAAGTAAACAAAAATATCATGGAAACCTACAAATGAAATTTCAATAGAAAGAGTAATAATGGATGGCTTCAGTTTACCTTTCTTGGAATTTTATGATCCATTTAAAATAGACCTACTTGAATCATTATTTCCTTTAGGCAAAAATACCCAATTAAGTAAACTTATTAATTAGCCAGTGTTGGTAAATACTTTGAGGAGAAAGCCACAGTTCAGAATGAGAGACATGGCTGTCTCTACTCTTCCCTTGAGGTTTGTCTTGCAGCTGAGAAACTCGAGCACTAACTTATATCAACCACCGGAAATTATGACTAAGAATAATGGATTTGTGAGGAATGTGAAATCCATTTGAAGTGGCTTCCTCATTCCTTCCACCCTCTAATTAGCTTGTGTCTGTACATCCTCATTGAGGGGACTAGTGAATACGGTTTTATAACCCACTAGGCTATGGTGCTACTAAGAAAAGGAAGATGGAGACTTCTTGTATGATTAAGGGGTGCATAGCCTTACATGGGGCGGTGATTTGTAGTTTAATAGCAGATTTGCACAGTCAAAGTCTTGTTGGTTAAAATTCTACGTGGACTGTGATTAAAAGAGGGTACATCTTAGTAGTCATTTACAAAGAGATTAAAAGCATAAAATGGAAGAGCTTTTCTAGTCCTTGCTCAACATCCGAAGGATGGTTACACCACCAACAGTCACCTGTCTCTAGTTTTGAGAATTAAACTCTAGGAGCCAGTGAAAAGTAGCTGCTCTGTGACGGAATTGCCATTTGCTGAAGTGGGACACTCCACCTCAATGAAGTGTCCTTAAGCAGGCCAGCAGACTGCCTGGCAGTCACAGCTCCTCCAGCCACATGGTGCAGATGGAAGAGGGCTGTCCAAGAGGCTGTCGTGGACATTTCTGAATGGTTCTCAGAGTTTAAATTAGATATAGGATAATAACAGGAATGGGGGATGCACGCCACAGTTTTTGTGTGGTTTCAAGGACTCCAAGGCTTCGTGGGTTGAAGCTGAACTTCTGTTGAGGTTCCAAAAGTGAGGAAACTAATCCAACTCTGCTCTTGATGAGGACTTTGGAATTAGAGAAAGGCTTCAGGGTAGGATTCTTCCAATCTAGGAGCAGGAATGCTCTGTAAGGGGAAGAGACTATGTAGACATGCATATAGTCTGCCTCTGTGCACAGTGCCTCATACAACCTTTGAACTCTGCCAGTGAGATCTCATTTGAGGCTCCTTGACTTATCACCTCCAAAATCACAAGCCAAAATGAACCTCTTATTTTTATAGAGTACCCTGCCTCCAGTATTTTATTATAGCAATACCAACTTGGCTAATAGAGAGAAGACAAAGAAAATGAAACTGATGACGACTTTATCACTAAGGCTGCTTTTCTCTTCAAGGGGCTGGCAAAGATGGTAAAAGCAAAGAATGCTAGAAGCACAATTACTTATGTTAGGGAATCATTTGTGAAAATAGGATGGATATTGATGGCACCTTCACAATTCCAGGTACTTCTAGAAACACACACAGTGGTCTAAAGTTGTCTTGAGTTAACCTTATCTTTTGTTACACTCACAAATTTTTGCCTAACTATTTTTCATCATCCTCTGTACAAGAACCAGGTGATCCCAGTTTCTACTTTAATTTCTTTCTTTATTTTAGGCAGAATTGAAAATACAGAATCCCACCATTCTCTTTTCCTAATTACTAAATTAAATGCTCATGTAGGCATCACTGTGATAAAGCATTGCCACTGGAACAAAATAATGAGTTAATTGAGCTTAAGAGAGCAAGTCACCCTGGGTTATCAGAGCAGGTCCAGTGGAATTACCCATGTCTTTAAAAACGTACCTTTCTCCCTGCTGAGACCTTGCAGAGCAAAAGATTTGGAAGGAGATCAGGGCAGGGAAACTATAAGCATGAGAGAGGCTTGACCTACCATTTCCGGCTTTGAAGATGAAGAAGAGACCCAACTAGTCAAATAATAGGACCGGGCTCCAGAAGTGGGGAACAACATCTACAGAAGAGCTCCAAGGTGATGCGCCCCAGTTCTGCAATATGTCTAAAATTCTGCTGACAGCCTCATGTAACTCAAAGAGGACTCATGCATAGAGAGAGACTCCTGAACAACATATAGCTCTACAAATGCTTTGATTTTGGCTTTGTTAGGAAAGAAATAATGACTCTGGTTTACCAGCCTGTGAGATGGTAGAGATGGCTGTCATTAAATGAGCTGATCAGTTATTATATATATGATATATATGATATAATCAGTTATTGTATATGATATATGTATGTATATGATATAATCAGTTATTATATATGATATAATCAGTTATTGTATATGATATATGTATGTATATGATATAATCAGTTATTATATATATGATATATGTATGATATAATCAGTTATTGTAACAGCTATTAAAAACCAATGCAGCAACAAGGCCGTTCCTCCCAGACTTTGCAAAAGAATTAAACATAATTAAGATTCGCTGGGATGGCAGCTCAGAGCACCTGAGCAACACATGTAAGACAATAGATTTCTATCCTCAGTACCTCAAAAAGCAACCAAACAAAAGAACTTTATTAATTAAGGGGACTGGTATGATAAAGGAGTTGTTTTTTTGTTTTTTTGGTTTTTTTTTTTTGGTTTTTTGAGACAGGGTTTCCCTGTGTAGCTTTGCGCCTTTCCTGGAACTCACTTGGTAGCCCAGGCTGGCCTCAAACTCACAGAGATCTGCCTGGCTCTGCCCCCCAAGTGCTAGGATTAAAAGCGTGCGCCACCACCGCCCGGCTTTGTTTTTAACCTTTACTTTTTTTTATTCTTTGCTGCTTAAAAGAAAGATCCATTAATAAAGAGTCAGCCCTGGAAACACGCATATAAGTAACATTATACAGACTGAGCAGGTTAAAATTAGGAATATTTATGTATATACATACATTCATGCAATAAGAATTAATGAAAGAAGAGGCCATGAATTTGAAGGAGAGTGAGGAGGAGTATATGGGAGAGCTTTGAGGAAGAAAGGGACAGGAGAAATTTAATTATATTATAATCTCAAAAATAGAAAACAAAAATTAAAAAATAAATCAGGCTGAGCAAGCCAGGGGGAGAAAGACAAGAGGCAGCATTCTTCCATGGACCCTGCTTCAGCAACTGCCTCCAGGTTCCTGCCTTGAGATCCTGGCTTCCCTCAGCCCTGGGTCTAACCTGAGAACTGAAAGCTGAAATAAACCCTTCCCACCCCAACAAGAAATAAAGGCTCATTAGTCACAATGATGTTTCTAATCCCTCAGTGTAAAGCTGTGATTCCTCTGTTTTCTCAGATTTCTCCCATTCACATACTACCCAGAGCCAGCCCTGCTTAGCTTCCAAGACTAGGTCCAGCATATTCTAGGTGGCAGAGCTGAGACCTCTAATTTTTATGGACGTCAGTCAATGCCTTGATATCCCTCTCCTTCACATACCTCCCTCACTTCTATATTTGGGGCACACATACCACAGAAAAACCAAAGCTTCTGGGGATGATCTTAGCAAAGCCACTGACAACCTGGCCTGATCAAACAAATTAAAAAGCCAAACAAAGCAGAAGACTGGTTTACTTTATAATGCTCCTCACTATCTTCAGCCTTTATAATGGGCAACACTTACTGATTAGACACATGTCAGCCACTGAAACAAGTTGTGCCTTTCATATGTTACTAATCAGAATTTGAAATAGGACCAGAATTCAGCATGGCACAGTTGTGCTGACTGGCTTTGTGTTAACATGACACAAGTTAGAGTCATCAGAAAGGAAGGAGCCCCAGTTGAGGAAATGTCTCCATGAGATCCAGCTGTAAGGCATTTTCTCAATTAGTGATCAATGGGGGAGGGTCCAGCCCACTGGGCTGCTGGTCCTGGCTTCTATAAAAAAGCAGACTGAGCAAGCCAGAGGAAGCAAGGCAGTAAGCATCTCCCCTCCATGGCCTCTGCAGCAGCTCCTGTGTCAAACAGGTTCCTGCCCTGTTTGAGTTCCTATCCTGACTTCCTTTGGTGATGAGCAGCAATATGGAAGTGTAAGCCAAATAAACCCTTTCCTCCCCAACTTGCTTTTCAGTCTTGGTGTTTCATTACAGCAATAGAAACTCTGACTAATACAACAGCAGTGAATTAATGTGGAATCTTTTGATCTTTCTCTAATCCTCTCCAGATTTAATTTTGTGGTCATAATTCCATGTCAAAATCTTTTAACATGTTTTTTGAGATTATAATTATAGCATTTCTTCCTTTCCTTTCGAATACCAAATCTCTCATATACCCCTCTCTACTTTACTTCAAATTCATGAGTTATTTTTTTCACTGAGTGTTCAATCTGTATCATGTTAATTGTATTATGGTTTAGGGATGATCATTTGGCACCAGACAACTGATTGGTGTGGTCTTCTCTGAGGAAGACCCCCTCTTTTGCTCTCAGCTTTCCTCACTTGCCTGTAGTGCTGTATGCAGGCTTTCTCCATTTAGTTTGGCATGTCCATTGGTGTCTTCCTCATTCAGCTCACATTTGGCCAGGCATGTTGGTGAGACTTTATGGGCACAGCTTCTGATGTTATTAGGAGACACACTCTCACGGTTGCTTTGAGAATTTTGTACGATGAGTTTTGATCATAGTCAGCTCCTCCCCTAACCCCTCTCAAGTCCTCCTCCTTCCCCCTTATTTGCCCATCCCTTTTTTATTTTTAATTAAAAAACTCATTGAGTCCAAGCAGTGCTGCCTGTGTATTCTTGGATGTGCGCCCTTCCACAGGGATTCCTGGGCTCTGGGAGATAGGAGTACAATATAAATATCTCATTTAGGGCTGAACATTCTTTGGGCTTTTATTTCTTTATACCTTGGTGAGTTGTAGGTCTCTATTAACAATATATATTGCAAATAGAAGCTTCTTTGATAAGGGTTGAGAGTTTCATTAATCAGTGGCTATAATGATAACTCATTAGGAATTGGCTTAATACAATATCCATTTATCAGATCGTGCTAGGAGGTTAGGTTCTCATCTTGGGCTAAGACCTGTCTAGACATTGATTATTGGCCAGATAATGGTACCAGGTATGGATTTCATCTTGTAACGTGGGACTTAAATCCAATCAGAAAATGTTATTTTGTTTTCTTTAAGATGATTACAATGACAAAACAAAAATGAAAATCAAAGCAAAGAAGGCCAACGGGAAATATAAAAAGTGTCCTTAGGCACACAGGTAATGTGAACCCTGAAAGCAAGGACGGGATACACTGATGGGAGCAGACAGGCAATTCTCTCAAATGTTTATGCACAGGGAGGGGGGATGGATAGTCCTGAAGAAGCTGAACCACTTAGGGAGTACAGGTGAGAGGAGGAACCCAGGGGTGTGCAGACGACCTGAGAGGACATCAGGAGACTCACTAGGCCACGGTAATGCTTGCCACTTTGTGTACCTCCTTTGTTACTGGAATAAAGGGTTTGACCTTTTCATGTGTGCAGAAGGCTACAACATGCTCGATGTCACAACAGATCTATATCTGTCTCTTCGGCTTGTCCTTGCCCAGCTCTATGCCGCTTATCAATTCTGACCCTGAATATTAATATGCAGTTGGAATCTGATTAAAATGAACAGCCTTACAGGAAAAAATGCATTCACCCAAAAGCTGCCACTTCCTGGGTGGCGTGATGGGGGAATGTCCCGCTGACCTCTGCACTACAGGAGTATTTTTGATGACTGTGCATCTATGTTTAAACCTTAGCTTGCTGCATGCACAGAGCACTGCAGACCTGCTGCAACCTATGCATCCTGTTAACCTAAAGTAGTGCAAACCACCCACCCACAACACTAACAGCTATGAAATATGACAGAAGCATCAGAGTGATTCCTACCTCTTTCTGCAGGCAACTTGACCCTAAGCAGGGACAGGGGGTTCTGTTCACAGACTGGGAATGGTCTGAAGGCCAGATTAAGCCGTAAAATTGAACACTCCTGTCACAGGACACAAGAAGAGCTCTTGCAGCTTTCTATTCTACCCAAGGTGCCACAGTTGTTAAACAATAGGAGATTAAGCTCTTGTCAGGCAAGCTAATGAATTTTGGATTGATTTCTGTCTTCTGCAATGCTACTGATGCTTTTGACAGATATGATTTATAGGTCCTTCATTGAGTCTATTCATGAGAGGAGTTGTTTATTTGAGCTGATGGGCAAGCTTCTAATGTTCCCAGTGAAAAATGCTGGGGGCCAAAGGGATGGCTGGGGCAAAGGTTCCCCCTGGCTGTCTGGGGGCAGGCATCTCATAAATTTGTAATCAAGAGCCCAGAGAACTGATGAGGGCAGGCAGGCTTGGAAATTGTTTTGGTGACATTTGACCAGTGGAATGCATCTGGAAAATATATGTCTGCTGCCACCGCAGGGCCTTCAAGTGGAAGTCCTACTTTGTGTTCTATTGTTTTCTTTTTCCTTTTTCTGAAATGACATAAGTGATATCTGCAGAGTAAGGCAAGAACTTCAACCTCCACACCCCCACACTCCTCCACATCCCCACACACCTCCACACTCCCCACATCCCACACCCCTCCATACCCCCCACCCCACACCCCTCCATGCCCCCCACACCTCCACACCCCCACACCCCACACACCTCCATAACCCCCATACCCCCACACCTCCACACCCAACACCCCACAAACCTCCATACCCCCCACACCTCCACACTCCCCACACCCCACACACCTCCACACTCCCCACACCCCACACACCTCCACACCCCCATACCCCCACACATCTCCACATCCCCATACTCCCACACCTCCACACCCCACACACCTCCACACTGCCCCATACCCCCACATCCCACACACACCCACATCCCCCACACCCCACACACTTTCACAACGCCCAAGCCCCCATTCTCCCATACCCAACCCCCACCCCCTCACACCATTGTGCTATAAAAACGATGTTACTTAAAGATTGAAATTAGTTTTTTATATCTTTAAGATATCAACAACTCATTACACTATATACACATCTTATAATACAGGGACTATTTGAAAGTTTACAATTAGAGTGGGTTCCATATTTCTGTTTATTACAAAAGGCATCCTCATAGATCCAGTGACCACGGGTTCCTGATAGCATATACACAGGCCTCTCAGTGAAAATTGCCCACTTCTGAAGAATCTTCTGGCCTCAAGATGTCCTCCTACTCTGTATCAGTGTGCATTCTATGTGGGAAAGACCAGGAGAGAGGCCCCTCCCCCCAGTTGAAGACATCTCTGCCCTGTTGTCTCGGATTTGAAGCTTCCCTGGGGGTTGGCTGAAGGCTCAGTTGAAAGTCTGTTTCTCCCACTGTTTTATATATATATATATATATATATATATATATATATATATATATATATATATATATATATTCATATAAGGTCTCATTCTCTAGCCCAGGTACACAATCATCTGTCTGCCTCAACATCTCAAGGGCTGGAATTACAGATATGCACACCCACACCTGGCTCTTCCTTCCTTTTACACAGATACTATTCCTGACAACATTTCTCAAATGGTTTCCTGAACATAGATCAAACTTAGTGTTTGATTCTTAGGTAGTCCAGCCTATAGCCCAGGAGGCAAAGACGGGAAAAATGACCATCATGGAGGGAAGTGAGCAGGGTGGGGACAGGGGATTTCAGGAGTGAGAAGGAACACAATGAAAATGTCTTAGATGTTCCAAACCCAAGAACTATGAAGGTTGCTGCTGCCTTAGGATAAAGAAGTCCCTACTTCCACTGCCTCCTGAGGCCCTTATTGTAAGTAGTTGGCACAAGAAACCAGCCCCACACCGTCTTTCCCATTAGGAATGCTTCCCAGTGTGCCTGGAATTTCAAAAATATATTTCACCTGTAATGAAAAAGAGGGTTGAGACACAGGGCACCTGAGAAGCAAAAATCAAAACAGAATAAACATAACTACTTTTACGATTCAGGTCTTGTGATAATCTTTAATGCCGCATCTATCAGAACATGCTATGACAAAGAAAAAAAAAAAGACACGCTTTGAAGTCAACTGGAACAGCAATAAAATGAGCGTCGCATTGTGTTGACCCTGCCTGGGACCACAGGGTGCTGCAGCTTTCATGAGCTTAGAGAGTTGGTCCTTCCAGGGCTGGCAGGAGCTTTTCATGTCTTTGTTGTATATTTAAGGAGTGCAGTTTTTATTAGGATCATTTCCCAAGTTTGTAAGAATGTACACATCTTTTGCTTTTTCTTCTAAATGTGATAGGCCCCCGTCTTCTTTCTTCTGATTGTGTTCAGTATGATGCAGCTTTCACTTCTCTTTGTTGTTGTAACATTAAATAGATCTGAATTACAAGCTGCAAACCGGGAGCTCTGGCCTGTAGAACAATGCATGAACATGCCTGCTCCAAAGGAGAGAAAGAACAGCTAAAATTAATTGAGAGGATGTTTTTGTTATAGCTGGTCTATGTCTGGACTTGGTGCTTCTAGGTGTTTGAAACTTAATCAAATCATTGAAAAAAAGGTACACACAAATTTCAAGTTAGCAAGAAAACCTTAGTAACAAGCAAAGCCATACACAGTCAGGTGTGATAGCAGGCCACATGAGTTATAAGTATTCGAGGGCCCCTAATGGGATCTTAGGGGAAGGAGGAGTTTTGTTGCTAAGTAGTGTACCATTGCAGTTTTCTGTTTTGATTGACAGATTGGTTAGTTCTATAAGTCATTGTTCATTTCACGTGTCCTTCCCATGATTGATCTAATTTCAATCATATGCATGTTTGTGCATAAGGCAGAAGACTGTAAATAGTGAATTCTCCCTAAAAGTTTACTCAGAACACATGATTAGTTTCATTGTCGATGTACTCAAAACTGGTCTAGGCTGTATCACTTGCCTTCCTTCTGGACCCAGATATGTTTGGAAAAGGCTTAAACAGAGACAGAGAAGTGCCCAAATTGCAAAGTACCAAAACCAACTTATTCACAAGCAAAGCAGGCTGATCAAAGAGCATTGACCTAGGGTCACAGGTGAAGTTTAGATGGTTGTTAGGGAAGGAGAAACATTTCCATTGTTCGAAGTGGACTGTACATACACCTTGTTGTAGGTAGGGGTCCTACCTTGCTAAGTGCATTATGAGAAGATGGATTTGTGTGTACTCCAAACCAAGTGCAGTTCTGGGTTATTAAAACTTCCCTATACTTGCTTCCCTGATTCATTTTCTTTAATCAAAGAGTGGTTACCTTTTCCAGGAAGTGCTAGATTTTCATTCATGAAGAGTTAAGGAGTACATGTCTTATCCAGGTTGGGTCTCGCTCAGCAGTCTCCTGGGGTGCCATCCGACATGTATGTTGTGGGATTCTGAAGAGGTTTCAAAGCTCCCAAGAATTCCATTATTTATGATGATGAGGCTCAGACTCCTCTCCAGGCGTGACTGGGGACTAGTGGGCTGAACCCACACTGTTCATTAGGTTGTCTCTTGGAACACCTTGTCAGTGGTGCTTTTAAATTGGAGTCAGAGGCTATGAGACCTTTTGCAAGCAATGTGATCAAAACATTTCAAACTATAATGAATGAATCACCTAAACGCTGTAGTAAAAAATAGCCTCTGATTGGCCAGTCCTGATAAAACCTGAGAATCTGTATTTCTAGCCGGCCCTAAGATGACATCAAGGCCATGGACAATAAGCTATACTTCGCAAGTAACAAAGAATAACAAGGAAGAGTAATGGACAATTTACTCTTGTAAATTGGCACACTGGCCCTTGGAAATCACTATGTCGTTGGAAAAGCTCCATTTGTCAGTCTTGCCTTTGTCTGCTCTAGGTCTGAAGTCTCCACATGCAGAAGGAAGGGGAAACAAGTTCACAGGAAGCAGATACATGGTAGACTGGAAAATGAGCACTGACCTGGGGGTCATTCAGCCTGGTTCTCCTTCCGGTTCAGAAATAAAGCTGTGTACTTCAGCTGAGCATCCCTGAGGGGCATTAGCTCTGCCACCCCACGCCTGTCTTCCATTGGCTGACTATCACAGGCAGGAGGCAGAGAGGCAAAGCACATAGCATCTCCACCAGTCTTTTGAAATGATATCTAGTGCCGGGTGGTGGTGGTGCATGCCTTTAACCCCAGCATTCGGGAGGCAGAGCCAGGCAGATCTCTGTGAGTTCGAGGCTAGCCTGGACTACCAAGTGAGTTCCAGGAGAAGGCGCAAAGCTACACAGAGAAACCCTGTCTCAAAAAACCAAAAAAGAAAAAAAATGATATCTAGTAAGGTCAGGCCTCACTAGATAGAGGGGTGGGATGTTCTTAAGAGGTTGTTGGGGTGGGGGAGGAGGTGGATTTGAATTTTCTTCTTTGTGTGCCTGAAGAGTCTTCAGAGCTTTCCTGTAAGACTAACATCTTCTTCAGCAACTCTGTGCTCAGAGGCATGGTCGATGGATATGGTCGGGTTTCTGTGCCATCTTTCAGGGAAGAAGCCAGAAAGACAAATTCAGTTTGTTTTCCCTAGCCCAGCATCTTTGCTAACACACAAGGAAGAACACAAAGGAGGGAAATGTTAAGTGGGCCAGAATGTCGTAAAGTGGGTCACGAAGGAAATGCTTTTCTTCCTAGTCTCTCGAGAAAAGGCTGTTAAAATTAGACTTGCCACAGATAACAAGTGGTATAAACAGCTTCTCATTTTCTAGGAAAAATGCCTTAGCTATCAAGCAGTTTGATTACTGTATACACAACAGCTAAGAACTTGGGTGTATACTGGGCAAGAGATATTTTTTTCGTTTTTGGAGAGAGAATATCTCTGAATTCATCCAGATTCAATCCTTAGTGCAGTAAGCACAAGCAAATTGTTTTTAGAAGCTGCATTTTCTTTTTTAAAAACAGATCGATTTTATTGATTTGTAATGAGTGGGTATGTATCTGTGTGAATGTCTGCACATGTGTGAATGCATGTCTGTACAGACATCTGACACCCTTATTACTATTCCTTTTCATGTTCTCTCTCTCTCTCTCTCTCTCTCTCTCTCTCTCTCTCTCTCTCTCTCTCTCTCTCTCTCTCTCTCTCTCTCTCTGTGTGTGTGTGTGTGTGTGTGTGTAGGCCTGAGGTCAACCTTGGGTGTTCTTCCTCAGGCTCTGTCTACCATTTTTTCCTTTTGTTCTCTTAGATAGTCTCTCTCATTGACCAGGAAGTTGTCAAGTAGGCTAGGCCACTGAGCCCCAGGTATCTGTGAGTTTTTGTCTCCCCAGTGCAAGCATTACAAGTCCAAGGCACTTCAGCTTCCTGTTTTTTAAGACTGTGTGTGGGCTGGTTCTAGAGGTAGACTCAGGTCCTCCTGCTTGCAAGGCATTTCTCCAGCCCATCATAGTCTCTATCCAGCACACATTTCTCTTTGTTTACACTAATTTACTTTACAGCTGTTAATGACATGCTGCCTTTCTCAGGAATGTTTCCATTTGTCTTTGTATTCAAAAATTAGAAAGCAACTTATTTTGCCTTGTTATTTGCCTGTATTCTGGAACTTACACTAACATACTAAAGGTAGGCTCAGGTGTTGTGTTGTGAGCATGTTGATTCTGTTGATCTTTCTGGAACTATAATGTCAGCACCCATATCCATCCACTTCTTACCATCCTTCACACACAGAAATAAAGTTCTACCTGATTTTAATGAAGTCCAAGAATGACAATTCTGTAAAGTCCTGTGTAGGTCTGAAGCTGCCCGTTCACTTTCTTATCAACCTGAATATTCCCTTCACCTTTTCCAGGAAACTTGACAGATGGTTGGATGAGAAAAGAACTCATTGACTCAAAGAGTACATCTCAAATGGCAAGAGGCTACAGAAACATTCAGGATGATGTAGTTAGCACCAACAGTATATTTCACATAAGTGGATGGTCAGGAAACAGCAAACTGAGAGAAGGCTTTTCCCTAATCGGTATTTATTTCTGATCCTTACTACACTTCCCAAGAACGGAGGAAGGTAATTTTTACCAGGATTTCCTCATATACCTAAAGAGGGGTGACTGACATTTAAGTTTCTCTGATGAAGCTTCAGAGAGGCAGTGACTTGAAGATCAGTCAGAGCTGAGAGACCCACGGAGGTAAGAGAGTGAGACAAGACAGTTTATGGGACTAAGTTCCAGGCTCCTAGATGAGTGTGCAGTAACCATGTCAACTGCTTAGACCACCACAGAGATCTATGATAGACACAGATATGCCTTGGGGGTCTAATGATGAGCATGACCAAGTGAGGCATCGCTCAGGCATAAGCAGGCTTTCTCTGGAGCGATTTCTCCTGGGTTTCTACAGTCATGAGTAGCAGAAGGATGGCCCCCTGTGATGGTTAGTATTAACTCTCAACTTGACATGGTCAAGATGAGAGGCAGGGCTTATGTGTGAAGGATTATCTTGATGGCATTAGTTGAGGCTATAAGTACTATTACTACTAGTATTTACAACTACTAGTCACTGGCCAAGGGATCTTGGATTGGGTTAAGGGTGAAGAAATGAGCTGAGCCCTAGCAGACATACATTAATTCACTGTTCTCTGGTCTTGACTGTGGATGTAACGTGACTAGATGCTTCAGATTCATGCCACCTTGACTTCACCTAAGCGATAGATTATAAAACCTGGAATTGTGGATCCAATAAACCTACTCTTCCTTAAGTTGTTTTGGTCAGGGTATTTTATCACAGCAACAGGAAAGAAAACTAAGACAGTCCCTGGAGGGCGATGTGTCTTTTGGTGACAGGTCTTTAAAGTGAGGACCTGATCCACTACGGGAAGTCAGGTGGTCTTCGCTTGCTTCTTGTAACTAAGAAACTGTGCCAGTTTTACATGTTAGCTTTTAAAAGATATTTGCTTCCCAGAGACATTTCTTTGTTTAAAAAAAAAAAAGAGCTATGAGTCATCTTGTTTTAGAACTGGGAGATAAAATTCACTCCTGCTATAATTAAGCAATAATTATTATTCTTTCCTCTGAGGGAGGGCTCAGGGAGATAAACAACTCCCAGATAAATAAGGCTTAGAGACTGTTGGCCAACGCTTCTATTGATCCTCAGTATATTTATCTCTCTCTCTTATTCCCCAATAAAAAAAACCAATGATAGTAATTATTTTTAAGAATGACTCCTTTTTTAATCATTTAAAATTGCTATTTTATATTCCACTCAAATAATGAGAGCTCTTATGATTATTGTGTACACTGTGGGGAGGACAATTATGGATGAGATACTGAGGAAACCAATTTACATTTGGGCAGCATCTCTAAGGTGAAGGGAAAATGAGCTGACTTTGAACTTGATATACAGCAGGGTTGAAAAAGCCTGCCTAGAGTATGGAGACCTGGATGGTTCATCTCATTATCTGAATATAAATTTGGATGGCAAGCCACTTAACTTATTGGTATTTTGTTACCATTTCATAAAAAGTCTATGGTTCCCAGTATATAAATACCTCGCCATGTTTATCTCACATATCTAATGCTGATGCCAAATACCAACTGCCCCAAAACATGTAGGCTTGTGGCTTTGAGACTAGAAGCACTCAAAAAAGGCATTATCACACTCTGTCATTTTTACATTTTCCTCTTTCCTTTAATAGGAAAAAAATCAACCCAACCCTGAAATTCTGTTTTTAAGAGATTTGGAATTAATGCATGGTTAAAGAGAGTGGAGGTGGGGATCATATACAGCCAAGAGCAGCTCTGGAGTTTTGAAGATTTTACATAGCATCTCCCAGCTCTACCACAAATGCAAGGATAAAAAGGAGTTATGTAGTGTTTAGATAAATAGCTATGATGATGATGATGATGATCATTATGAATATGAAGTAAACCAGTAACCCCTCCATCAGAGATGGAGTAATTGATCAGTTCACAGTGATCAAACACATGACCTGGAGAGTTAGTCAATCTATAATTCCTCCTTGTTTAGAGATACTATCAGGATATCTCCTGACTATCTTGTAAAATAGCCAGTAAAATGAGATACTTTAGAGCAAGTGCCAAGCATATTATCTGGAATACAAATTATAACCATCACGTTGCTTAAAGGGGTGGTTATAGAAATTTTTGAGAGGGACTATTCCTGACTTAAAGGCCTTGATAAGTCTACCCATGCAAGTATTTCCTGGTTTTGTATTTCCCAGTGTTTTCCCCAATTTTGCTCCATTTTTCCCCTATTTCTATTCTGTGAGAACCAGGTATCCTCTTCTCTTCCTACTCCTCCTTTGCCTACATGTCCATCTAGCCCTCCAGGTTCCCTTGATGAATGCCAACTCCTGCTGAGTTCATGTGTGCTCAGTAACTCCAGAGAAGCCATAGTCTATGCAGTGTGATCTGAGTGAGGTCAGACCCATCTAACCCTGAAGTGATTTCAAAATAACCCCATGTCCTCCAGGACCCTGCTATGGACTGAATGTGATGTCCTTCCTCATAGACGAGGGGATGGAGTCTTGTGAGACAGTTGTATCAGGAGATTGGAGGCTAGTGCTGGGGTTAATGTCCACAGGAGAAGAAAATCAGAGCTGGCCCTAACTGTCTGCCTTCTGCTGTGTGTAAAACAGCACAAATTTCACTGGCAGCCAGAAAGTGGCCCTCACCAGAACCTGGGCTTCTCAGGCTCTAGAACTGTGAGACACTTCAATATTTAAATCTCCCAGTTCATTCCCCAATAGACCAGTCTGAACTGGTTAAGATAGACATAAAATCGACAGCACTACTTAAAATGCAAAAGTTCTCATTTCCTCTGGACTCATCTGTGCTCCTGAACAACTACAAGATGGCAACCCCTGTGTCTTCCTAAATTTTTCATTCGTAATCTGGGGTACCCTTTTCACATCCTTAGAGAATGAGAAGACAATAACAAAACAATAGAAACCAAAGATCCCCAGAAAACTCACAAAATGTTTATTAAAAAAAAAAAGAAACCCTAAAAAGAAGTACCAGCAACACCAACCCTGCAAAATCCTGACTGTACAAAACCAAAACTTTACCCACAGTGAGAGGGAAGCTGGAGTCACCTAAGTGATCATTTACTGGAGTTGATTTTATTAACCAAAGAGTTGAAAATTTTTACAAGATTTTAATAAAGTCTTGGCTTTATACATCCCAGGCTCCATTAGCATGACTCTAAACCCCAACAACTGTCTGATATTGTGTGGTTTTGCTGCTCCTGAGCTTTCCATGGGCTTTGAAGGAACTTCTGCCTCACTTGTTTTCTGGCTGTGCCTTACCTTTACACTCTCTCTTCACCTAAACCAAAGGAAGTAAAGATCCTGGGTGTATTGGTGTAGAGCTCACAGTTTCAGTTATAACAGCTGAGGTTTATTCAGCATCTTCTACGGGCTAGCATGATAGTTGATATTGGTTGTCAACTTGACGGTGTCTAGAATCACCTAGAAGACAGGGCCACTGGGTATGGCTGTGAGGGATTAATTAGACAGGACAGAGTAGTGAAGATCCACTTTAACTGTGAGAAGCAACAACCCTACGAGAAAGGGAGTTGAATGCAAGTGTGTACCATTTTCTGCTTCCTAACTGCAGATGGAATGTGACCTGGAGCCTCATGTTCTTGCCGTGGTATGTGCTCCTCACCATGATGCAAGCCAAAATAAGCCCTTCCTTTCTGAAGTTTCTTCCGTTAGGTATTCTGTTGTCGTAGAGAGTGAAGTAACTGAAATAGCCAGCGTCCTCACCAGGATCCCTGTACTTAAATATGATAGAAATCCAGCCTGGTAATGCAGGCACAAAGGGCAAGTCATCTGGGGACTTGTGCTTTTCCAGGTGGTAACCAGCAGCGACCTCTCTCCTGACATCTTCCCAGTTTTAAAGATGCAGGTCACACAGCCGGAGAAAACCCTCAGTTGTGGAGAAACCCGGGAAAGAGGTGACTTCTTCATGCTGGAGTTTAAATAATACTATAATGAGAACTTGATAGGGTCATGTGTCCACCTAGATGACCAGTGCTATGGTGAGGAAGTACAAATGTTGTTTAAGTTAGGTTAGATCAAGGGTCAGTTTGAGGAAATCTGTCACTGAGGCCAGGGGACCATGCTAGATGACATATCTTACTTCCTGACTCTAGCCAGTGACACATGCTTGGCAAGCCTAACTAACATTCACTCCTAACTAACTTGTTCCTCTCCAAATCTGTCAAAAGAAAGTTCTCATCATCTCACTTCTACAGATGAGGCTGAAAACTCAAGAGGCAATGAGATTAGACATGAAGTCTCACAAATTCTATTTATCTGATTCTCTCAAGTCCTAAGTCCCATTTTCTGGTTTATTTTGTTCTTGTTTCTCATGTTTCCATCCCATCCATACATATCTCTTTCTCCCTTGGACACCAATGGCACTAAGTTTACATTTTCAGTCATGATTTTATTACACGCATGCTTTCTCGTGTTTAGAAACTGTCCTGCACTCTGCCCCCCAACCCTGCCCTTAGCAAGCATCTACTCTCCGCCCTTCCAGGAACATTTGTCATGACCGTCTTTGTGAATAGTCTGGATGTGATTAAAGGTTTACACCATGACTCTGCATTCCTTGGTCCCTGCATACTCATGTTTTTAAGGGGCATATGTGTATTTGTGTCTATGTGTATATGCTCATGTAGATTTATTATGCTTAGAATATTGATGCAGTCCAGCTACTTGCAATTTAAATGGTTTTTAAGTATCTTATTTTTATTGCATGGCTTTGAGAATGATTACCATCAAGTCTTTTCCTTAATTTTTACAATTACAGGAAAGGCATGGCACTGATATTAAAACAGTCACCACTACTTATTCCGAATTCAAGTAAATGAAATCTAGGTCAGGGATAAGAAGTCTAACATTATAAAAAGATATTAAAAGGCTTTTATAAATACTAGAGCAAAGTGAGAAATCTGGGGAAAGTTTTCATGTTAAGTTTCAGAGAAATTAAAATATTAAAGGTATATTTGTTAAAAAAGTTAAAAAGCAGAAAATGCATGCTTCTTATTGGCCCATGAGTTATTTGGGGATGTCCTTTTGTTTTTAAATCTAAAAAGCAAATGTTTTTTAGGGAAAATTAATGGTGAGGAAAAAAATACAGTAAGCATTGTTGGTTTTAAGTTCTTAGCTTGGGATATTCTCTGGGGCTCAAGTTTATTCCCTGTGAAGTGGTAGAGATTGGGTTGGACAAGTTCTCAGTCTTTCTACAGTTACAGTCTTTAGCATGACTTTCATTTCATTCTGCAATCGAAATCTTATATCTAATGTGAATACTACATTTACACTTTGTCTAGGCAAATGTTATTTTAATCAAATGTGAGCCATGCTTTTAATTCCATTTAAAAAATGTAATAGTAGTTTGTATTTTCACATGGATGGATCATGAAAAGGAGAGGACTTTGTATGAGTAAGGGAAACTTAATGGACTTCACAGTTTATGATAATAATTAGGGTCTGGTTATCTTAACACATGAAACCACATTCCTTGATTTATTCTGCCAAAAGATACCTGTCTGTGCACAAGGTGATGGCCTACCTCCTTGGTTTTGTTTTCCAAGAACCTTTCCATATCTCACACAGATTTAATACAAGGTTGAAGAGTTTCACTATTCTTGGAAAAGCACCTCATGAAACCCAATCTCATAAGCTATATTTAGGTCTTCACAGGGCTGGTGTAGTTCTTCATATATAAGGCGTTCCAATAATATCAAATCAATGATATCCCTGATCACGCTACAGCAAGTTTTGCAAGTTGGCATGAAAATAGAGGCTCATATTCTATATGGTGAAATATGTATAAATTATAGATCATATCAATGAACTGTGAAAGTGAGTACAGTCTTATCTGTCTTAGATATTATTGCTTCAGAACCTAGAAAGACAGGATAAAGTTTGGAACCTTGAACAGTTAAGACTATGTCTTCTCTGTCTTCCTGACAGGTCCATGTCCTACAAGGTATGGGGACTTCTGTGGGCACAAGTAAATGTCTCAAACTGAGTTTCAACTAAAGCCTGGCCACAGTATCCCTTAAGGCATCTTGGGTTCAATAATGTCTGCCACAGTGATTCAAACTACCTTTCAAAAGAATTGGTCTAGGAACGGCCTCACACCAGGGATTCTGGTGGGTATAAACTTTAAGTTAGATGTCTCCTTTGGCTTTTATGGAGGATGTGGCTAGATGTGGACTTGCATGGCAGGAGAGGCGTCTCTCTTTTAGTTCATACTCTTTCAGTCATCACAGAAAACCAAGACCCTTCTAACCAAGAAGCCTAAAGAATAATTTGTTTCAAGTTCACCAGGGAAGACTCAACTGTAAAGGACTTGGTCTTGGGACCAAGAACAAGAGATTGTCTCTGGTTCCTTAACTGTTGTGCTAAATTTACCTCACCCTCAGAAGTTAGTTGTGGTCCACATGCCTGTCCTGTGGGGGCAGCCAAAGGTAGCTTTTTCTTCCTCAGTTAAATTCTAAGGCCTATGGCAGGGAGTTGGTTCTTAGGTCAGTTTATTTGTTCTTAATAAATCATGACAAATTGAATGACCCATAAAATTTGTAGTTTCATTCTGAAATTCTGCATTCATACATTTATGCAGAATAAAGAAATGAGATAACTATTAGCTTCATGAACCAGGAAGGGTGGACAGATGGAGGCTAGGCTTATGTGAAGACAGAAGGAGTGAAGTATGCAAGTGGCTGGCCTATTAATAAATATTTTAAAGACTATTTCTTCCCTATGAAATGTCTAACTGGAATGAGACAATACATCAGCACACTTGAATGACAGCAGAGTGAAGGCTCTGGCAGCCTTGCAGATTTGGGTGTGGCTTTGCAGTCATTTGAATTTTCCTGGTCTACCAGGAACTTCTCTCTAGTCTACAGCTTTCTGTTTCATAAAATGAGACTAATGATTCACCTGGGAGTTTCCTGGCGCTAGTGTTTTTTTAGTAAATGGAAACTACTTGTCTGAGACCCAGAAGCCAGTTTAGGTTGTATAAAAACAGGCACAGTTAATAATGGCACATAGTGCATAGTGTAATAACAAGAATACACAACGGGCATTCGATGGACTCCAGGTAGTCCCGTGGGGCAGGGTTAGGGTTCCTGTCTTGCAGCACTGGCTCATTCCTGAGGCACAGTAAAAATTCTTCAAATACAGAGTGAGCAGGTACTGATGAGAGAGCAGTCCAGACCAAGACCCATCAAGAAGGGCACAGATGATAGGCAGAACCCAGAGGATGGAGTCAGAGGTCAAGGCAACAATCAGCAAAATTTCTTGGTATTTCTATTTCTGGGGAGAAGTGAATTCCAGGTTATAAATGTCTGTAGATAATCAAACTTGTGAGACAATTACCCCCTCAGTTACAATATGTGAACATCTAATTTGCCCAAAACACATTGAAGCATTTAATTCTTCATATAGTATCTTCAACTAGAAACATCCATACTGGAATTTAGACCTTCCCAGTTTTCCAAATCGTCTTCCATCATCACATTTGAATATTTCCATACTGTGTCTTTAGGTGAGCTAACCATTAATTTAATTTTACAGATTAAGAAACTTGGGCCTAGAAATATTAGTGATTTCCCCTAAAAGCATGTGAAGTAGACCTAAGATTGGTTTGGGATTCTGAGTAGAGAGCTTATGTATTCTTGTTCCTTCCTTGTCTTTCTCCATCTCCATATCTGCCTCTTCCTCCCTTTTGAGTCTGACTTTTACCTTGAACTTCTGATCCTCCTGCTTCTACTTCCAGAGCTCTAGGATTAAAAGGGTCACCATGCCCAGTTTATGTGGTACTGGAGTTCGAATCCAGGGCTTCAAGCATTCTAGCATTCTAGGCAAGCTCTATTCCCAGCTGAGCTCTATTCCCAGCCCCCTGAAGCTGCTTTTGTACCAAGGGTCAGCAAACTTCTTCTGTTGAAGACAAGATTGTTCACACTTTAGGTTTGTGGACCATGTGGTCTCTGTCATGACTCGCCTCTCTGATTGTAGTGTGAGAGCAGGTATAGATAATATAACGATGCAAAGGAAGCAAATGACAACTTCCTTTAGTTGCATTGGGCTTCAGTGGTTATTGTTGCCAGTCCCTTCTCTAGAACTCTTCACGGCTTTGTTCCTTTGGCAAACAATGGAGGGTTTCAAGTTCAGTACATTTTATTTATCTCCTTCCAAGGCTGGACACTGAAGCGAGCCCTTCTTTTCTTCTTCGTATCTCTGCAATCCTGTTCGGCTGTTACCCAGTGCTCCTTCCACCTTGCTGCTGATCTTTTCTTTGAATGTGGATGCTCTGTTATCTCTGCAGCTCCTGCAATACTGGTTTCCCAGGGAAAACAGAGAAGTATCTAAGTTAACTCTTTCTCCTGCAGTACCACTGACTTAGGTTGGCTGTAACATTTTGTGAAACGGGTTTAGCTGCAGTGAATTTTGAACACATTAGGGTATTTCCAGAGAACAAGGCTGTGGGGGGTTGTAGAAAGATCAGCTCTCATGGGGTCAACTCATGTATGCACTTCAATTCTGTTTTTTCCCCTGTCTTAGGGTCCAAGCTATTTTCTCCTAGCTTGGCCTCTTGTTGCATCCTTTGTCATGGACGAATTCCACTTTTCCTTGAGATAAATAATCCTGGGTGTTCTCTTAGCTTCATCTAAGACTTGCTGTAGCAGACACACCTCAGGTCTGGGAGTGATACATACCAGGCCTTTGTTCCTGGCTCTTCACTGCTCTCAGTGTCTCATTAGGTAGTAAATTCTCTGCATCTAATTCTCTACATGATTCTCTGCATTATGTCTAGGAGTTGTTATCACTGATGCACATCACCCATATTCTTTCTCAGAATGCTTTCTCCTTCTCAAGAGTGTTCTCATCATCCAGTGTTCTCATCACCTCAAAACCCCAGTCACAGTGCTAGCAGTAGTTTGTTACATCACTCTTCTTTAAAATTCCACTGTTGGTCCTTTGCCATAGGACACAGAGTAAATGTAGTCAAGGCCTTTCAAACTGGCCTTATGTTCCCTCCCTTACACCTCTCATCAGTAAATGAAACACCACACTCCACACACAGGTATGCACACACACATGCATATGCACACACGTTCTTGAATGAATTCACATACATATGAACACACATATATACACACATTCACCTCATTTAGATACCAGATTGGCCTAGGATATAAGAACACCACAGCACATGGTATTTAAACGGAAATTGGTTGCATAAATGATCCCCACAGATATTAGCTATAACGACCCTCGTTAGATAATTCCTCAATTCTGTTGTGATTGCCTAGAAACAAGTTCTTCCCTATTATAAAAGGGTTTTGTAATTGCTGTCTGAAGGATTTAACACAAAGCTAGCTACTGAGTTTGTTTTTCCCTCCTGCTTTCCTTCTTTCCTGGTTTTCTTACTCTATCCAACCTGCCTTCTCCCTTCCCTCTGCTTTTCCTTTCTTTACTACATTACTTCTGAGTTTCTACAAGAGGCACAGCACTGTGTTGTGAGTTGTGAAAGACTCTTGGGAGTTGATACCTCAGGCCCAAGGGCAAAAAGATATGGAAGGGATGGTTAGGGCAGCTGTGTATGTGGTAGAGTGTGAGTTAGAAATGGAAAGGAAAGAAAGTGCTCAGGAGGAAAGCACTAGAGAAAAGAGTTGCATAGAGAAAGCACAGAGAAAGAGTTGCATTTCAGACAGAAGTGGGGAAAGGCGTGCAGCCAACAGTAGAAATAGGGGCCGCACATGGGTCAGTGTTATGGGGATTTGTAATTTAATAACCTATGGGGAAGGATGTAAGTTAGAATCCACCTGAAATTTCCATAGGAAAATATATATATGTTTCTAGACATAAACATACCAGGAGAGACTTTTCTCTCCTTTTAAAAATATAGTTAAGTTCCTTTATTAATCCATAGCTGGTAAGTAAATGTTTTCCTTAGTTTAACCAGTAATATTGGTTTAGTGAACATCTTTTATAATATGCCATGCCTGGTTCCTTTCACTGAAGACTGTGCATCAAGTTAAGTATTTATGAATTTCATAAGAGATTATTGATCAGACATTGGGACCTGTGATTTATATTTATACAAGCATTTATATATTTACAAGTTTCTAGTTGACAGTGTTCTCTCCATCCACTCTTGTACTCACTATACCCCTGACAAAAGACAGAGCAGAAAAATAATCAGTTCCTTTTTCACTGTTAGTTGTACTCACTGAATTTTTATATGAACATAGCTAGCATCTGTTTTTGCCATTCAGAATAATTACTGTTATGTATGTGTAAGTGTCACGTTTATGTTGCTACAGCACAGGACATTAGTGAACTGACCTGTTTATTCTCTTTCGAGTTTTGTACAAGAGACAGAGTTGTCTGTTGCTCACTGAGATGCATTAGCTGCATTTCTTTCAGGTACCCTAGCAACAGTCAACGTAATCTAATAATGGCTGATTGTCCTCAACAGCAGATGATGCTAATCTCTCTTGTTCACAGTCTCAAGGCCCTTGCCTTTCATGCACACTGTCCAGTATGATACAATTATATTCCTTCAATTAAAAATACCCTAAAATGTTCTGCAAGCAATCACATGTTCTAGGAAATTGTGTATGGAGGGGGAGAGTGTGTGAGTGTGTATGTGTGGAGTGTGGGGGGGTGATGGCAAAGGAATGTTTCCATTATTACCTTGTGAAGAGCTTTGAGCCAAGGTTATTTATCTTCCACTTGGTTCCACCTTCCTCTTGGCTAAGAGCCTGCCTGGGGCTGGGAGAGCCAAGAGAGACTGGGGTGCAGATGAGGCTGGGAATGACTGAGTCCAGAGCACCTCTTGCTATCCCCCACATACTGGCACACTAAAGAGCAATTTAACCAGAATGACTTGAAATCCTTTCTAGAAGACTGTATTACTCTTTCTCATATGCAGGGGAAGAAGATGAGATGGCTAAGTGACTTGCCCAAAGTCAAAGAGATGAGGAAAGAGATGGAAATGGACCTTAGAAAGTCCTGGCTTCCCACCTGTCCTCAAATAGAGGGTTCCAGAACAGATACAGTGAAGGCCTAGAGTCACAGGACTGGCTTTGGGCCTAGCTGTATACAGTAAGATGGTTGTTGACACTCTTGGCTTTGGGGCTTGGGTTTAGCTATGCACAGTAGGACAGTTGTTGACATACTCTGGTTGATTGGGTTTGCTGTGTACATTATAGCAGCTCCTGACATTTCTGACATAGCAGTTTGGCGCTATCTGTATGCAGTAGGGCAGCTGGTGACACTCTCTGACATTCACTTTCCTTATCTTTATTTTTGTTTTTAAGATCAAACAGAACTGGGTTTTCTGGATTTGAAGTAGCAATAAATATCTGTCATAGTTTCAGAAATGTCAAGCTCTTTGCTTTTGAAATGATGGTAATTTGGGCAGACCTCTACTGAAAT
This sequence comes from Peromyscus eremicus, assembly GCF_949786415.1. Classification (NCBI taxonomy): domain Eukaryota; kingdom Metazoa; phylum Chordata; class Mammalia; order Rodentia; family Cricetidae; genus Peromyscus; species Peromyscus eremicus. The sequence continues at coordinate 19,703,790 of NC_081435.1, forward strand.
TTAATTTTCTCCTGTGTTTGAAAGGAAAAATTTCAAATCAATGACAGTTTTAATTAAGGGAGGGAGAAAGCCATTTGTTTTGAACCTTGGCATCACCTCTTCAGAAGCAAGTGAATGCATTCAGAGAAGACGTCCCAGGGGGAGCTGCTTGGTATTCTATTGATCGTAGACTTTTACCCATTGGGCACATTTTTATTGAATCTCTGTGGTATTCAAAGCTAGGGCCAGGTTCTTCTGGAATGCAGAAATGAATAAATGCAAACCTTTTCCCTCTATGCTCTTACAACCTAGAAGCAAGGATCACAAACTTCTCAGCAGAACCCAAGGCAAAATTACACAACAGTGAAATAAGTCAAAAGGTGAGGACAGACAGTGCCTTTATGAAGATAGCACAGAACTGTGGAGTCAGGAAGCGTGGATTTGAAGGCTGAATTTGTCACGTGTTGATACAGTATATTTCAGCTTTGTCATCTGCAAAGTAGAAGTGTATATTTGGTGTGCCCATTTTCATATAGAAAAAAACATGTATAAAAAGGCATTGGGGAACTAGGAACAATCTACGTGGGATGACTTTTGAATGGAGCTTGGAATGTGAGATAAGTAACAGCAGTGAGAGGAACAATGAGAATGAGCAGATAAATGCCATCAGAGCTCAGGGCCTGGCAACACACAGGGACAGGCAGCATGGCGGGTACAGGGCTCACTCATGTAGAGGAGTTTCCAAGGCTGCAGCAGGAGGGTAGGTGGTCTCCATCAGCATCTTAGCCATCTGCACATCCTCAGCTGCCCAGGCTACAGTATTGGAAATGCATCACTTTTCAGTTCTTTTTAGATAATCCATGATTCTCATCTTTCAGTAATGCAGGTTGTCCTCACATACCGAATGAGCAAGACCCCCCCCCCCCAGACATTTTATCACATATAGTGTGGCTATGATATTACAAAACAAATTCTCATGTCAACTTCAAACCCAACCGTGGGCAACTTTCCCAACACAATTGTAAGAAAGCATTTATTAGCCTATATATTGACTTTCTGAAGTTTCTGACTTAATACTTTATTTCCTATGTACCTTCTAGCATTTTCTTACCTCTGTGGATGAAGCACCCTGAGGACTTTAGCTGATGGCATTCTTGCTTCATCTCTGTCATATGTAAAGGGGCAAAGAAGTATATACACTTGGAGTGCTTTTTGATGAGCAGGATTTTAACTGAGTATTTAAAATGCATTAAAAAATAGTTTTCTGCTAGGTGGTAGTGGCACAGCACTTGGGAGGCAGAGGCAGGTGGATCTCTATAAGTTTGATGTCAACCTGGTTTACAAAGTGAGTTCCAGGACAACCTGAGAGGTTATACAGAGAAATCTTGTCTCAAAAAAACAAAACAAAACAAAAAACAAACAAACAAATTTCCATTATGGTCTTAAAATCTTAGGACTGTCATGCTTGAAATGCAGACAAGGTGGACAATTTCTTCAGACAGTAGACATAAATCCTTTTTGTGATCTAGCAATTCTGTTCCTAGCTGTCTATCCATCCCCCATGAAAACAGGCCCCTGCAAAGACGTGGGTATCTATGCACCAGAGCACTCACCCTTCAGAAGAGTCCAAAATAGGAACAAAGTGTCTATCAACTTGTGAATACATAAACAAAATACGGCATGTCCACACAAAAGGATATTACTTAGTGGTTTAAAGGAACAATGATGCAGAGTACAAGGTACATAAATCTCAGAAACATTATGTTAAGTGAAAGAAGGCAGATACCAAAGACTACATATTGTGTAGTTGTATTCCTGTGAAATTATAAGAGGAGGCACCTCTACAGAACTAGAAAGTCAGTTAATGGCTGCTCACAGCTACTGGATAAATGGGAGTGAGTCCCAGATACAAGATTTCATTTTGGAACAATAAAAATGTCCAATTTAGGTTGGCTGATAGACATACTGCTCCATATTTATTAGAAAACAAATTTTCTCATATATAAACTCTATTTCAATAAAATTGATAGAAAATGTCTGGAAATACAAGATATGCTTGAGGCAAAATTTGAGCATTAAACTTTAGCAATACATGTGAGTGAAGACCATAACTTAATATTTAACATATTAGAAAAGGAGAGTGCCACCTTTGATTGGGTTTGATGGAATTCTTTATGGGAAAGGTTTCCCAAGTGACTATGAAAGAATGTATTTGAGTTAGGTGATGAGAAATGGGGAATTTATTTAAGACTCTTTAATAATCTGATCCCAACTAAACTGCCTGTGGAAGTATCTTTCTATTTTCTGATGTTCATCTTAGTTTTATTACAACTCCACACTCACTGTTAAATACTGTTTGACATTTCCCACCTCATCTCAGAATATTTCCTTTAGGAAATCTCTTCATAACAGGGATGACTCCCAGCAAAGCAGAGAACATGGTGCATAGATCAGTTTGTACCAAATAAAATTAGACTTTGGATGCTTGACTAAGCTGCTGGTGCCATGTTGGGACAGAGTTAGCAATGCCTACATGATAATGTTATGGATAGTAGGCTTTACACAGGACAGAGGGCTGGATAATTAATTAGAGTTCAATCAAGAGGGTCCAAAACTAAGTAGAGGACTTAACAATTGATATGAATAATTTGGTTGTAAATGAGTTGTTGGCTCAGGCTTATTTGGCAAATCAGATCTTTCAGCAATGTGAGTACTGGTTTGAAAAGGAAAAGCTACATATCAATTAAAACATAAACTTTGAGGGGGTTGTAGGAATGTACCTCAATTCCTGGAGTACTTGCCTAGTATGCGATAATCTCTAGGTTCAGTCCCTAGAACTACATGAAAACCAAGCTTGGTATCTGTAATCCCAGTACGTTGGAGCCAAAGGCATGAGGATCAGAAGTCCATGATTATCATTGGCTATATAGCAAGTTTCAGGCCATTCTGGGCTATATGAGACCATGCTTCAAAAGACAAAAAATAAAAAAACAAAAACCCTACTACCTCATTTTTATTTTGATCAAACATGTTAAAGTTACATGACTCACTTGGGCTGACTTTAAACACTGGTTTTGAAAAGTTTCTTTGAGGTTCTCTTTGGTACTAACCTGAGGGGGCAGTGATGCTTTTGAGAAACACTACCTTTATCACTCTTTGGAGCCAAGTAACTGCTTTTTTTCTCCATGAATTTGGTGATTTTTTTTTTTCTGTTAGCATTGATTTGAGAGGCAGCAATAAAAAATATTTTTCTTTTTTAGGAATACTGATTCTGAGTCTCTCTCTCTGTCTCTCTGTCTCTCTCTCTGTCTCTCTCTGTCTCTGTCTCTCTCTCTCTCTCTCTCTCTCTCTCTCTCTCTCTCTCTCTCTCTCTCTCTCTCTGCTGCTGATAAATGCATTCACTCTTGAGACTTTAATACCATGTCCACAATATTTTGTTTCTTTCTGTTATGGGAAAAGTCCTGCTGTGAGGAGAACATGGTGACATGTGGTTGCCTGACATCCACGTTATAACCTCAGCTCCTGGGAGCTAGTGTCCAAATGAAATGAAACTCCAAAGTCAGTATCAATAACCACAATACAGAAGCCTGACGACGATGTAATGTCTCTTCATTTTCCATATGAAATGGTGCATTTGATACTCTTCTGTTCTGAAGGAAATTGAGGTTCGTGGAACAATAGGGCTATTAATGCCACACAAATCACATTGATGTTGCAGGGATGGCTCCTACCACTTCAGCTGGAACTCATAAAATCCCAGAAGTCTTGGCCTTCACAGGACCAAAAGGTGAGAAGATACACATTAACCTCTTTCAGAGTGAAGGGAAGAAATGTTTTCCCCAATAACAGGGGTATAAACCAGCATCCACGCATACACTCCATCACAGAGTCAGACCAGATGTTAAGATTGATTGAAATAGCCTACAGCAGAGTCAGCTCTGGTGGAAATACACCACAGAGGTGACACTTGAGCCAACTGTCCAGTGGAGCATTTCTGTCTCCAGTTAAGATTTCAAAGCCACAGAAACAAGGGTCAGTTTGTTAAACTAAGCTATCAATTAGAAGGGTCAGTCTCGGGACTCTGTTAGCCCCAAACAGAATTAAATCTTGAAACACTCGAGGACACTCTATTGATTTAGTTTCAGAAAATTCTAGTAGTTTAGAGTCATGCTGAGGGACAGCTTGTCATGTTTAAGTATGTTGTCCAAAAGCGTGCTAAAGCCAATATCAAATCATTTCTACTGTTTTGTATGGAAAAAGTGTTTTGTTTTGTTTCGGGCATGTAAACCTCAAATACAGAAACAGACCCCAGAGAAATTAAGGCTGCAATAGCATCAGTCGTAGGGACCTTACCCCAGGGTTGCAAGTACCTGGCTGACCCATGGATTCCCATGAGGACCAGAGGAAGGAAAGCTCTCTAAGCCCGGTTGAGGGAGGGAAGAACTGGCTAACTACTGAAAATGATGTGTGAGGGAGTATCAAGTGGTTTGGTGGCCAGGACCAAGAGATTGTTCTAGAAAGGGCAGTGCTGTAATTGTCAAGTCCCAAGACTTTCTTCCAAAGTCAGGACTAGCAGCTTGTAGACAGTAATGAAGACACCCAGTGTCAACATCTGGCCTGTGTGGCTTGTTTGATTGGCTTGAATCAAACACCTTTAAAAATCATTCATTTGCCTTATTTTATGCCCATTAATGATACTGCAAGAAGCTGATTGATTTTCCTAGCTTTTCAATACAAGCCCTAGTATACCCTCTCCAGCATCCTGTGTTCAGAACCTGTGGTCCTATACACTGTCCCATCCGGCCACTGGCTATAGTGCACAGACTTCTTCACTCATGTCACCTTAAGTGAGCATCATACAAGTTGCCTCTTCAGTGCCAGCAGTGTGAGTCACGAAAGTGAACTTCTCGGCCCTGCAGTAGAAGGTGTAGGGTGACGGAGTGATATAAAGATGTGTGGTACTTGTCACATAATTAGTGAAATGAACTTCCTAATGGCAGGTGCATTGTCCTGTTCCGTAGCGAGAAAACTAGATAATCTTGAGAAATCCTGTCCACGAGATTGAGGACTCATTTGTGCCTCCTCTGGGTTGCATGACCTCAAGCAGATTACCTTTCTTATAGGAACCTGCCTGGATTTGCCATCTGCAATCATTTTTATGTTTTCCTTTTTCTCTAACCACTTGGAAATTGATATGTTATTTTTTTCCAGATAATCTGTGTCCTGAGGAAAAAAATTAGTTAATCTTATCTGTAGATGGGAACATGCTTGATTTGTCCCTGGACAGCTCTGTCATTAATACTTAGTGTCTGCTGTACTCTTGCCCATTGCCTGTTTTCACCTCTGCCCTCACAGGTCCAAGGGGCAAAGGTCTATATATCCCCATGATCTACTGAACTAAAGAAGTAGGAAGTAGAAAGTATCGAGCTATCCTCAAGGATGGTCCACAGGCAGTGAGGAACACAGAGATCCTGGTTGGTCATCAGCTTGAACCACCACTCACACGCCAGCCTCGTCAAAAACCAGCAGCTCCCCCTTCCGTTCTTAGTGTTCTCTATGACACTCCTCCTACACATTAATCTAGCTGGGATGACAAACACCGACCCTGAATGGGTCTGACCTAGGTCTTCTGCACATATGCTATGGTTGTGTAGCTTGGTATTCCTGTGGTACTCCAAGAAGTGGGAGTGGGGGGTGTCTATGACTCATTTGCCTGTGCTTGGGATCCTTTTCTTCCTGGTGGGTTGCCTCATCCAGCCTTGGTATAAGGATTTAGGCCTAGTCTTATTGTAACTTGTTGCACCATGTTCCAATGATGTCCTTGGGAGGCCTGCTTTTTTTTTTTTTTTTAAGGAAAATGGAGGAGGAGTGGATTTGGGAGAGAGGGGAGGTGGCAGAAGGACTGGGAGGAGTGGAGGGAGGGGAGGCTGTGGTCAGGATGCATGAAATGTATGGGAGAATAATAAATAGATAGTGAAATAGAAAGAAAAAAGAAGGAAGGAAGGAAGGAAGGAAGGAAGGAAGGAAGGAAGGAAGGAAGAAAGGAAGGAAACAACTCCCAAAACATTGGATTCTCATGTCCAGACCACAAAGTCGAAATCCCAGAGCCGCAGGCAGCCAGGATGAGACTTTCTCCCAGTTCCTTCCCCCAATCTCTTTTGAGGTTCTCATTTGAAATCCTTATACAAGATAATAACAGGAGCCAAGGCTCCTACTATTAAAATTGACACACGGTTACCAAGAAAAGATTGAAGCCACAAAAAGCAATCAACACATCTGTCCTCTTCCGCCTGTCCATGTATGTGCACAGTAAGGTGCAGCCTAATTCTATGTCAGAATTTGTCGTTGATTTGGTGAAAGGAACTGAATGATTGCAGTGAATATCAACCAGTGTGTCTGTTCCGGGACCTCTTGCAGTCTGGCACAAGCTGAAAAAAAAGATGGAAATTTCCACTCACTTGGGCTCTCTGGCCAGCAGATGGTGCTGTTTCTCAGTTGTTCGCCTGGATGTCAGGCCGGAGGCCATTAGAGCAGGGTGTGCATCGGATGGTTGGGAAATCAGCATAGACCTGAAAAGGATGGCAGATCAGCTCTTATTTATTTATTTTTACTTACAGTTGATGAATTCAGTAAAATTCCATGGCTGGGAATCGAACACTTTGTGCTAGGAATGGGAGCAGGCCCCAAACCCAAAGCGGGGGAGCTTTTCTCTCTCCTTTGCTGATTTTAAAAATGAGATTTTTTTCTTGATCTGTCTTTAGACAGCCTGGGAGTTGTCAGGGACCAGGGGCACCTGGCAGTGGCTCTGTGTATAACCCTTTCCTGTGTTTTAGAAAGGGATCCTCTTTCAGGGTGGAGGCCTCCCATGAGGAACCCAAGCTGGGCCCTGAACAGGCTGTGCTGCATCCTCAGCCTGTTCTCAGTATATGAACTGAGATAAGAAGGACATCCACTTTCCTTCCCCAGCATCTACAGCTGCTGCACTGATAGCCTGGTCCCCCAGGAAAGAGGTAGATGCATTCTGGGGAAAACAGTAAGGAAACTGTGGCCTTGAAATACTGTTCCTTATTTGTGCCCTTCAAGGGAAATGAAAGTTCCTGGGTGTCTGACTTTGAAGTGCCACTGCATCACAGCATAATACTGACCTTGATCTCTCACCTGTAGTGTGGGCCCTTTGATGAAACCAAGCCCCACTGTAGTTAAGCTGCATTCCTTTGAACAGGCCACCCTGCGTGAGAAGGAGACTGTTCAGATGTCCCAGGCACCGTGGACTGGTGAAATCAGAACCTCTGGGGGTGGTGCCTCAGCATGTCTGCTTTTTAAGTTCTCCAAGGTGATTTTAATGCATACACAGGCTTGATCATTGTCTCTCTAATCAGGAGCACTCAGAAGGGAGAGCCCAGGAGCAGCATTATCTGTCTGAGAGCTTACTAGCAATGACAGTTATCAGCCACCACAGAAATAGAAACTTTGGGGAGGGGGAGGACGAGGGACCTCTGGGAGGATCTCAGATGAGGCTGCTGGGATGCATGCTAAGTGTTAAAGTCTGAAGCTGAGTCTTACATCTGAAGGATGAGGCTTCCCTATGGCTATTTCAGCTAAGTGGATCCGGTGTCTCCCTCTGGGCTGTGAACACAGGTGTTGACTCACTGACCTAAGCTTTTAATGCTCATGCATTGCACTCCACTTTCTCCTGCCAGGTAGACTGTAAGATGCTAATTAGGGAGGGAGGTAGCAGCAAGATGGCAATACCCTTACCTTGACCATAGAATGGCTACATGGGCATCTTATAATGATCAAGAGGAAAGAAATCCTTTTTCTACAGGACTGAAATCTTGTCATTTGTTACTGTAGATAATCTAGCCTAGCGCCGGTGTACACGCTGCACTTCTAACTATTCAGTTGGAATTCCACTAAAAGAAGACACTCAAGGAAGAGGGCACAGTCTGGGTACATCTAATGGAACTTGGGGCTGTGGGGAAATCTACGATGTGACTTGGTATGGAGCTGAGGCATCCGGAAAGAGAGATGGCCAAGACATGAGGAAGAGACAGAACCCAAATCTTCAGACTCTCCCCACCACTCTCAGTTACCAAACCAAAGCTTTACTCATTTCCCACTTCCATTGAGAGGATGTACTTGGGTCTATCACACCAGGGCAATTCAAGAAACTCCTCTGCATTTCCTGGGATACACATGCTAACAGTGGGGATGGTATTAAGACAGCAATCAGCTTTACTCCTTGAGGTATCCGAGAATATGTGCCTGGTATTTTATGGAATAGACAGTGGGGTCTGGGTTGTGTCCTTATGTGTTCTTCCTGTATCCCTAACTTGTCACGTGACACCAAGGTTCTGGCTTAGATTGTTGTGACTGTAAGAGCCCCAGTGTGGGAAGGCTTCTTAACTCTGGCTCTGTGCCGAGCAGACTGCTGCCTCTTTGCAGCAAAATCAGAACACATCCTGCTTTCCCTGATGGACCATCCCAGGGCTGCACTCTGCTCTTTCCTTTATGCATTTATCGTCATCCCCACATTAGGGCGGCTTCACCAGTCTCGTTCCCCCTAATTCCCACTTCATATTCACTAACAGAAACTGCCCCAGACTTCTGCTTCATCATTTCTGCCATCAATCTTCCATGGTTATTGCTGTCTCCCCTTGTCAGCAGACTACATTATTGTCATTGCAGTTATGATGACTTCTATCGTGAATACTGCTGTCAGAGTTCATCCTTGATGAAACTTGGCTGCATAGTGAAGACCTGAGCTGGTCACTGACCGAGGCAGCATACACTTGACCTTCCTGTGCTACCAATTTGCATGCTTTCCCCTGCCTTGTAACTATCACATCTCTTTCCTGCCCTTCCTTCCTTCCTTCCTTCCTTCCTTCCTTCCTTCCTTCCTTCCTTCCTTCCTTCCTTCCTTCCTCCCTTTCCTCCCTCCCTCTCCCTCTCCCTCTCTCTCTCTCTCTCTCTCTCTCTCTCTCTCTCTCTCTCTCTCCTCTCTCTCTCTGCATGTATAAGTGTGTGAGTGTGTGCACATGTGTCTATGTGTTTTATAAGCAAGTGTGTATATGTGTTTGGTATATCTGTATAAGTGTGTGTGCATTTTTGTATGCACATAAGTAAGTGTGTGTGTGCATATGTAGTGTGTGTGTGTGTGTGCTGTGTGTGTATGTGTGCTGTGTGTGTATGTGTGGTGTGTGTGTATGTATTGTGTGTGTGTTTGTATGCATGTGTGTGTGGGGTGGTGTGTGTGTGTGTGTGTGTGTGTGTGTGTGTGTGTGTATGGTGTGTGTGTGTGTGTGCATGTGGAAGCCATAGGTCAATCTCAATTGCTTTCCCCAGGAGCTGTCCATCTTGAGTTTTTAGACAGAGTCACTGGGATCTGGGCTCATCAGCTAACCTAGGCTATTTTGTCAGTGAGCCCCAGGTATCTACTGTCCCTGACTCTCCAGTCTGGGTCACAAATCTGTGCTGACACACTTGACATTTTTTTCTTTTTGAGATTACAATGTAATTACAATATTTCTCCGTGCTGCACCAAGATCCTCCCTCCAAACCCTCTCATACCACTTCCGCTCCTCCTGTCTGCTCTCTTTCAAACTCGTGACCTCATGACATTTTACATGGGTTCTGGGGACAAAACTGAGGTTGTTATGCTTCAGCAATAAGCCCTTTGCTGAGCCCTTTCCCTAGCCCCACCTTTTCCACGCACCAGGGAGCTAGAATCGTAGCTTGACCAGGGATCCTTCCTATGTTTTTATTCATTCCTTCTTTTGTGCATGCACCCAGAATCACACTGTTCTCTTCCTGCTTCTGTGAGGTGTCATCTCAGTAATGTGGTTTGCAAACAGTGATTTCTCTGTGTCTTAGCTCATGTTTAAATCAGGAGAGCTCGACAAATCTGCTGCTATGCTCCCATATGAGTTTCCCCTCTGGTGTTGAAGATATCCTGAGTTGATCTGACTGGGTCATTAAGATGGATGGAATAACCATATTGACTATTTCCTAGGCTGGTTATTTCAGTCATCTTAATGAGAGAATTACATCGACCTTAAGGGACTCCAAATCCTCATTTGATGATTGACCTAGAAGCAATCAATTGTCCATGCTGCTCTATAGGAATTCTCAGCTCCACTCAGCCTGCTTTATCATGCCTACTTCCTTAAATATGAGAGTACACACATACATATGTGTGTATATGTAAGTATATATATATATATATATATATATATATATATATATATATATAAACATGTGAATATGAACTTATGTATATGTATATGAGAAAGAAAGAGAATCAGTTGTAGTATCAGTTGGTACAGTTTTGGTCCTGTATTTTATTATTACATTTGTGGTGATATTTTGTATATGCTCTAACAAATAAAGCTCGTCTGAAGATCAGAGGGCAGAGCCAGCCACAGAGTTAGCCATTGAGGCCGGGCAGTGGTGGCACACACCTTTAATCCTACCACTCAGTAGTCAGAGGCAGATGGATCTTTGTGAGTTTGAGGCCACCCTGGACTACAAGAGATTAATCGAGTCTAAAAGAGAAACAGCCAGGTGGTGATGACTCACACCTATAATCCCAGTACTTGGGAGGCACATATGCCTTTAATCCCAGCACTAGGAAGGTTGAGACAGGAAGTGATATGGCCAGGCAGAGAAAGGAATATAAGGCAGAAAGAGACAGGAGTTCAGCCCCCTTTTCAGCTAGGGACTCAGAGGCATTCGGTCTGAGGATTCATGGAGACAGGATCTTCCCCCTTGGTGAGGTGAGAAGTGACTGTGGCTTCTTTCCTCTGATCTTGCAGTATTTACCCAGATATCTGGCTCCAGGTTTTTATTATAAGACTAATTAGGATTCATGCTACAACATCAACTGTTTCGTACTTGAATTTCCTTACAAGCATGTGTAAGAAAAGTCTGACTAGTTTTGATCTTTGTAGCTTAGTGGTCTTCTGTAACACTAATGCTCAAGCTATGCTCTCTATTTAGAATATTCTTTCAGCCTTTCTGCCTGTCTAAATTCTCCATCCCTGTATTCTATCTTGATCTCTATCTCCTCCCCCAAAGTTCTCTCTCCTTCCATAGCTAACTAATGTATTGGCCTTTGTGTCTTATTATGGGGTATTCTTTTTGTATTATCCATTATATCACTGTTTTGGTTGGGGTTTCTATGGCTGTGAAGAGACACCATGACCACAGCAACTCTTGTAAAGGAAAACATTTATTTGGGACTGGCTTACAGTTCAGAGGTTTAGTCCATTATCAGCATGGGAAGCATGGCAGCATGCAGGCAGACCTGGTGCTGGAGAGGTAGCCTGGAGTTCTACATCTGGATCAGCAGGCAACAAGAAGAAAGAGTGACACTAGCTTAAGCTTCTGAAAACTCAAAGCCCACCCCTAGTGACACAGTTCCTCCAGTAAGGCTGTACCTACTCCAACAAGGCCATACCTCCTAACAGTACTACTCTCTGTGGGCCTATTGGGGCCATTTTCATTCAAACCACCACAACCACTATGTAGATTCTAGGAACATTTAGTATGAGAAAGTTGTGTCCCTCCATTTTTCAAATGGTAAAAACAGGCCACATAATATATGGGTACAGCAGTGGCACACACACCTTGGTGGTAACCAGCAGCTGTCTAATTGGACTGAAGGCCCTCTTAGCAAGAGGGAAACCATGCCTGGTTCTAATAACGTAGCTAACTACTCAGTGCTAGTGAAATCATGATTATTGGAGGAGAATCTGCAACCTCTAATTTCCTAAACCAGCATAATCCCTAAAAAAAAAATCTATAAACATTTGTCCTTATACTCACAGGTAAGTGTAGTTTCCACCCTTCAATAAGGAAAATTTTCTTTGCAAAAGATGGAGATAACTACAGAAAAGAAAGCCAAAACCATTCGAAATCCAGAGTTGCAGAGAGCAGTTTAAATGGATGCATCTCTTCAACACTCCTATAACTAAAGCTCAGGGAACATTGCAGAAGAGGGGGAGGAAAGACTGTAAGGGCCAGAGGATCACGGATCTTTCCATGAGACTGTGTCTCCTAGTGACACCAGAACCTACACTCATAAAGTCTCACCAAGATGCCTGGCCAAACACAAGCTGGACAAGGGGGATACCAATGGACATGACAAGCCGCATGGGGAAAAGTCCACATGGTCTCAACCCTATTCAACAAAGAACTATAGGCAACTGAGGAAGCAGGGGGCAGGAAAGGTGCTCTTACCTAGGGAAGAACATACCAATTGGTTGTTCAGTGCCAAATGGTCAGCCCTGAAAACATACATACAAATAACATATATAGACTAAACAGGTTCTATTTAGGAAGATTATATATATATATATATATACATATATGCATGCCATAATTAGTGTAAAAAGAGACCATGAATTTGAAGCAGAGTGAGGAGGAGTATATGGAAAGGTTAGGAGGGAGGAAAGGAAATGGAGGAATGTTGTAATTATATTACAATTTCATAAACAAACAAACAAAACAGGACACATATATCATTGATTTTATAAGCATCCCGAGAGCAGACAAATCAGCAAGACTTTCTTAAACTCAGGAATAGTTACTGTCATTTTGGTGACATTTCCTTGTACAGTTAAGAGAATCAACACCACTGAAGCAGTGGGCCATACCAAGTTCATCAAAGTGCCCTTTGGTGTTTCAGAAGAGAGGAAATAAATAATAACCCTCTCTTCCCCTCTACATGTCCATGAATCTCTTGGGAATATGAATGGAAATCAGATAGAAGGATCCACTTTATAAAGATACATTGAAGCATATGGTTCAGTTTCAGGCATATCTTAACAGTATCTACATGTTCTGATCCTGATGTGGCCACATCACCTCATAAGACACATCCAGATCTTTGCAGATGTGTTTGTGAGCATGTATAGCAGATGTTCTTCTACCACCTCCCTGCTTCATCTTGGTGAATTCTAGAACCAGTTAGTGAACTTAAACCTTTACCTGGCTGTCCTGGAACTCACTCTGTAGCCCAGGCCGGCCTCGAACTCACAGAGATCCACCTGCCTCTGCCTCTCAAGTGCTGGGATTAAAGGTGTGCGTCACCACTGCCCCTCTGTATGTTTACTATTTCATACCAGAAAATTGAACTGCTGAACTAGTCATGACATTTAAATATGCCTTGTTGTATTTATAACTTTGCCAAGTATAGTGAAGTTGAAGGCTTCACTAATGCTGAACTATAAGTCATGGGAGACAGTCAGGTTCTATCCAATTCTCTGCCCTGCAGGCAAGTTACATTTTGCTGTGTTGATATGCTCCACACTCCACTCCCTCTCCCTTTCAATATACCCAGGTACTTAAATGAGTGTGCACACATAAAACTTTGTCATTGATCATTTCCTGAAACATCTGTGTATCTATGATTAATTGCTACTGACTGAATATACTGTCATGCTAGCCCCTTATATAAATGCTATTATGTAACACAACTCTCAGAACTATTCTGGAGGAATATATTCCATTATTCTATATTCCATGTATTCTATTACCCTACATAATATAGGTGGAGAGTCAAGGTGTTTGTTTGTTTGTTTGTTTGTTTGTTTTTCAGACAGAGTTTCTCTGTGTGGCTTTGGCGCCTTTCCTGGAACTCACTCTGTAGACCAGTCTGCCTTGAACTCACAGAGATCCGCCTGCCTCTGCCTCCCAAGTGCCGGGATTAAAGGCGTGCGCCACCACCGCTGCCCAGCTGGAGAGAGTAAAGCTTTTATCTCCTCTATATAACAGCCACAATTTTGGTTGGTTTTTGTCCTTTAATATGTATGTATTATCTCTGCTGATTGGTTTTGATTTGAAGTCTGTTTTGTTGGATATAGAATTAACCACACCTGCTTCTTTCTTCACTCCATTTGCTTGGAATACCATTTTTTCATTCATTTGTTCTAAGTCTGTTCTCGGTGGTGAGGTATGTTTCCTGGCTGCAGCTGAGAAATGGATCCTGTTTTCTAATTCAGTCTTTTACTCCATATCTTTTTGTTGGGAAATTGAGATAATTAAAATAGAGTTATTAATGAGCCATGTTTATTAACTTGTGTTATTTTGTTGATGTTGTGGGGGATTATTCCCTCCTTTGATGAACTATTCTGGAATTATTTATTCTTTGTGTCTTTTTGGGTACAGTAACAGTGACAGATTCTTATTTGGTCATTTTCACAATACCATTTTTATTTTATTTATTGTTAATTGAGTCCTAGTGACAAATTCTGGGTTCATCCAGTATACTTCTTGCTCCATAGTTAAAAATCAACATCTTTCCTAAGAATTTTAGGTTCATTTAGTGGGGCATATTTAGAGGTAACATCCTGGGAAGCAAATCATGCACTGGATGTAAATTATTTATTTTGGATTTTTTGGGAGATGGGGTAGAGCTGAGGATATTTTTATAATATGAAATGCAGCATTTCAGATATGGAAACACTGAAGGTTCTAAATACTTTTTCCATTTGTCATTTTATTTCTTTCATGCTAACAATTCTTAGCACCCACATTACATTAATAATCTCACAATAAAACTGATTCCTGTAAACAGTTTAATTTCAGATTTTACAGCAGTTGCACCTATGAGATATATCTCAATGAGTATGTAAGGTGAAAATACTGCAGTATAAGGCAGGTTGAATATTTACCCCTATACCATTATACCATTGGAGATATATATGTGTATATATATATATATATATATATATATATATATATATATATATATGTATATATATTTAGCTAATTCATTTGTGATTTATGGATTATTTTTTAAACATAATTTTTGTATTAAAAGGGAAAGTTTGCATATTTTAATCATGAAATTTAAAAAAAACAGTGGGGTATTTTAAAAAAATTGGCTTCTTTCTCACTATATCCAACCAAGTATCCTTCCCTTTTTATAAGTAACTATGGGAATTTGAAATGGTGTCAAGATTAGGCATTACACATGTAGATTATCATTATATTTTATGTATTTTTAGTTTACCGTATGAGCACATTTTTCTCATTTACGCTGTTTCTTATATATCACTACCACTCCATAGTAATACATGTGAGTAGTTGTCCGTCTTTCCATAGCAGCATGGTAGTCAGAGCTGTGGCTGATTCCATGTTGTGAATGTTTACCTCGATCTTGCATCCAGTCGTGTGCTCTCACACACAGTGGAGAAGGTGATGCCTTGCTTTCATGTCTGTGAATGCTTTTGTGGATGAACTCAGGAACCCTGGAATTGGAATTATGCTTCTGTTCCCACCAGAAATGAATGTGGATGCTCAGTTGAACACTAATTCACCCTCACAGTATCTACTCTGGATTTTTGCTAATTAGCTATGCGGCTAGGACAGCTCTTTATGGGTTTTATGCATTCATCTTAGGAGCACAATTGCTATCTTTGTATTTGGCTGGCGACTACCGGAATTTTGGTTTCTATGGTTGTTTCTTAGTCCAGTTTTCTGTTAAGTTTTTGGTCATTTTCCCCCTATTTCAAAATGTTTCAGTATGCCGGGGATTCATCATCTCTCTGGTGTACAAACGTCAACTCTAGTCACTGTTTGTCACTTGTATCTTGTCTTTTTATTGTCCTCATTTCATCTCATGATGTCAGAGCCTTCTCATGCCACCAGGCATGACCAGAACACCGTTTACAACCAGGAGTCCAAAATCATAACAAATAATCAAAACAATGAGATTGATTGTTACAAAAAATAATTTCCCGTTTTTTCTTTAAACTCATATTCAAATTAATCACAATAATTTAGTTTTATTCTAATGTAATAGTTTAAAAATCAACATCTGGGTTAGATGCACTCAGAATTACCTCATAGAAACTCATTTAAACAGTCCCCTTAGTTCAGCAAAGTTACAATGTAAAGTGTGTATTTTCATGTTTGGAGGGTTCCAGTCAGTATCACTAGCCCTCTCGGCTGGGTTCCTTCCACACAAAGAAAGAGAAGAGCACATCTGTGTCACTCTGTGCTCCCTGTCCCCAGATGTAATCAGTTAGGTGCAGTCCCAAGAAGAGGCAGGTGAGAGATTCAGGCAAAAGAAACAGTGTTTATGATGCCTGGACCTCAGAGAGGCAGCCACTGTCTGCTGAGATACTGAATACCCAGGGAGTGACCCAGCCAGGCAGATGGGACTGTATGGAGTGTGAAGACCTAAGGACAAGTGGCTCTATTGAGGATCAGAGTAGGGTATGAAAGCAGAAAGGTGTACGGGGACTTGGTTGGTGTGTGAGGAAAAGGAATAATAGAGACCTGGAGCAGGTGTTTGTGGGGACATTGAGAAAGCAGGAGAATATGAGCTCTGAAATTTACAATATGTTTAAACATTTGCCTGGCTGTAGTGAAATACCACAGACCGGCTCACTTGAAGAGCCTAAGTTTATTTCTCAGAATAACGCAGAGGACCTGTCTGCGTTTCTTGAAAACTGAAAATGGTTGCCTTACCCAGTCAGCGTTTACGTTATTGACCTGATTTACTCTGTGGTGGGCTGTCATCTCCCCCACATATTTTTCTTGTCCTGAATTCTCCCAAAAGAGAGAAATAAGACTGTGTATGTCTGTAAGCACACACACTTGTCTCTAAGGAGCAGGCTCTGGGAGTGTGTGGAATCTTTGAAGGAAACAGGGAATTCGTTTGAATGACCCAGTTTACATCTGAGAGCAGCTAAAGGACTCACAGCTTTAGCCTGCCCTGGGGAAGATTTTCCCATGGAGAAAGAAAAGAGGGGAGAAAGGCCCAGAAAGATCATCACCAAAACCCTGATGTGAAAAGGGAATGCCAACAACTTTTGATGTCTCGTCTTCTAGAAGCCCTCCAGAATTGAAAGACATAATTTGGGTCTTTTCCCACCGTGGCTACTACACAAATTTGTTCAATACATTAATATCCTGTTAGCGGAAATGTCATTCTCTGACCCCTAGCCCCTGCCACGTAGGACAGAAGTCCTGCTTATGCTTCCAGAGATGTGTCTGGTCACCTTAATGCATTGCTTTTGCACGGCAGAGTTCTATTACAGATTTTAATTAAACTGTCTCATGGGTTATCACTATGAAGACCTCTGATTGAAGAGGCTAAAACATGGAAAATTTGGAGGCTATCAAGTTGAAAACCTACTGTCTACTCCCAAGGACACTGCACTGAAGGAGTCAGGAGTCATCCAAGTTTACTGGTGTTTCTGACTTAGCAAGGCTGAGGGACAGATGCCTTCAGCCTACGCATGTATTTTCAATCCTGACTTGAGCAGAAATGTGCTGGGTGCCTGCAGGCAGTTCATATGACCTCTCTTTGCCTTGGCTTTCTGTTTTTAAAAAGATGGGGCTAATATAAACCTCAGTGGTTCCACTTCATTTATATTTTGTAGACCAAAGGGGACACGTGAATTCACATTTATGTGATGGGACCTAAAATCAATCTGAAACAACAAAAAGCGCTCCTAAGGTAATGTCTTGCTCCACAGAGACAGCCACAGACCAAACTTATGCGGAGTCAATATCACTTGACAGTAATGATATTGATGTTAAGACAAAGACGCCTGTGTATGTGCCTTCCCAGAGCCGGCCAGGAGAGGAAGGAAGCTTTAAAACTGGAAGGTGTGAGAACAAAGAAAAGGAAAAATAACAAATCAAAACCCTAAACAACAGCAAAAACAACAATGTGTATGATAATACCTCCAAATGATTTCACAAAGATGCAAAGAGTATGTGACTTAAAGAGATTCCGTTAAGGGGACGTTAAGGGACATATAAAACAAAAGCTACTGTAAGGCAGACCACAGGAGGAGCTACTGTGCACAGACCTGTAGTCCTTACTGCAACACAGACAGTTCCTCTCTAGAAACATTTCATAATAATAAAATATACAGTACGTCCATGGCAAGACAGAGCACATTAACCCACTAATTTAAAGAGTTTCAATCCCATTTTTATTTATATTTAAGCTTTTAATCCTGGGCTAATTAGTCATTGCCAGGATTTAATGACCGGTTGGCTAATTGTATATCCCAGACGGAGCTGCCAGCAGCTCCTACACTAAGAAACTGGCCATTAGCTGTTAATCAAATCTCTAAGATTATGAAATTATAAGCCATAATTAACATTTTATAAACATTTTTCTCCTTTTTAGTGGATAAGATAATCTTTGAAATGAACTTAACATGAAGCTGAGACAGAGAGTGACTCCTGGTCTCTTTGGAATCGTCCCCCACCCCCCACCCCACTTGGGAAGAAGGGCTTCTAGATGCTTCTGTTTTCTTAATCATCATAGGGGTCAGCAAGTGCACTCCAGTTCTGGCTAGCTGAACTAGTGGGCCTGGTTTCCTGCTCATGAATCTTATAGGGCTCAGGCTTGGACCACATGGCCTCCTGGCTACTGGGGAGAACTCCATCGGTTCTTTGGAGGAAACAGTAAGAAATTAAGCCCATGCACATATTGCAAGTCCAAGGCAAATGTACCCCCCAGGGGAAACCTTGGCCCTCATGAAGACAGACAGATCCTGAGCTGCGCTGGTGAAACTGGTCTTCAGTATAGCATACCTGTCCTTCCCATGTGAAACCAATTATAGCCCCTTACAATCCCTCCTTGAGCTCCTTCCAAACTGAAGCTGATCACTTGTAGGTGTGAATGACAATCTCTACAACTTTGATACTAAGCTGAATCTTGGGTAAAAGGCTAGCCTTACCTCGGCTGTCTGGGAGGCCTTCTCTCCCAGGGGTGAGGGCAGAGTAGATTAGAAGGCAGTGTTTTCTTCCTGAACACCATCTTCAGAGGTTATGACCCCAGTGCACATAGGAAAACATATTTGCTCATTCTCATTACTTGGAGGTTGCTTTCAGCACTTAAAATAGTTTTTTATCCTTCACTTATAGTGCAATGAGGTAAACAAGAAATGTGTGTGTGCATGCATATATATGTGTGTGTTCATATGTCTCTATGCTTGCGTGCATATGTGTGAATTGCATTTCCATGAGTGTGTGCCTATGTATGCGTGTGTACATATGTGTGTACATACGTGTGTATACATGACTGTGTGTGCGTGTGTGTGAGTGGGAACTTGTGTGTGTGTGCATATGTGTATTAACATGAATGTGTGTATGTGTGTGTGTGTGTGTGTGTGTGTGTGTACATGTGTGTATACACATGCCACAGCATGGGTGAAGAGGTCAGAAGACAACTTGAACAAAATATTTTTCCTCTTTTACCACGTGAGTTCCTAAAATTGAGTTCAGGTCATGGGGCATGGCAGCAAGTGCCTTACTGGCTGAGCCATCTCCTGTAACCACAAATATTCGTTTTCTTAAAGTCTTTTTCTGACTTCCAGAAAAATCTTTATTAGAAAACAAATAATAGTATGAGAGCCAAAGTTACATTTTAAGTTTTAATTACTATGACTAAGAGATCCATGAAACAAAAATGCCTCTGATCTGCAAACCTCTTGACTAAGCACAGATAGTTCCTGAAATGCTGGAGGCTATTGTTTATGGGAGATAACAAGCCACATGTTTTCACTCCCTAAACAAGTTTGCTTGACCCATCTGTACCAGATGTGCTTGATCACATGTGGACAGGAGATACATAGGCAGGAAAAATGTCAGGATACATGCTTGTCCCTCATTGGACCTGATGGGAAATGCAATGACTTATGGGTTTCCTCCTTAAGCCCTTGCCACATTGATTCTGGGCCACTTCCCAAGAACCTGGGTATGGACCTGGCCAGAACCCATCCACCTGGCCAGTATTTAATTAAAGTTTGCTTCAAATTTGGCTTTCAACTGTGGTAGTGGTCTTATTCTCGATCAGTGGGATTAACAATTAGCTGTAGTATTAGGTTTAGCAGGTATTTCATGTTGAGTCTTCCAGAGAGAAATAAGTAAATAAATAAATAAATACTTTCAATTTGAATTCGAACTTCCTCCAAGAACTAAAACTAAGCTGGAGAGAATGTTATGACAAAAGATACAGGTTCTGTGATATTTAGTAAATATCATGACTTCTGCTCCAGACTCACTCTGGGATGTTAGTCAATGGGCTGTGGCAGTGATTTTCATGCTATAGTGTGAGGGATGGCTAATCCATCAGCCACATGGATGAGGAAATTCTGACATCTATGGGAATGACTTTGTGGGTACTAACCTAGCCCAGGGTCTATGGAGAACTTCCTAGGCCAATAAAGTGTCATTCAGGTGGTGGGGCACTGTCTCTTTTAATTAAGATTACTGATAGCCTCAAGGTAGGCAGTCCAAGTGTTTCTAAAAAACCATAGAGGGTCATTGCCAGTAGACTAGACAGAAGATGCAAAGTGTCTGTGCACAACAATGACACAATGGTACGATAGGCCAAGACAATGCAAAAGTTCCTCCATCTTGCTGAGGCCATTTTAGATTTAAATAGAATTTGATCTCCATGATGGAGAATCCCAGGGAAAATTACCCAACTCTATTCTAGGAATCCAAGGTCAGGGTGTCCTAACTTTGTGAGGAACCCCCTCCAGCTAACTGCTTATCTTAGCTTCTGTTTAACTCTACTTTTGTGAAACCTACCCCACCCAATAGAACACTATACCAGTGCATAGTTTTTGCCTTCAAAAACCTTGTACTATAGACACTGGGGCCACACCTAAATCCCAAATACCTGGTGTGGTCCCAGCCAGCTGAAATAGAATTTCAGTTGGTTATAAACTATGTCTGAGTGGTCATCTCGGGTGGGCTACCAGTAACAATGGGAGTAGAAATACAAGAAGAAAAAAAAATAACCAAGACACCACCCTTCATGTGCAGTTGTGTTGTATAAGTTCAACTATGCGAATAAAATGACTCTTTCAGAACGGCAAGTTTTCATATAGTGCACATCCTATTGAAGGATGCCCTCCTCCTCTCAACAACAGCAGGAGATGGGTCAGATTAGCCAACATCCCTTGCATCCTTCATGGTGTGGATGGGTTGTTATACAACACTGACCCTGATGAACTTCACATACAGGAAGTTACACTTAAGGCTTGGTAGGAAATGACCAAGACTTTCCCTTCTGAGTTTTGTTACCAGCTGTGACTTTTCCTGGCATTAAAAAGAAAAATAATTACTTTTACAAAGACATTCATGAACACATTGATGCCCCTAGTTCTGTGGCATGCTTCACAGAACTTTCTAGAGGTCATTTCCCTGTGCATATGAAGATTTTTGGGGGAGGAATGTCTTTGTTGGTGTTTTTCTCACTGGTATTCAAACAAATATTGCATTCTTTGACACCTAATTATCTGACTTGAAAACAGCTTTTATTTACTGGGCAGTAAAATAGCGAAACATTCCGTTATGACACCCAATTAAGCATTTTGTTTTGCTTTGATGGACTAAAAGGAATGGAAATTTTATTTATTTTTTTCCTCTACTATGTCTTATTTTATTGGTTCTTTGACAAGTGACATCATTAAACTGTTTCTTTAAAAAAATAACACTGAACTATTATGAATAGATTTGAGAAACAGTCAACTTTTAGGAAGTATGCATAATTGAATCTTTTCCCATTTTGTCTTATTCCAACATATTCTGTATTTCATAGGCTTGCTTTTATTATTCATTCTAAATTAAATATACAGTCTTGTGTAGAATTAATATCCAACAATACTAGCATAATGTAAGCTGCTTCTACAAACTGATCGCAATTCATTTTAAACTAGTGAATTTATTTAAATGAATGAATTAGGTCATTATTTGCATACACTTGTTTCCAAATTTTATTGGGAATAATTTAATAAAAAGCTGCCCTCCAATGATGTTGTCACCACCATAACTTAGGATCATTGATGGCCCATCTGTTATCTTATGTTCTGGTTCCAAAAATTCCCCAATTACCATTGCTCAGAAAAAATAACAGTGTTGAACTATTGGCAAGAAAAGTTACAGGGACTGAATCGCAGCATCATGTGATAAGAAATGTCATTCAAGTTCCACCCAGGAGAAATCATATTAATACTTACTTTCCCCTGACCTGACCTCTGTCAGTCCCCATAGTCACCCCATTTAAATGGTCCCCTACACTCTGGATTCACAGGATATTTACTCTTAGGCTTTATTTACTATATATAAATTGGTCTTATATTTTCTCTAGATAAACTCTTTAATATTAAATGCTGATTACACTTATTTTATTGTCTCTTTTAAAATCAGAGTAAGCTAAATGTAGGCAAAGGTATTTGCCTCACTGCCTACTCTCCAACTTGTTACAGAAATGGAAGTATTGACACTTGCTACCTCAGTCTAGAGATGAAGCAGGCTCCGTGCCCCTGATCTTAATACTGGCTTTTAATTCCTGGATTGTGACAACATCCAGGAGGTGTGCCAAGAGGAGCTGGGGTAGCTAAGGTCATTGGCTGTTTCCTAGTCAATTTGTAACTATTTCAGCCCTCGAAGTGGGTAAGTGTCATCTTACCTAGAAGTTAGATGCTTCACGCTTCAGTGGCCTGCTCATTACTGCCTGGTTATGATGATTATAGGTCTAATGATTCTGTGAAAGTTGAAGCAGTATGTTCTTCTGTTGGTTTCTTTTAGTTTAGTTTTTTTTTTGAGACAGGACTCATGTATCCATGTTGACCTTGAACTTTCTATGTAGCAAAAGCTGGCCTTTAAACTCATAATTCTCTCTTCTCTACCTATCAGTTGTTGGGATTAGATGTGATAATATCAAATTTTACATCTGACATCAAAATCTTTCTTTGTTGCAAAGTTGGTTTTGACTACACTGATTCTTCCAGATTGTCATCACCTGTTAATCCCATTGATCGAAAATAAGACTATGACCACAGTTTAAAGCCAAATTTGAAGCAAGCTTTAATTAAATACTGGCCAGGTGGATGGGCTCTTGCCAGGTCTTTACCCAGGTTCCTGGGAAATGGCCCAGAATCAAGTATGGCAAGGATTTAAGAAGGAAACCCATAATTCATTACATTTCCCATCAGGTCCAGTCAGTGGTAATTATGTATCTTGACTATTTTCTGCCTATGAACTTCCTGCCCACATGTGATCAAGCACATCCAGTGTAAATGGGTCAGACAAACTTGTTTAGGGGAGTGGAAACATGCGGCTTGTTATCTCCCATAAACAATAGCTTCCAGCATTTCAAGAACTATCTATCCTTGAGCAAGGAACTTGCAGATCAGAGGCATTTTTGTTTCATGGATCTCTTAGGCATATTAATTAAAACTTAAAACGTAACTTTGGCTCTCACAACTTAGTATATAGACCATCTCTACTGTAGACAACTACTCCATTCTTTTGCTGGTGCTGGGCATCTGGGTGGCCATCTGTCCTCAGGTGGCCATGCTTCCTTCTGTGTCTTGCTTTGTGTGGAGCCAATCTTTGCTCATGAATCTACACAGTGACTACTGAGATCACTTTCTAGTGTTTATACTGTTTTATAAAAAGCTGAAAGGAAACATGGAGGGCGAGAACCTGGAGCATAGTAAGACACTTTTCAATGTCTATTAGTTGCATACTTGCCAGTGTCCATGTCAGAGCAGCAGCAGGTAGCAACTGAAGTTTGGTGTCAGCCCGCCAGGAGGTGAATCTTTGATGGGTGAATCTCGGATAGACAAGTCCCTGAGACCACAGACTCCAGAATGCCTTTTGCTTCTGCTGTACCTTCACGTGTTTGCTGCTGCCATCTTTCTCTGGTATCTGGCATGTTGGGAATGGATATGGGGAGATCCCCACTGCCTGTAATGTAGTATGTTATCTTGTGGAAATATCCCATTCTAACTGGGCCTTTTTACCTATGGATTATTATGAAGATGATTTCCTCCTGATCTGTACTGTCTAATTGATAATCATGTTAGTTTAAATAGGGTTTTGATGATAAAAAAAAACTTGTCTCCTATTGTTGAATTAAAGGAAGTAAGTTAGCATAGCTCTCAAGCTAGCTGGTTAAGTAACTCAACTCATTTCTTATTCAATATAATTTTACCAACTTAAATAATGTGCAAGGAGGGCCAAAAAACTATGAATCTGGGATGTGAACTCCATGAGAGAAAAGGAGGAATTAGCTGTAGCATCCAAAGATGTCATCACTTTTGGACAAGCTCTAAAACTTCTAGAAAGTCTGTAATACTTCAGGCAGACACTAAATTCAGCAGCATTTTAATTTTCCAAGGGATTTAAAAAAGTCAATTCTAGCTCATGGTAGAGGAACATACCTGTAATCCTAGAACTCTACAGCCTGAGGCAAGAGATCTGAGTCTGAGCTACATAGAGAATTTAAGGTTAGCCTGAGCTACTAGACTCTTTTTTTTTTTTTTAAAAAAAAACCCTTCCCCTAAGAAAAGTAAATCCATGAGGCTACTATGTAGCTGTAGATATGAATGAATGAAGATAACTACAGATGATTACATAAATTTAAATTAAGGAAAGCAAAACTAAATTATAGTACAGTTTCTTAGTTGGATTACAGTATCTCCTATGCTCAATACTTGTGGCCAGTGGCTCAGACTGAGAGGTTGCACATATAAAACATTTCGTCCTGTGCTGTTCTGGAGAGTCTGAACAACAACTTCACTCAGATAATAACTTCACAGAGTGCCCAATCTGTTTTTTTTCTAGAACTATTTGTTTTGCTTGGTGTTGTAATAATCAGCTGCTGCTCGGTCAGATTTTGTGATTATAGAGCATGTCAACAGAATGTTTTCTTACCTCCATGCCAACAGAAATGGAAAAGGGAAATGCAGTGATGTTATCATAATGTCTTGTATTTTGTGTTAGACATTGCTCTAGATATATCAACGCCACCTTTCTCACAACACAACAGGCCTGTGAGAGAAGCTGCATAATTCTCTTCATTTCAACAAGTGGAGAGAAGATTCAGACCATGCAATTTAAAAAGAGAAGAGCGTCCCAAATTCAATTTAGCTCCCTGAACCATACCCACATGTACTCTGCAGACACACATGTACACATACAAGCACACACAAATCCATGTACATGTGCACATGTGCATGCACATATAAAGAGCCCACACATTTGTACCTAAGCAAGGTTACTCTGCCTTAAGTAATGTCAACATTAGTACTTTCATGTTGTGTGCTATTTTATTTGTGTTCTGACAAATAAAGCTTGCCTGGAGATCAGAGGGCAGGGCTAGGCACTAGTTAACCATAGAGACCAGGCCGTGGTGGCTCATGCCTTTAATCCCAGCACTCAGGAGGTGGAGACAGGAAGTGATGAGGTGGGGTGGATACAGGATCTTGGCCCCTTTGGTCGAGGATCTGGAGAGGTAAGACGTCACTGGTGATTGCTCCTCTGCTTCTCTGATATTTCAGCCTATTACCCCGATGTCTGACTCCTGGTTTTTATTGATAAGACTAATTAGGTTTATGCTTCACTTGCAAGAGCACAAACAAGGAGAGTTAGATATATTTATACAACATCTATAGATCTAGGAAGGGAACACAGTATAAAATTTCAACCATTTGCTAGAACTTCTTGGTAGTGAACAGCTTCCCTGTGCTTGTCACACACAGCTGGAGAAATTCACTTCGCGAATTATGAAATACTGACACACAGGGAAGAAGGAAAAACTCAGCTTCAAATGATTGAATGATGAGATGCCAAGGAACAGGAGTGTGTGGCTGGTCTAGCCTTCCTTCCACTGTGAGGCGTCAGGGCGCAGCTCCCAGGAAAGGCTATCTCTGTAGCAGCTGAGTGTTTTTACAGATTCTGAATTCAGCGTTTTTGATTTCTCAAAGGCTGGGAGACAGCACAACACTGAAGAGAGAGACTGACTCTAGAGATACTGGATGGCTCTCAATTCTGACGCTGGATGCACTTGGATAAGCGCCAGGTTGTACTTAGTGTCACTGTCACTCTTCTCTCACAAAGTTCTGGAGGTACCAAATGACGGACTAAGTAAATATTTTCATACCCCAGTTATCTATAAACTCAGAGTTAGCCACTAGAATCGGTAAGTGTTTTCCTTTGGGGTTGAATTTGTCCATTTGCTTAGAATTTTATCAGTTGTGAGCCATTAGGATTTCTAAAGAACAACACAGCTTCACCCTAGGTTTACCAGTACAACACAACACTCAGATATAGGTCTCAACCATTCATCATATAATGGAATTTTCAAACTTATATAACTCACACAATAATTCTATATTAATGACTAATGTTAACTAAAGAGTTTGACTCTGCACATGGTATCTACCTCCTCAGCCATAGGATAACTGTCAGTGTACAATAGAACCATCACTGTGTAGGATTTGGAAGCATAATCTTTTTTTCTTTTATTGAAAATGGCTTTTTTCAACCACATAATATATATTGATTACAGTTTCCTCTCCCTCTAGTCCTCCCATTTCCATTCCATCACTCCTCCCATCCAGATCTACCCCCTTTCTGTCTCTTACTAGAAACAAACAGCCTTCTAAGGCATAATAATATAATGTAATATAATATAAAAATAAAAACTAACACAACACAATAGGAAAAACCAAACAGGAGGGAAAGAGCCCAAGAAAAGGCACAAGAAACAGAAATAGATGCAAAGACCCACTCATTTGCACACTCAGGAAGCCCATAAAAACATTAAACTAGGAGCCATAATATGTATACAAAGGACATGTAGGGTAAAAGGAGAGAGAAAAGTACATAAATAAAATAAAATTAAAAAGATAAAATTTAAAAAAAGAAAAGCCTTGACATGCCATCATGAGACAAGGAACCCCCAAAGATGCTCTAGAGCTTGTTTTCTGTTGGCCATCTACTGCTGAGCACGCAGCCTACCTTATAAACAATTTATTTCCCCAGTGAGACTTCCCTGGGGAAAACTAAATTTTCATTTGCAAGTGGTTATCATTTGGAGCTTGCCTCTGGGTTAAGAAGGGGAGTATGTCCACTTCTCCTCTAGCTCTAGGACCCCATCTGGTACAGACACCCTGTGCATGTTGCCCCAGTCTCTGAGTTCATATGTGTGTCAATCCTGTTGGGTTAGAGAGCCTTGTTTTCCCCTCTGGCTCTTACACTCTTTTTGCCTCTTTCATAGGGTTCTCTGAGCCCTGAGGGTAGGGATTTGATGGAGACATTCTTTTTAGAGCTGAGTGTTCCAAGGTCTTTCATTTTCTGCATAATGTCTGGCTGTGGGTCACTGTATTTTTTTCTGTTGCAGGAGGAAGCTTCTCTGATGATGACTGAGCAAGGCGCTCATCCATGAATAGAGCAGAAGGTCAGTAGGAGTCATTTGATTGCTATGTTTTTCTGTTTTCTTCTTCAAGTGGTATTTGATTTTACCTTAGGTCCTTGTTATATAGATACTCTTGGTCAATCACACAGTGTCAGGTATGGACCCCATCTTGTGGAGAGGGACTTACATCAAATCAGATATTGGTTGGTTACTCCCACAAACCTCATTCTTCCATTACATTAGCATATTTTGCAGGCAGGACAACATTGTAGATCAAAGGGTTTGGGGCTCAGTTTTTTCTCTTTATCCTTCAGCAGCATGCCCAAGTACCTTCCTATAGCACAGACACCAGCAAGTTGGGGTGAAGGCTCTATTTAGGCACCAGCTCAACTTCTCCATGCTCAGTGAATTGTGAATTGTCTTAGGCAATGCAGCCTGGCTGTCAGTTTGTAGAGAACAACCTATAGTCTTGACAACAGCCTTGGTGGTTTGTGGTTTCTCAAGGGACCCCTCTGACAATTCAATTGGATGTAACCTCATTCTATCACTGGAAGCTTCATTTTTGTGACAAGAGATATGTAGTAGTCTTCTCCGTTATTTTGCAATTCATTCAGATCATCTTCATATATGTATATATTTATGAAACTTCTACTGTATTATATTTTCATACAACCCCTCAGATGGCCCTTAAGTTTAGTTGTCTCTCCCTGTATTCCCTCTCTTATCCCCTCTCCCCTCCCCACTTGATCTTCCTGATCCAGTTGCTCCCCCATTCATCCATAACTATTTATTCTATTTCCCTTGCCTAACGAGATCTATGCCCCCTATTTTTTTGCTCCATCCCTAACTTCTATGGTTCCACAGATGGTAGCTTGGTTATTATTGTCGTAACAACTAACATACACATATAAGCAAATAAATACCTTATTTGTCTTTCTGGGTCTGGGATACTTCATCCAGGATACTTTTTTTAATTTTTTTTTTTTTTTTTATAATTCCAACCATTTGCCTGTGAATTTCATGGTTTTATAGCTTTTTACAGCTGAGTAATACTCCATTGAATAAATGTACCACATTTACTTTATCCATTCTTCTGTTGAAGGACATCAATTTTTCACCCTGAGTTCTGGCTATTATGAATAGAGCAGCAATGAACATGGTTGAGCAAATGTCTCTGTGGTAGGACGAAGTGTCATTTGGGTATATGCCTAAGAGAGGTATAGATGGCTCTTGAAGTAGATTGATTTCTATCCTTCAGAAGAACCACCACACTGATTTGTCATACTGGCTGTCCATGTTCACTCCCAGCAGCAATGGATAAGTGTTCCCCTTACTTCATACCCGCACTAGCATGAGCTGTCATTTGTCTTATTGATCTTAGTCATGCTGACAGGTGTAAGATAAAATATCAAAGTAGTTTTGATTTGTATTTTCCTGATGACTAAGGATGTTGAACATTTCTTTGTTTCTTAGCCATTAGAGTTTCCTGTTTTGAGAATTCTCTGTTTAGATTTGTACCCCATTTTTAATTGAGTTATTTTCTTGATGTCTATTGTGAGTTCATTATATTTTGGATATTATCCCTCTACCGGATGTATAGTTGGTGAAAAATCTTTTCCTATTCTGTAACCTGCCACTTTGTCCAAATAATGGTGTTTTTGTTTATTTGTTGTTTGCCATAAGAAGCTTTCCAGTTTTATGATGTCAGGTTTAATTGTTGATCTTAGTACCCATGCTAATGGTGTTCTGATCAGAAAGTCTTTTTCCTGTGCAAATGAGTTCAAGGCTATTCCTCACTTTCTCTTCTATCAGGTTCAGTGTATCCGGTTTCATATCGAGGTCTTTGACCAATTTGGAGTTGAGTTTTGTGCAGGGTAATAAGCATAGATCTATTTGCATTCTTCTACATACAGACATCCAATTTGACCAGCATTGTTTATTGAAGATGCTGTCTTTTCCCCCAGTGGTATTTCTGGCTTCTTTTAAAAAAAATTCAGGTATTCAGAGATGTGTGAATTTGTGTCTGGATCGTCAATTGTCAATTAGATTCCATTGAACAGCGTGTCTGTTTTTGTGCCAATACCATGTTATTTTAATCACTATATCTCTGTAGTACAATTTGAGGTCAAGGATGGTGACATCTCCAGTAGTTCTTCCATTATTCAAGATTGTTTTAGACGTCCTGGGATTTTGTGTTTTCATAGTAAGCTGAAAATTGTCCTTTCCAGATCTGTGAAGAATTGTGTAGGAATTTTGATGGGGAGTGCACTGAATGCTGTCTATTCACGAGCATGGGATGTAGTTGTTTTTTTTTTTTTATTATTATTCTTTGGGGGCCTGCCACCCAGCTCCCAAATAAATACACAGAAACTTATGAATGCCCAGCCTTAGCTAGGCTTATTTCTAGCTAACTCTTCTAACTTAAATGATTCCATTTCTCTTTAACTTTGTTTTGCCTATGGGCTTTTTAACCTTTCTTTATTCTATATATATATTTCTTTCCTTCTTACTCTGTGGCTGGCCCCTGGCATCCTCCTGTCATTCTCCTTTTCTTGATCTTTCCCTCCTCTCTTTTTTTCCCAGCCTAGATTTCTTCTCCTATTTATTCTCTCTGCTGGGCAGTCCCACCTATCCCTCTCCTGCCTAGCTATTGGCGGTTCATCTCTTTATTAGACCAATCAGGTGTTTTAGACAGATGAAGTAACACAGTTTCTCAGAGTTAAACAAATGCAACATAAAAGAATGCAACACATTTTTGAATCACTAAACAAATATTCTACAGCATAAACAAATGTAACACATCTTGAACTAATATTCCACAACAATGGGAAATTTTTTTTATCTTCTGATATCTTCTTCAAATTCTTTCTTTAAAGTCTTGAAGTTTCTATCATATGAGTTTTTCACTTGGTTAGAGTTACTCCAAGATATTTTATATTATTTGAGGCTATTGTGAAAAGTGTTGTTTTCATGATTTCTTTCTCAGTTCATTTTTATATAGGAAAGCTACAAATTTTTGTGAGTTAATTTTGTATCTAGTTACTTTTCTGAGGATATTTATCAACTACATGAGTTTACAGTGGAATTTTTAGGGTCACTTATATATACTATCATATCATCTGCAAATAAAGATACTTTGACTTCTTTCTTTCCATTTTTTTATCCTCTTGATCTCCTTTAGTTGTCTTATTGTTCTACTTAAGACTTCAAGTACTATATTGAATAGGTATGGAGATAGAGGACAACCTTATCTTGTTCCTGATTTTAGTGGAATTACCTTTGAGTTTCTCTGCATTTAAGTTGATATTGGCTATGGGTTCCCTGTAAACTGTCTTTATTATGTTAAGGTGTGTCCCTTGTATCCTCAATCTCTCCAGGACTTTTATCATGAAAAAGTGTGGGATTTTGTCAGAGGCCTTTTCTTCATTGAATGAAATCATCATGCGGGTTTTAATTTTTCAGTTTGTTTAAACTGTGGATTATATTTAACAATTTACATACATTGAACTATCCCTGTACTTCTTGGAGGAAGCCTACTTGATCATGGTAGATTATCTTCTTGATGTGTTCTTAGATTTGATTTGCAAGTATTTTATTGAGTACTTTTGCATCTATATTGATAAGGGAACTTGGTCTATAATTCTCTTTCTTTGTTAGGTTTTTATGCGATTTGAGTATCAAGGTTAACTGTGGCCTCATAAAACAAATTGGGCAATGTTCCTTCTGTTTCTATTTTGTGGAATAATTTGAGGAGTATTAGCATTACATCTCTTTTGAAAATCTCATAAAATTCTATGCTAAAACAACCTAGCCCTGGGTGGTTCTTTTTTGTTTGTTTTGTTTGTTTGTTTATCTTTTGGTTGGGAGACTTTTAATGAATGTTTCTATTTCACTAAGCACTATAGGTCTGTTTAACTTGCTTATTTGATCTTGATTTAACTTAGGTAAATGGTATGTATCCAGAAATTATCCAGTTCTTTTAGATTTTCTCCAATTTGGTGGAGTACAGGTTTTTAAAATATGTCCTTAAAATTCTCTGGATTTCCTTGGTGTCTGTTGTTATGTCCTCCTTTTCATTTCTAATTTTGTTAATGTGGATTTTCTCTTGCCACCTTTTCGTTAATTTTGATAAAGGTTTATCAATCTTACTGATTTTCTCAAAGAGCCAGCTCTGTTTCATTGATTCTCATATTTTTGTTTGTTTGTCTGTTTCTATTTATTAATTTCAGCCCTGAGTGTGATCATTTTTTATAATTTATTCCTTTTGGGTGTGATTACTTCATTTTGTTCTAGAGCTTTCAGGTGTGCTGTTTAGTTACTGATATGAGACATCTCTTGTTTTTTGTCTGTTTGTTTTAAATGTAAGCACTTAATGCTATAAACTTGCTTCTTAGGACTACCTTTATCACGTCCCATAAGCTTGGGTATTTTGTGCCGTCATTTTAATTCAATTCTACAAAGTCTCTAATTTCTTTCTTATTTTCTGTCTTAATCCAGTTTTCATTCAGTAGAGAGTTAGCTGTTCAGTTACCATGAGCTTGTAGGCTTCCTACTATTTCTGTTGTTGTTGATATCTGGCTTTAATCCATGGTGGTCAATTTTGGAGAAAGTTCCATAAGGTGCTGAGAAGGTATATTGTTTTGTGTTTGGGAAAAAGTTCTGTAAATATCAATTAGGCTCATTTGGTTTATAACTTCAGTTAGATCCAGTGTTTCTCTGTTTAGCTTTTTTTTTCCGGATGGCCTGTTTATTGGCAAGAATGGGGTCTTGAATTTTTCCAAGATCAGTGTGTGAGGGTCAATATTTGATTTAGCTGTAGTAATCTTTCTTTTATGAACTTGGGTAAGTTTGTGTTTGGCTTATAGATGCTAAGAATTGCAATATCCTCCTGGTGGATCTTTCCTCTGATGGATATATAGTGACCTTCCCTATTTCTTCTGATTAGTTTTGGTTTGAAGTCTATTTTGTCAAGTATTAAAATGGCTATACCTGCCTTCTTCTTAGGGCCGTTTGCTTGGGATATCTTTTTCTACTCTTTTGCCTTGAGGAGATGTCTATCCTTAATGTTAAGAAGTGCTTCTTTGATGCAGTAGAATGATGGATTCTATTTTGCATACATTCTGTTAGTTTGTGTCTTTTTGTTTGGAAATTGAGACCAACGATGTTGAGAGATATCAATGACTAGTATTTGTGGATTCCTGTTATTTTTGTTGTTATTGAGATGTTTGATTGTTTGGTGTGTGTGTGTGTGTGTGTGTGTGTGTGTGTGTGTGTGTGTGTGTGTGTTTTCCCTTCTCTGTATTTGCTATTCTTAGATTATTTATTTTTGTTTTTCTTGAGTATGGTCAACCTCCTTAGGTAGGAGTTTTTCCTTCTAGTGTCTTCTGTAGGGCAGGATTTATAAATAAATGTTGCTTAAATTTGGTTTATCAGAAAATGTCTCATTCTCTCCATTTATTATTATTATAAGTTTTGCTGGATATAGTAGTCTGGGCTGGCATCTGTGGTCTTTTAAAGTCTGTAGCACATCTCTTTAGGCTCTTCTGACTTTTTTGAGTCTCCATTGAGAAGTCAGGCTTTATTTTAATAGGTCTGCCTTTGTATGTTACTTTATCTTTTTCTTTTGCAGCTTTAATATTCTTTCTCTGGTCTGTATATTTAGTGTTTGATTATTATGTGCCAAGGGGAAATTTATTTATTTATTTATTTATTTATTTATTTATTTATTTATTTATTTATTTATTTATTTATTTATTTATTTGTGGACCAGTTAATTTGGTGTTCTGTATGCTTCTTGTACCTTGATAAGCATCGCCTTCTTATGTTAGGGAAATTTTTTTCTATGATTTTACTAAAAAATTTTGTGTGCCTTTGACCTATTATTCTTAGATTTGGTCTTTTCATAGTTTTCCAGATTTCCCAGATGTTTTGTGCCAGGAATTTTGTAGATTTAACATTTTCTTTGACTGAAGTATCCATTTCATCTAGTATCTCTTTAATGACTGAGCTTCTCTTTTCTATCTCTTTTATTCTGTTGGGGAGGTTTGCCTCTGAGGTTCCTGTTTGAGTTCCTAAATTTTTTTATTTCCGGATTTCCCTCAGTTTTGGTTTTCTTTATTGATTTTATTTCTACTTTCAGGTCTTGAACTGTTTTATTCATTTCCTTCCATTGCTTGTGTTTTCATGGGTTTCTTTAAGGGATTCATTCATTTCCTGTTTAAGGACCTCTATTGTATAATAATGGCCATTTTAAGGTATTTCTCTGTGTTTCACCTATGTTGCAACACTCAGGGCCTGCTGAGGTAGGGTTTCTGGGCATTAGTGGAGACACTGTCCTAGTTGCTATTGATTGATTGTGTTTTAAGGCTGGTGTCTTGTCATATGGGTTTGGAAGATTGTAATTCTAGGTGCTGATATGTGGTCTTGTCTTTGTTGGGTGGGTAGGTGTGTTTTCCCTTGGTTTCTATTGCCCTCTCTGGTTCTTCGGGGAGTATCATGGTTGTGTGTTGTCTGGTAGGGGATTCTTCTGTGATCATTCTAAGTATGGTCACTGAGGATTCTGGGAAAAATGTGCTTCTAAGTATTATTTAGAAGTGACACTTAGGAATGGGGATGGCCTGTGGGGTACTGGGGATTCACTTGAGGGAGGATGGTTGGGTATTCCACCAGAATCTGCTTAGTCACCTGGGATTGGGGGCAGAGGGTAAGGAGAGGTCACAACACGTAGTCTGCTACGAAGTTGGGAATGAACATGGGAAACTGAATATGGAGGAGAGGAGGGGAATGAGGCGCTGAAGCTTGTGTACCTGCTTCCAACTGGCCAACTTTCTTCTCTGGCAGGCTTGGCTGGCAGGTTCCCAGGGAATGGCTTCGGGGTTGGGGGCTGGATGAGTGGGGAAGAAAGTTGGAGGAGAATATCTTCAGGATCTGCTAGAGATGGGGGCAGAGAGGAGGTGAGGCAGCAGCAGGTGGTGTGCTTCAGAACTGAGAGTGAGGCTGGGTGTTTGGGTATGGAGGATAGGAGGGAGAGTGAGGATCTGAAGCTTGCCAACCTGCTTCCCTGCCAGAAGTGACTTGAATGGTTCCGGGGCCTTTCTGCTGGAGTTTGGGGGCTAAAATAATGGGATTGAGGGGAAGGAAGCTTGGAAGGGGAAGATCTGTGTGATTCCCTGGAGATGGAGGCAGAGAAGCAGGGGATGGCACAGCAGGTAGTCTGCTACAAGCTGAGGGAAGTGATTTGGAGGAGAGGAGAAAGAGGTGAAGACCAACTCATAATCTTTGTTAAGATAAATTGTATTTTCATTTGTTTGAAAGTCAATTATATGAGATTAAGTGCTAGTTTTCTAAAGTCTAGGAACTCTGTTTGTAGCCTTCTACAGATCTAGCTATCTGTTATCTCCAGGAAAACACCCTACTGGCACAGAATGGGGCTAAAAGGATGGAAGTCCATTGATCATGTGAATCAAAACCAAGAACAGAATAGTATGGTTACTCTGGTAAAGTAAGAAATAAAGAGGCTACTATATATGACTTGGAAGGAATTAATCAGGAAGGTAAGGCAATTGTAAATACATATGCATTGACCAATGGGCTTTCTAATTTTTTTAAATGAACACTAATGAACAAATGACAGACAGACTGGTTCTTGATACAATAATAGTGGGATTATTAATAATTTATTATTATTAATAATTATTAATAATGTAATACTCCATTGTCTTCAATGTTTAGGTCATCCAGACTCAAATTCAATGAAATAACTTCAGAATTAACCTCTACTGTAGATCTAATGAGTGAACAGACATTTATAGAATGTTTCATCCAACAGCAATGGTATATACACATAGAAGTCTGGAGGTGTGGGTGGGGAGTGGCGGCTTGGGAGAGCTGGATCTGCGTTCAGAATTTTGTAGAGCTTCTGTATCTTTCCATTTTTGTTATCTTCTCACTCAAATGTTTGTTCTTGAGCAGGCTTTTCATCTCTGCCATTTTTCCTCCATGGGAAACAAAGTGACCCTTGTAGGAAGCCCATCCCTGTTTTTCCTTCCTACCACATCCTTCTAACTTTCCCTCATTCTCACGAAGTTAATCTGCTCAGAAGGATTCAAAGGTCACCCAGTATGGTCCCATAGCCTTCATGCAAAGTTCAACTCTTCATACTTTTAATGTGAAGGAGTGCATTTCCTGACTTTCCCCACTCTACTTACTGACTTTGTACTGGTCTCCAGGTAAGCTCACTCTCTCATCAATCTAGCCTCCTCACAGTTCTGACAATAAGACAGTACCGCCCTTCTGCATCATTCCCAGTTTTCAGGAGTGAACTTACTTCAAGGATGGTAGAATATACAGGTACTTCCAAGAAGTCCTTCTGATTACATATGGTGGCAGGTGTTCCTCCTCTTTCAAAACTCATCCAGCCTCTGGTTTGCAAGTCTCATCTGAACCTCCTGCTTCCCTTGGTATAGCTGATTATGTACTGGCATGAGTAGAGAGTAACTGTCCCCAGAACAAAGACGAAGTGTTCTCTATATCCAATTCCTAATGGCATGCTGATAAAGTCTAAAGAGAAGGTCAAATAAATTAATTAGTATAATAAATATGGGAATTCATATGGGAGAATTAGCAATGTAATTAGAAAGATAGTGATTTTTATTATCATTTTCATTCCCTGGTAGTCATCCACCCTACTTGTGGGGCTTTTCAGAAGAAATTTGAGCTCTTTCTAAGAATATTTGGAGTCAAGTATAACCCAAATCCTGCTGTCAACTGAATCTATACTTCACATTACAAGGCACAGATAGGCTTTGTGATTGGTTTGAGGGCACAGCACAGCTGCCTAATGTTTTATGGGACCATTTTATACAGTAGGGTTTCTCATTTTCAAAGAGCCTCATTAAAAATCTTATTAAACTATTAAGTGTCTACAAGGTGATTTTGTGGCTGTAATTACAAACGCTCATTTAGGCAAGAACTATTCCCACCATCACGGGGCAGATTTTGCTTTTAGCTTCCTTCCTAATAATTGCATAAGTTTCAACTTCTTTGTTTTGAGAAAAATGTTTGAAAGACCTCAGAATAATGTTTTCCATAAGTTGTAAAAAGATCTGGCTTACTCAAGAGATAACAATACCTTAATATATACTCCCAGAACATGTTGCCTATTCTTTCTGCCTCCAGGCTCCGAGGCCTTGCTGAGGGTTCCCTGTGT